>NC_142873.1:164680000-164987500 GCF_051225735.1 Oryctolagus cuniculus
GCAGGGGCAGGGTAAAGCACGCTGCCCGGTGCCAGCCAGCTCGGTGCCAGGACTCGCCCAGGCAGAAGCCGCTGGCCCAGCTGTCACCGTGGTTACTTCTGCAGCGGCCACGACTTGAAGGCCCAGAGAGACAGGAGCCAGCCCTGCCCAGGTCAGCAGCGGTCAGGAACGATGGCCCAGGAGGTACTGGCTTGGCCCCTGGAGAGCTGTGCCATCCAGACATGGTGTCCAGGACTCCAGAAGCACCCTGAGGCTCTCCCCAGAGGCCTGGCCTGGCCGCCGAGGTCCAGCGGCTCTGACTCAGTGTGGCCGAGGGGCAGAAACCAGGTGAGGAGGCCTCTGACCTTCGCTTGTGCCTTCGAACTGCAAAGCCAATAACAAGCGACCTCGGGGTCGGCGCCGTGGCCTGGGCCCAGGTGAAGCCTCTGCCAGTGGAGCCAGCATCCCACGTGGGCACTGGTTCAAGACTCAGCTGCTCCACTTCCCACCCAGCTCCTTGCTAATGCTGCTGGGGAAGCATCGGAAGATGGCCCAAGTGCTTGGGCCCCGGCACCGCCTGGCAGACCCAGAGGAAGCTCCTGGCTTCGGCCTGGCCAGCCCTGGTCCTTGCAGCCATTTGGGGAGAGAGCCAGCAGGTGGAAAATATCTCTGTCTCTTCCTCTCTGTCTGTAACTCTGACTTTCAAATAAATAAATCATAAAAAAAGAAGTCAGACTTAGGGGCCCTCCCCACCCCAGTCCCTAACACCTGTCCCGAGAACAGGTGGCTCCACCTGCGCGCTGGTGCCCCCTGCAGGCCGCACCCCTGCCCATCAGCCCTTCCCGCAGCACCTCAGGGTCCTCCTCCTGCAGCCCCCACATCCCAGGTGGGCCGCAGGGAGGGACAGCCTGGCTCTGTGGGCTTGGGTGGCCGAGTCCCAGGCAGGCCCGGGCAGGCCCAGCCCCCTCACGTCCAGACGCCCCTTGTCTTCCAGAACCAGAGGGAGCATTTGCGGCCCCTGTGGTGACGACGATGCCTCCCAGCGAGGGACAGATGGAGATCACGCTGGGGGAGGTTGTCTGCTCGCGGCAGCCCCTCCGGCCCTAGCTGCTCCCGTGACCCACGGCCCCACTCCCAGGGGCTCTTCCAAGTGACCACAGCCAGGCTGTGCGGTGTCCCCCCACCTTGACCTGCAACCTCCAGGCACCATGTGGTCTCGGTGGCACCAGGCCACCCCCTAAGCTGGGCACAGGGTCCTGTGTGCCCTTGAGGGGGGTGGGAGGACTTGGAGCGGGGCTCAGACTGGGACCACACAGCGCTAAGTCCTCCCTGGCAGGGCCGGACTCAGGACCAGAGCCCACGTGAGGCCACCACTCAGCCCTGCAGGGCCGTGGCCCTCCTGAGGGTCAGCGGGAGGCACCTCATTGAGACTGTGGCCGGCTGACCGCAGGTGCCTGTCTTCCCACCCAGGAAACAGAGGGCGAGATCGGGCCCTTCTGCTCGGTCAAGGTGCCGCTCACCTTCAGGCCTGTCATCCCGGGAGAGGTCCAAGCCAGGTTCAAGGTGGTGTTTAAGAACCCACAGTGCCCGACGGTGAGTCCTGGTGCCGCACGCCGCCGTCGCCCTGTGTGCGGGTCCCCGGCATGCTCTGCGCGTGTGTGCGTGCAAGGCTGCTTGGCGGCATACGTGGTTGGCACATCACTGCACATGCAGGCACACACGTACAGGTGTGTGCTCACGTGCACACATGCATCGTGCACACGCGTGTGCAGTCTCACAGAGCAGCTCTGAGTCACTGGAAGCGGCTTTCTTGGTTTCTCAGAGGCTAAAGTTGTCATTCGTTTCCTGCCAGCGTCTTCACGCGTTTGTCGAGTTAAACTGTGATGGAGCCGTTAGCTGGACCACTGCACCTCCGCATCCCCCCCAGCCCTGTCAGCGCCTCCCACGTCCCGGCCGCGGCCGCCCCGAGCCCTGCGGTGTCGGGACCAGGCGTGCTCCGCCCTGCTGCGCCCCTCCCCTTTGAAGTTTTGTTTATTCTATTATTTTGTTGTTGGAGAGACAGAGACCTGCCCTCCGCTGGTTCACTGCCCAGAAGCCTGCAACAGCCGGGGCCGGGCCAGGCCGGAGCCAGGGGCCCAGCGCGCCACGTGGGTCTCCCCGTTGACCCTTCAGTTCCTGCTGACCCTGCCCACACGCCGTGGGCCACGGCTCTCACGCCCTTTGCCCTCAGCTCCCGAGTGACTTTGCGATGCTAAGTTCCCTGGCTGGGCGGCACCCTGTGTGAGAATCAGCCAGTCCGCCAGTCCCGCCCCCCACGGCCCCGCCCACCCGGCCGCAGGCAGGGAGGGGCTTTCGAGGATCTGACCCAGGAACCGTTACCAATGACAGCACAGGCGTCGTCCTGATGCCCACCATACTCCGCAGTGCAGCCCGGCGCCCACGCCCACGCCGCACCCGCAGACCCACAGGGTCCCTGCCGCCCACCCTGGGCCTGGATTGAGATTCCACTTCCAGCTCCGGCCTGGCCCAGCCTGGCTGTTGCAGCCATTTGGGGGTGAACCACGGACGATCTCTCTGTTGCTCTGACTTTTGAGTAAACAAGTGTTTAGAAAGAGAGAGAGAAAGGCTCACTGGGCCGTGGCCTTCCCAGGTGGAGGCCGGCCGGCCGTGAGCTTCCCCGTGTCGGCCACGGCGGTCTTGCTGGGGCGGGCCGCGTTGCTGAGCGCGCCCGGCGGTGCAGTTGTATTTCAGAGTCGTCGGGGTTGCCTTGGACGTGCCCGTCTGGGTGCCGAAGCCCAGCGTGGACCTGAAGATCTGCATGTATGGCCGTCTCTACCAGGACTCCATCCTCGTGCACACACGGTGAGGCCCCCCTGCCCGGGCAGCCGGCGTCCTGCACGTGTGGTGGTCTCAGAGCGGGAGACAGGGGAGGGGGTCCCAGCCAGGGAGTGCTGCCCTGCCCCGAGCTGGAAGTGGCGAGAAAGGAGCCGGCCCTGCCCACTGCTGGACCTCAGCCCTCTACGTTCATTCTGGACTCTGACCTCTGAGCCCTGCAGGAATAGTTTGGTGCGCGGGAGTCAGCAGGCGCCCAGCTGCTGCCGCCCAGGTGCTGGGCGAGCCCGAAGGCCCCCATAGTCCCTGGCAGGCACAGGAGACGCACAGGACAAGACGTGTCCCCAAAGGGCAGTCAGTGAGCAGAGCAGAGCAGGGGGCTCCCAGGGCTGGAGCCTAAAGGGTTTGTAGAAACGGCACAGGCCACGGGCAGGCCCTGCCCCCCCGGACCTGGGTGGAAGTCAACTCCCCAGGGTCTGGATGGTCCGTGGAAGGGGCGCTGGGGCCCCGGGCACGTCTCCACCCTGACCAGCGTGTCCGCGAGAACGTGGACGGCCTCGCCGTCAGCTGTGCACTGGGCACACGTGACAACACAGACTTGTTCCGGACTCTTCAGATGGCACCTGTTCCATGCGGGTTCTGCAGGCATGGCTGGAGCCATGTTGACTGACAGAGAGCCCAGGGCCGAGCCCCGCCTGCAGGGAGGGGGGCGCGCAGACCGTGGGCAGACGGGGCCACCGCAGCTCTGGCGTCAGCCAGCCCACGAGCGAGAACAAGAGCGAGCGGAGGCTGCGCGTTGGCGCCCCTCGGTCCTCGCGCCTGGAGGGCCCTGGACTCTCGGCCGCTTCCCGCGCCCTGGGCACGGCCTCACCCCTGTGTCTGAGCCGCCGCAGACGGCCCTGGGGCCGTTGGGCATGAGGGACCCGGGGTAGCAGACCCTGGCCAGGCTGCAGACACTTGAGGACCACCCAAGGACTCAAAGGAGGTGCCAGAATGTTCTAGAAGATCACGGAGCCGTGGCTGTGACTCCCGGCAGCCCAGGGACAGCTGCCCTTTGAGGCCGCCTTTCCCCTTTGGCCCCAGGATAAGGACGGGGAGCAAGAGCAGTGGGCAGAGGCTGATTGCCCAGAGCTGAGTGGGCGCTGGGCCCCCTTCAGGTCCGCCGGGCCACGGGAGGCTCACGTTGGGAGAGGAAGGCCCGGTGAGCCTGACGGAGGCCGCGGCCTGTGGGGGCTGCCGTCACTGACCAAGGCCAGGCTGTCCAGGCCTCCCGCGCTCCCTGAGCTTGTGTGGCAGGGACACGGAGAGTGGCCCCCGGGACTGGCCAGGACGAGGAGGGCAGGCCCTCCCACCCTGAGGCCCAGTGGGCAGCACAGGCCGGGTGGAGAAGCCCGAACAATCCTCAGATTAGGACCTCACGGCCGGTGCTGTGAGCGCCTGACCAGTGCCCACGCCCTGCCAGGTCGAAGGCCGCCCTGCGTCTGAAGTTCGAAGTGTGCCCAGAGCTGCGGGGCCACATGGAGCTGCTGCCCGAGACAGGCTACATCCAGGCCCTCTCGTCCTACACCGTGCAGCTCAAGTTCCTGCCCCGGTGAGCAGCCCCGGGCCACGCACCCACAGCTCAAGGTCCTGCCCTTTGAGCCCAGGAGGGCGGGGGGCTCCACGGTGCCCTGGTGCCGGCCGCTTCATCCTAGGCCACGCCCCCACACACACTGCCCCCGACTCCCCCAGGACACCAAGGACGTCCCGTGCCGGGCTAGGAGACCGCTGGCCCTGGCTTTGCTGGGACGTGGCGGGCAGTGTCCCCGGGTTCTGCACCAGGCCCTGTCCTCAGGTGTCCTGTCACCTGCTTGTCCCTGAGCTCCTTGCCAAGGAATCCTGTTTGTTCTGGTTTCTTTATTTATCTGTTTATTTATTAAAGGGCAGAGACAAAGGAAGGTTTATTTATTTATTTGTTAAGGGGACAGAGACTCCCCAAATGCCCACAGCTGCTAGGGCTGGGCCAGGCCAAAGCCAGGAGCCGGGGGCTCCATCCTGGTCTCCCACCTGGGTGGCGGGGAGCCAAGGACTTGAGCCGTCACTGCTGCCTCCCAGGGTGCGTGAGGAGGATGTGGGGGTCCCAGCCCCCGCTCCCCCGCCCTCCACCCCCACTGTGGTGGTTGGGCCACTGCTGCCCCAAGCCAGGCACAGGGACAGGGATGGGGCTTGGCCGGGAGCTGGGACCCAGGGTGGGAAATCTGCCTGTGGGTGTGGGAGGTGGGACCCAGGGGTGGGAAATCTGCCCGTGGGCGTGGGAGGTGGGACCCAGGGGTGGGAAATCTGCCTGTGGGTGTGGGAGGTGGGACCCAGGGGTGGGAAATCTGCCTGTGGGTGTGGGAGGTGGGACCCAGGGTGGGAAATCTGCCTGTGGGTGTGGGGGGTGGGACCCAGGGTGGGAAATCTGCCCGTGGGCGTGGGAGCTGGGACCCAGCGGTGGGAAATCTGCCCGTGGGCGTGGGAGGTGGGACCCAGGGTGGGAAATCTGCCCGTGGGCGTGGGAGGTGGGACCCAGGGTGGGAAATCTGCCCGTGGGCGTGGGAGGTGGGACCCAGGGGTGGGAAATCTGCCTGTGGGTGTGGGAGGTGGGACCCAGGGGTGGGAAATCTGCCTGTGGGTGTGGGAGGTGGGACCCAGGGTGGGAAATCTGCCCGTGGGCGTGGGAGCTGGGACCCAGCGGTGGGAAATCTGCCCGTGGGCGTGGGGGGTGGGACCCAGGGGTGGGAAATCTGCCCGTGGGCGTGGGAGGTGGGACCCAGGGGTGGGAAATCTGCCTGTGGGTGTGGGAGGTGGGACCCAGGGGTGGGAAATCTGCCCGTGGGCGTGGGAGGTTGGACCCAGGGGTGGGAAATCTGCCTGTGGGTGTGGGAGGTGGGACCCAGGGTGGGAAATCTGCCCGTGGGCGTGGGGGGTGGGACCCAGGGGTGGGAAATCTGCCCGAGGGTGTGGGGGGTGGGACCCAGGGTGGGAAATCTGCCCGTGGGTGTGGGGGGTGGGACCCAGGGTGGGAAATCTGCCTGTGGGTGTGGGGGGTGGGACCCAGGGTGGGAAATCTGCCCGTGGGTGTGGGGGGTGGGACCCAGGGGTGGGAAATCTGCCCGTGGGTGTGGGAGGTGGGACCCAGGGGTGGGAAATCTGCCCGTGGGCGTGGGAGGTTGGACCCAGGGGTGGGAAATCTGCCTGTGGGTGTGGGAGGTGGGACCCAGGGTGGGAAATCTGCCCGTGGGCGTGGGGGGTGGGACCCAGGGGTGGGAAATCTGCCCGAGGGTGTGGGGGGTGGGACCCAGGGTGGGAAATCTGCCCGTGGGTGTGGGGGGTGGGACCCAGGGTGGGAAATCTGCCCGAGGGTGTGGGGGGTGGGACCCAGGGTGGGGAATCTGCCCGTGGGTGTAGGGGGTGGGACCCAGGGGCCGGGCTGGGCACAGCTGGGGGACCTGCTGGAACCAGAGCTGCTCGTTGCTCTGACTGCGCCCCCCCCCCCCCCGCCATGCCGCCGACTCCTCCCCGCCTGTCTCCTCGCCGGCATCTCTGACGCTGGGGTTTTTCTGTCTGGAGAACAAACTGTTTGTTAAATGGTCTGCATTCCAAGGGGATGTTCAGGGATGTGTTTCACTCTGTGTTACCTGACACGCGGCTGTGGAATGCGCGTGCACGTCTCCGGAAACAACTGCTGAACGTCCCTCAGCCGTCAGCGGGGCCCCACGCGGCTCTGGCCGTCAGCGGGGCCCCAGGCGGCTCTGGCCGTCAGCGGGCCCCACGCGGCTCTGGCCGTCAGCGGGGCCCCACGCGGCTCTGGCCGTCAGCGGGCCCCCACGCGGCTCTGGCCGTCAGCGGGGCCCCACGCGGCTCTGGCCGTCAGCTGGGCCCCACGCGGCTCTGGCCGTCAGCGCCGCGTGGGTGAGCGTGGCTCGTGCCCCTGCCTTTCAGGCACTCCCTTCCAGAGGACGCACACAAGTATTTCGACCCCGAGAGCCGCGTCCTGGAGGCCCCGATGACCATATGGGTGGCTGACCAGGTCTGTGAGGGCACGCGCCTGGGGTGCAGGACTAGGGCTTCTCCAGGAGGTCGAGCCCTGCGCCCTCTGGGGGTGCCTGCTGCCCGCGCAGCCCCTCCACGGTAGGGAGGAGGGGAGGCTTCTGCTGGGTCTCTGGGTCCTGCACTGGGCCGGCCCGGGTTGTGTCCCAGTCACCCAACCCACGCATGCGTACACAGTGTGCCCCATGCACCATACGCCATGCACACAGACACGCGTGCTCACACATTACACGTGTGTGCCCACGGAGTTCCCCTCACTGGCACATGGGTGCATGCACAGCGTGGCTGCTGCAGGGACGTGGGCTCTGAGACGTGCGTTCTGGACACGGCTGTTGGTGGCGGGGCAGCCCCCACACTCCTGCCCTCGTGTCCGGGGCCTTTGTGCAGGGCGGTGGGGGGCTGGGAGCACACGCTTGCCCTTTGTGCCTCAGGTCAAGCCAGTGGGCTTCACCGTCCACGCCGTGGTCACCACCTCGGACCTGGAGATGACCCCCTCCCAGCTGGACTTTGGCCACTGCACCGTCTACGAGGCCGTCAGGGCCGAGATCGACCTCTTCAACCACTCGCTGCTGCCCCAGGAGTTTGGCTTCGTCGGACTCCCCAAGGTATCTCCCATCGCCAGGCCCCGAGGACACAGGGGACACGGCTGGTGGGGGACGGGGACGGACGCGGCAGCCCCTGCTCCAGGGCCAGACTGCCCTGCACACCCACATCCAGGCCCCCCCACCCCGCCTCCCAGCTGGTGCCGCTCCTCGGCCCCACGCCCCGGCCTGCCTCTCTCCCTTTGTCTCTCTGGTCCAGTGCACCCACAGGGCTCCTGACTCCACTGCCTGCCTTCCAGAACTTTCTCTGAGTGGCCCCTGAAGCCCGCCAGCCCCCAGGCTGCCCCATGTCCACTTGCACGCCCCGTGCGGCAGCCCCCGTGACCCTGGGCCCGGCTGCATTTCTGTTGCCAGTTTGTGGACATCCAGCCCAACGATGGGTTCGGGACAATCCTGCCCCTGGAGACCGTG
The DNA here is from genome assembly GCF_051225735.1 of Oryctolagus cuniculus. NCBI lineage: Eukaryota > Metazoa > Chordata > Mammalia > Lagomorpha > Leporidae > Oryctolagus > Oryctolagus cuniculus. The sequence continues at coordinate 164,687,896 of NC_142873.1, forward strand.
CAGCTGGAGGTCACCTTCCAGCCCACGCGGGCCAAGGAGTACAGCTTCGAGCTGGTCTGCAAGTCTGAGATTAACCGGTGAGCCGCGTGCAGGGGCCAGTGGGAGGCGAGGGCCCAGTGCCCTGTGTGTGTGTGAGGGGTGGGGGGCACGTATCCCTCAGGTCACCGTTGTGGTCGCAGAATTCGGGTCTGTGCGGCTCCTATCTGGGTGCACAGTCCAGGGGCCACCTCTTGCTGGCGGAGTCCGCGGTGGCGTAGAGCGTTACGTGGCAGTGTCTGGGCCTCTCTGCGTGGCCCCTCCTCCCCTTCTAAAGCCTCCAGGAGTGACCACAGGGGCTCCTCCCTGATGGCTTAGACCCGTCCCGTCTCTTCCCAGACCCCTCCAGGCTCCAGGATTGAATGAAACCCCGCCCTCCTCACGCCGGCAGACTCTGGGCATTGAGCTGCATGGGTTCAGGCGTGTTTCAGTGCAGGGGTGTGAGTGAGCACGTGTGTGGGCGTGCGTGTGCATGTGAGTGCAGGTGGACTGTGAGTCCAGGTGTGAGTGAGCACGCGTGTGGGTGTGCGTGTGCACAGTGAGTCTGGACATGCGTGTGGATGTGTGAGTGTCCGGGTGTGAGTGAGCACGCGTGTGGGCGTGCGTGTGCACAGTGAGTCTGGACATGCGTGTGGAGTGTGTGAGTCCAGGTGTGAGTGAGCACGCGTGTGGGCGTGCGTGTGCACAGTGAGTCTGGACATGCGTGTGGAGTGTGTGAGTCCAGGTGTGCGTGAGCACGCGTGTGGGCGTGCATGTGCACAGTGAGTCTGGACATGCGTGTGGAGTGTGTGAGTCCAGGTGTGAGTGAGCACGCGTGTGGGCGTGCGTGTGCACAGTGAGTCTGGACATGCGTGTGGAGTGCGTGAGTCCGGGTGTGAGTGAGCGTGCGTGTGGGCGTGCGTGTGCACAGTGAGTCTGGACATGCATGTGGAGTGTGTGAGTGTCCAGGTGTGAGTGAGCACGCGTGTGGGCGTGCGTGTGCACAGTGAGTCTGGACATGCGTGTGGAGTGTGTGAGTCCAGGTGTGCGTGAGCACGCGTGTGGGCGTGCATGTGCACAGTGAGTCTGGACATGCGTGTGGAGTGTGTGAGTCCAGGTGTGAGTGAGCACACGTGTGGGCGTGCGTGTGCACAGTGAGTCTGGACATGCGTGTGGAGTGTGTGAGTCCAGGTGTGAGTGAGCACGCGTGTGGGCGTGCGTGTGCACAGTGAGTCTGGACATGCGTGTGGAGTGCGTGAGTCCGGGTGTGAGTGAGCGTGCGTGTGGGCGTGCTTGTGCACAGTGAGTCTGGACATGCATGTGGAGTGTGTGAGTGTCCAGGTGTGAGTGAGCACGCATGTGGGCGTGTGTGTGCACAGTGAGTCTGGACATGCGTGTGGAGTGTGTGAGTCCAGGTGTGAGTGAGCATGCGTGTGGGCGTGCGTGTGCACAGTGAGTCTGGACATGCGTGTGGAGTGTGTGAGTCCAGGTGTGAGTGAGCACACGTGTGGGCGTGCGTGTGCACAGTGAGTCTGGACATGCGTGTGGAGTGTGTGAGTCCAGGTGTGAGTGAGCACGCGTGTGGGCGTGCGTGTGCACAGTGAGTCTGGACATGCGTGTGGATGTGTGAGTGTCCAGGTGCATGTGTGTGTACATGTGTGGTCAGAGCATGGCCCCTGGGAGCAGGGACTGAGGAGGGGAGGGTGGGAGGGGCTGCTCTCCCACCGCCGGGGTCCCGGCCTCTGGTGACATCTCCAGGGCAGGGCAGTGGCACCACCCAGCTCCAGGCCTCCTCCCACCCTGGCCCCATCCTGCCTTCCTCTCTCCCCTCCTCCCAGCCCCACCCCTGCTACCAAGTTGAGGGGCTGCTCTGTGTTGACAGGGGCTGGGCCGCCCTGGTGAGGTCAGCCTGACCCCGGCAGCTGTGGCCCCCAGCCGCAGCAAGGCCGATGGCACCTGCCCCCTAGCCGCCCCGAGGGGCAGGAGTGGGCTTGTGGGTTTGTTTTGATGGGTGCAGATTGGGACCCACAGACCCAGCCGCCACGCCTCTCAGCCTCCAGGAGAGGGCCTTTGCCCGTGTCCGTCAGCCCATCAGCTGAGCGGACCTGAGGTTCAGACGGGAGCCATCTGGACAGGGTCACGGGTAGCTGACCGCACGAGGCCTGGTCAGAAGAGCAGCCAGGATGGGCACGGAGAGCCCTGCTCAGACGGAGCCCCCCCAGCATGCCCCCCCGCTCCCACACCTGCCAGTCGAGCCACACAGCAGGCCCTGCCCCCACCCCGTGCTGCCCTCCCTGGTGCCCCCACCCGTGCTTGGATACCCCTTGTGCTACTGGGGAAGCATCCAGAACAATCTAGAACGACCTAGAACACTCAGGGGTGTGCCTTGTTTTCACCCTGGTAAGAAGGCGTCAGACTTGCGGCCGGCAACTGCACCCCCCATTTGCATGCAGCACAGGGCGCCCGGTCCCTCAGCCACCTCCCAGAGCCTTGCTCGGCCGTAGCCTACACACCAGGGGTCAGGATGCCGCTGAGGTGCCCACGTCCCACAGGGCAGTGCTGGGGTCCAAGTGCGGACAGCTTCTGGTCCAGCTCCCCGCTGACACAGCCTGGGGTCCCGGCTGGGGCCATCTGGGGAGTGAACCAGAGAACGGAAGGTCTCTCTTTCCCTCCCCCCTGCCCCGCCCCCGCTCTCTCTGAGAGGCAGGTGATTGGCTCAGATGGAGGTGCTGCTGTCTCATAGCAAAACGCCCGGGGCCAGCTTCCTGCTGACAGAGCTGGGGCGGGGCCAGTTCCTGGCTTGGCCTCGGCTGGGGAGTGAAGCGGTGGATGGGAGCGCTCAGTCTCGTCCTTGCTTGCTGTGTCTTTGCCTCTCAGACAAACGTTTAAGACAAGAGGGAATGGCCAGCACCGCGGCTCACTAGGCTAATCCTCCGCCTAGCGGCGCCGGCACACTGGGTTCTAGTCCCGGTCGGGGCGCCAGATTCTGTCCCGGTTGCCCCTCTTCCAGGCCAGCTCTCTGCTGTGGCCAGGGAGTGCAGTGGAGGATGGCCCAGGTGCTTGGGCCCTGCACCCCATGGGAGACCAGGAGAAGCACCTGGCTCCTGCCATCGGATCAGCGCGGTGCACCAGCTGCAGCGCGCCAGCCGCGGCGGCCATTGGAGGGTGAACCAACAGCAAAGGAAGACCTTTCTCTCTGTCTCTCTCTCTCACACTGTCCACTCTGCCTGAAAACAAACAAACAAAAAAAGACGAGAGGTAAAAACGGAATTGAAGACGGTCAGCTCGGTGTAAAGAACGCGTGGTGGTCAGCGTGCGCATTTCCTTCGAGCCTGCCCAGCCGCCCCCCCCCCCCCCCGCGAGGAGTGCCTGGCCCTTCTGCTGGCTTCTCAGGCAGGGTGGAGGGCTCCACTCAAGCCCTCTGTTGTGTCCGCGCGCGTTTTCCTGGTCCGTGGGCCTTGCATTTTCTCTGCCTTCCAGACAGCGAAAGCGTTTGATCTTGGTCAAGTCATGTTTATTGATTTCTTTCAACGTGTCAAGCAACCGTTTGGTGTCATATGCAAGAAGTTTTCTCCTAACCAAGGTCACAAAGCATTGCTTGTAAAAATTTTGCATGTCTACAATTTTTAAAGGTTGATTTATCTGCGGGTTTATGTGAAAGGCGGAGTTCCAGACAGGAAGGGACAGCTCTTGCATCCGCCCATCCCTCCCCAAATGGCTGCAACAGCCGGGGCTGAGCCAGGCCGAAGCCGGGAGCCTGGAGCTCCATGCTGGCCTCCCTCAGGGCGCAGCGGCCCAAGCACGTGGGCCACCTCCTGCTGCCCCCCAGGTGCGCTAGCAGGGAGCTGGATTGGAAGCGGAGCAGCCGAGACTTGAGCCGCACTCTGATGTGGGCTGCTGGCGTCAGCACAGCCGGCAGCGGCTGTCCTCGGCACGGCACCGGCCACCGCGTTTACGCCTGGGTCTCCAGTCCGTTCCCGTGGGGTGGGAGAGGCGAGACACGGTAGAGTCGCTGTTTGCATGCAGGTTTCTGTTATTCTGGCTTTGTTGCTGGTAAAAGCCCCCTCCCCAGAGTGAACCAGCAGGTGCAAGACCTCTGCCGGCCACACTGCCTTTGTCTCCCGTGTCTCCGCGGCTCCTCCAAGGTTTCCTGATGAAGCGAGACCAATCTGTCTCCCACGCACGGAGGGTTTGCTGGCCACGCCCCTTTGGTGTCTGTTGAGCGCCTCGGGTAACTCCGTGGCTGCACGTGGGGCAACCCAGTTTCCAGTGTGACCCGTTTCGAGGCGTCCCGGTCCCTGGGGGAGGCGTTCACGCCGCGTCCGGAGCCTCCGCGCTCCCCTCGCGCAGCTTGGTCAGGAGCTGCGCCTCCCGTGCGCCTGCTTCTCCTGAGCCACAGCGGCTGGCCCGAGGGGTCACAGCTTCCTCAGCTCTGCCTCCCGCCCGGCCCACGCTCTGTCCTCACACACCCAACAACCCTGGCGCCCGACCTGGGGGACCCCACCCCGAAGACCGCTCATGCCTGGCGTTTCTCTGCTGCAGAAATAAACCCACAGCCTGTTCTCTCTCCTCAAGCCCACCTGCTGGTCCCAGGCCACTCACTTTACTGCCCATCGTTGCAGCTGTGGACAAAGCACGCGTGGGTGCAGCTGGGCCTCCAAACCACATCACGCAGGGGACCAGGGGACCGGCCCTGCTGCCGTGCCCGGCAGGGTGCAGAGGCCTGGAGGGTCACACGCAGGTGCGACAGCTGCTCCCCGAGGTCAGGGACTGCGTTCTGCTTTTTAAAAGATCTGTTTATTTAGCTGAAAGGCAGAGTGACAGGGAAAGAGAGTTACACGTCTTCCATCTGCTGGTTCACTCCCGAAATAGCCACAACAGCCAGGGCTGGCCGGACAGAGCCAAGAACTCCAACCGGGTCTCCCATGGGGTGGCAGGGCCACATCCTCCACTGCCTTCCCACGCACACGAGCAGGGAGCTGGACCAGCAGCGGAACAGCCGGGACTCAAGCCAGCGCTGATACGGGAGGCCAGCGTCGCGGGTGGCGGCTTAACCTGCAGCACCGTGACGCCCACCCTGATTTCCGCATCCTGCACCTCGTCCTCGTGTCATCGCGACAGACCCGTGCCCGCACAGCAGAGGGTCCCGCTTCGCACGCGCCCACTCCGGACACTGGGAACCGTTGAAGGCGGAGCTTAGTGGGAAGTCCTAGCTGGAATCGCATATCTAGAAGACAGTTTGAAAATCAGTCGTCTGAGCTTTCTTTCCAGGAACTGAAAAAGAGCAGAGATGAAACCCAAAGAAAGGACAAGGAAAGACGAGCTCGCAGGCGGACGCTGACGAAGTGGGAGCCACACACGGACCAGAGAAGCCCATGCGTGTAAGTGCGGCGCCTGGCAGGGCCGGGCACGCAGAGGGGCCTCCCTCGGGCCCCGCACACATCAGCCAGGGCACTGCGGCTGCGGCTGAAGTGGACAGCTGCCTCGACACACAACCTCCCACCTGACCAGACCGGAAAAAACCAGACTGTTCAGGAATGGCACCCAAGATATAAAAGCATCCCACAATGAAAAATCCGGATGTTTCCACCAGTGAATTCTTGCAGACATTTAAAGAAAATGGAACCAACGCCGATCCTGACTCTCCCAGAGAACAGAAAAATCTGGGTGCCACTGTCCACATGGCCACCACCCCGGGCTGAGGGGGCCATTTGCAAATGCCCAGGGCGAGGCCCAGGGCGGACAGCACAGCCCACTCAGGGGAGGGAGCCAGGAGTCTGCGGCCAGGAGCGGCACAGATCCCATGGGCGCTGCACTGGGTCCTGAGTGAGACGGACAGGGAGCCGGGCGTTCCCTCCTGGGCTTCTCTGGGGGAAAGAAGCGATGGCAGATGGACGTGTTTTCTCAGCCACCTGTGCAGATGAACTGTGACCACCGTCCCCGCTCTTTGTCCAGGGCCCCCGAGTCATGGCGCTGACAGCCTCTGGCGGTCTCGGGAGGACCCTGGAGATGCAGCCCTGGGCGGGAGGCCACAGCTTTGCTTCTGGGAGCAGCGGAGACGAAGGAGGAGCCCGTGGGGCTCCCTGAGTCCCCCCAGAGCGCGGCACAGCGCGTGGTGCAGAAGGAAACAGGAGTTGAAGAACTGGACGGCCCACGAGGACGGCGCCAGCCCTGGGAGGGACTCCACCAAAACTCACCTCCACGCGCAGCGTCTGTCACACTGTCCGTGCTCTCGCTGTCCAATTCGGAACGATCACCTCAGTGACGTCTCCACTCTGAATCTTCTAGAAGATTTATGGGGGCAGGGGCCGGGGCCATGGCCAGCAGGTTAAGCTGCCACCTGCAGCACTAGTATCCCACATGGGCACCGGTTCCAGTCCCGGCTGCTCCACCTCTAATCTAGTTTCTTGCTGGTGCGCCTTGGCCCCTGCCATCCACATGGGAGACCCGGATGAAATGCCTGGCTTCAGCCTGGCCCAGCCCTGGCCGTTGGAGAGTGAACCCATGGATGGAAGATTTCTCTCCCTCTCTCACCTCTCCCTCTCCCTCTTCCCGGTTCCCTTTCCCTCTCCCCCTTCCACTCCAACTCTGACTTTCAAATATTTTTAAAAGATTTATTTATTTATTTGAAGTCAGAGTAACACACAGAGAAGTCTTCCATCTGCTGGTTCACTCCCCAAATGCCCACAACAGCCAGGGCTGGGCGAGGCTAAAGCCAGCGGCCAAGAGCGCCACCTTTGTCCCCCACATGGGTGGCAGGGCCCAAGCGCTTAGACCACCCCCAGCTGCCTTCCCAGGCCATTAGCGGGAGCCGGAGAGCTGGGACTCGAGTGGGCACTCTGCCATGGATGCAAGCGGCGGCTTAACCCACTGGCCACAGTTCTGGCCCAAGATCTATTGATGTGTTGGAAAGGCAGAGTGACGGACAGCCCTCTTGCATCCTCCCTTTCCCTCCCCATGTGCCTCCGACAGCCAGGACGAGGCCAGGCCAGAGGCAGGAGCCAGGAACTCCGTTTGGGTCTCTGATCGGGGCAGCAGGGGCCCAGCACTCAGGCCGCCATCGGCGGACGGCCGGGAGCATGAGCAGGAAGCCGCATGGGAAGCAGAGCAGCCGGGGTTGGAACAGGCGCCCTGAGAAGGGATGCGGGCACCCCACACGGTGGCTTGACCCCGCGCCGCAACGCCCACCCCAGCACTACTTTTTTTTTTTTTTCACTTATTTGACCGGTAGAGTTATAGACAGTGAGAGAGAGAGACAGAGAGAAAGGTCTTCCTTCCGTTGGTTCACCCCCAAAATGGCTGCCACGGCCAGAGCTATGCCAATCCGAAACCAGGAGCCAGGTGCTTCCTCCTGGTCTCCCGTGCAGGTGCAGGGGCCCAAGCACTCGGGCCATCCTCCACTGCCCTCCCAGGCCACAGCAGAGAGCTGGACTGGAAGAGGAGCAACCGGGACTAGACCCCGGCACCCATATGGGATGCTGGCACTGCAGGCGGAGGATTAACCAACTGAGCCACGGCGCCGGCCCCCAGTGCTGCTTTTTAGATCTCTGAGTATCTCATAGCCACCTCCTCTGCGCTGTCTCAGCTCTGGGCACCCAGCATGAGCACAGGGGTCAGGGTTTCCACTGTGCCAGCCTGAGCGGCGAGCGCTACCACTGCAGCCGAAGCCCAGGAGGCTCGCTGGACGCTGCTCCTGCCATCGCCCCCACTCCTGCCGGCCACCACCAGGCTGGACGCTGCTCCTGCTGGCCGCCCCAGGCTGAGTGCCGCTCCTGCTGGCCGCCCCACTCCTGCTGGCCACCCCAGGCTGAGTGCCACTCCTGCTGGCCGCCCCACTCCTGCTGGCCGCCCCAGGCTGAGTGCCGCTCCTGCTGGCCGCCCCACTCCTGCTGGCCACCACCAGGCTGGACGCTGCTGCTGCTGGCCACCCCAGGCTGAGTGCCACGCCTGCTGGCCACCCCCACTCCTGCTGGCCACCCCAGGCTGAGTGCCGCTCCTGCTGGCCGCCCCACTCCTGCTGGCCGCCCCACTCCTGCTGGCCACCCCAGGCTGAGTGCCACGCCTGCTGGCCGCCCCACTCCTGCTGGCCACCCCAGGCTGAGTGCCGCTCCTGCTGGCCGCCCCACTCCTGCTGGCCGCCCCACTCCTGCTGGCCACCCCAGGCTGAGTGCCGCTCCTGCTGGCCGCCCCACTCCTGCTGGCCACCCCAGGCTGAGTGCCGCTCCTGCTGGCCACCCCACTCCTGCTGGCCACCCCAGGCTGGACGCTGCTCCTGCCGGGCGCCCCCAGGCTGAGTGCCGCTCTGCCGGTCACCCCCAGGTGCTTCAAGCTGTCCTGCCGAGCCGTGGGGGTTCACCCACCCCTGGAGCTGTCCCACTACCACATCAAGTTTGCGGCCACAGCGCTGTACAGCACGTCGGTGGCCGCGGTCTACGTGATCAACTCACACCTGAGCATGAACTCGCTGACCCACTCGGTGCCGCGCATCGGCTCGGAGGAGCCCTCCCCGGTGGGGCCCACGTCTTTCGAGTTCCTGCTGCCCCCGGACTCGCCCATCACCATCTCACCCTCGGTGGGGACCGTGCTGCCGGGAAAGGTGAGCAGGGCCCCGTGGCCAGCGGGGGGAAGGGGCTCAGACTGCCCAGGGGACCTGCTCGCCCACTGACCACGGGAATCCAGCCTGGGCATCAGCTGTGGGAGTCCACCTCGCCCTTCATCAGAGCCAAGCAGGGGCCAAGGGGGACCGGGACGGAGGAGGGGCCTGCAGACCGTGGGGCCAGCTGGCGTGGACCTCACAGAAGGAGGGCAGAGAGGCCACAGCACCCGTCTCAAGGAGCCCAGTGTTGGTGCCTCCACCCAGCACCCTGCTCCCCGCCCCGTCCCTCTGGTCCACACGCACAGTAGGGGGCTTCATGGTCCTGGGCTGCAGCCCACCCTGCCTCCTGCAAGGGCCACGTCCAGGCTGAACTCCCAAAGAAGGGGTCACCTTGAGGGGACTCGGGGACCATGGTTGGGGGCGCAGGACGCTCAGGTAGGCAGGGCCCGGAACCCACTGCCCTGCCGGCTCTGCCCACAGAGGTGCCTGGTCCAGGTGGCCTTCCGGCCCGTGCTACCCAATGATCTGATCCGCCAGGAAGCCCTCCAGACCCTGAGCAAGGATACGGAGTCCAAATCGGTGCCTGGGCGCGGGCGGGGCATGGGCTGGTTCTGGTGGGCCCTTCAGCTGCCTGGGCTGGAGTTTCCCAGGTGGCGAAGGCAGACTCCAGACTCCGGAGCAGCCTGCGGGGTGGGGTCTCCGTGGGGCCTCCCCTGCCCCCAGGACACCCCCCCTCCATCAGCCTTTGCAGGGGCCGGTTGGGGGCTGGGCCCTGGAGGAGCTGTGGGACCCCTGTGGGGCCTGCTGGCCAGAGGGCAGAACCCAGGGCGGCCCCACAGCCAGCACCCGCTCACAGCTCCGGAAAGACACCATCACCCAGAGGAAGGAGTTCCGGAGACAGTCCCTGGCCCCGATGCGCCTGCAGGGCCGCGACCGCTACCGGGCCTCCATCTCCCACAGCCTGGGGCTACAGAGGCAGGAGCTCAAGGCCAGGTGGGCCCCTCTGACGGAACCCAGCCCACCCCGGGGAGACTGTTCCCCCACACACCACCTGCAGCCCCGGCTGGTTCAGGTGCAGCTAGATCCAGGAGCTCCCCTCCCTGGGCCTGGTGTCCCCAGGAGCAGCCGGGGAGGCTGGTGCCCAGACCACGGCCTTCCGAGCAGAGACGTGGCTCTCAAGTTACAGGACAAAGGCCCCTGCTCTCCTCCCTCTCTGCCCATGGAGAGGCCGCCCCAGGAGCTGAGAAGGGTGGGAAGCCAGCTGGTCAGATAAAAGGGGACAGCCGTGGCCAGGACCCAGGGTGGCCCCATGGCCCAACACCCGGAACCTCCTTCCCCAGAGTACTCCCTCTGGGTGGGGGCGGTCTGGTTCCAGCCAGGGGCCAGGGGCCAAGCCTCCGCGCTGCGGGCAGGTGGGAGGGCAGGGGCCCGTGGGCAGCGTGCCGGCTCCATTGCAGTGCCGAAGAGTTCCAGGCTGCCCAGGCCGCGCTGGCCAGGGCCTTCCAGGGCAAGTTCAACAAGTTCGTGGTTCCCTGTGTGGTCGCCAGCGGTGACATCAAGGACAGGAAGGGAGCAGAGCCCCTGACCTTCAGGTGTGGAGTGTGCGGGCTAGGAAGGGCCAAGCAGATCCAGGCCTGGGTGGGCACAGGGCCTCCTGGCTCCGCCCTCAACTTGCCCTCGCCCCCCAGCCCCCACAACACCCTGTACCTGGAGCTGTGGTGCCCGACGGTGGCACCGCCCATCGTGGTGACATCCGACAAGGGCAAGACCGTCTTCAACTTTGGCGACGTCGCCGTCGGTGAGTCCCCCTGGGGTCCGGGCAGGGCAGGGCTCTCCCTGGGGCCGGGGGCCGTGCCGTGACCGCGGCCTCCCTGCCCGTCCCAGGACACCGCGGCATCAAGAAGGTCTCGATCCAGAACATCTCCTCCGAGGACCTCGTGGTACCGTGTCCGCGCCGGGCCGGGAGCGGGGGGCCTGTGGCCGGCCAGCACAGCTCAGCGCCCCTCCCAACGCCGGCCCCAGGTGGAGTTCTCGCTGCTGAACCCCGACGGCCCCTTCGTCCTGCTGAATCCCCTGAGCAGGCTGCACGCGGGCGAGACCCAGGCCCTGGTGCTGTGCTTCTCCCCCCACGAGAGCACCCTGGTGAGTCCCGAGCTCCCCTGGGCCGCTGCACCCAGGCGCCCCGGCCGCCACCCTCCTGGGCCCCGGCATCGCGGAAGTCAGGCCAGGGGCCAGGCACTGGGTACACCCAGACAGGGCTGCCCGCCACCCTCTGGTTGACGCTGCCCTGGCTAAGGGACGTGGCCTCCTCAGGCTCAAGAAACGCTGGACGTGGCTACCAAGAGAGGCACCCTCACCCTCACCCTCCTGGGCACTGGCGTGGCACCGCTGATCACGTGCTCCGTGGACGGCGGCGTCCTCAACATGGGCTACGTGATCGCCAGGGAGTCGGTGTCCTCGACCTTCAAGGTGACCTGCCCCGGCCTGCAGGGGCCAGCCGTGCCCAGCTAGCTGGAGAGCCAGTCTGCCCCCTGCCCCGGCCCCTCCCGCCCACCGTAGGGCCTTGGCAAAGAGCTCCCTTCCTCGTGTTGCTGCCCTGGGGGGCAGGGGTGGCCGTCTGTCTGAGGGACGCCCGCCTTCTCACCCCCCAGATGGGGTCCCGGAGGCTCAGCTGGGGGCAGGGACAGCGTGCCGTCCAGGGCGAGGGCGTGCCCGGGAGGGCAGGACGGCGGCTGCCCACCAGCCCGGGAAAGGGCTCGTGAGGTCCCCACCGCCGCTGTGGCCAAGTCGCGGACACTGACCGCGGGCAGGGGCAGCAGGGGGGCCCCGTGACGCGGGCGCGCTTCGCAGCTGCAGAACGACTCCTCGCTGCCCATCAAGTTCTCGCTGCGGCTGGAGAGCCTCTCGCCCACTAGGGCCCAGGACCGGCAGCAGCTGCCGCGGTTCCTCGCCTCGCCCGCCCAGCGGACGGAGGTCGTGGGTGAGCTGCGGGCGCCGGGAGCGCGGGCAGGGCTTTGCGGAGCCGCAGGGGGGAGAGGCGGGGCCTGGGAACGGGGCGGGGCCCCGGGAGGGGAAGGGCCATGGGCGAGGCTGGGTTGAGGGGAAGGCAGGGCCACGGGAGGACAGGGAAGGGTAGCCGCTGAGGCCCTGTGGGAGGGGAAGGGGCAGACCTCGGGAGGGACCTGGGGAGGGGGCGGGGCCACGGGCGGAGCCCGCGAGGGGAGGGACAGGGCTATAGGAGGGAGGGGCTCCATGAGGGGAGGGGAGGGGAAGTGGGCGGGGAAGGGGTGGGGCCATGAGAGGGAAGGGCCAAGGGCAAGGACGGAGGGAGGAGACAGGGCACCAGGCGGGGAGGGGAGTGGCCCTGGGTGGGGCGGGGGCTACGTGGGAGGAGACTGGACCTGGGAGGGGAGTGGACAGAGGGCGGGGCTCAGCGGTGGTGGGGCGTGGCCTTGGAGGGCGTGGCTCGGGGGGGGGACAGGGCCCGCAGGGGTCGGCCACGCCCACCTCGGCTCCGTCACAGGCTCTCAGAATCTGAGTGGGCAGAGCGTGTTCAGCGTGGTCCCCGCCGAGGGCGTCCTGGAGCCCGGTAGGGCGCAGGACTTCACGGTGACCTTCAGCCCGGACCACGAGAGCCTCTACTTCTCCGACAGGCTCCAGGTGGTGCTCTTCGAAAAGGTGGGTCCCGCCCGGCCCCCCTTCCCCGCGCCCCCCCAGGCGGCAACTGAGGGAGGGGCTGAGAGCCGCGGGGGCGTTCGTCCCCAGAAAGTCTCCCACCAGATCCTGTTGAAGGGCGCGGCCCGCGAGCACATGATGTTCGTGGAGGGCGGAGACCCCCTGGACGTGCCCGTGGAGTCTCTGGCCGTGGTCCCTGCCTTCGACGCGGAGCACAGGGAGGGTGAGTCCCCAGGGAGGGTCCCAGCCCCGCCCCCCGCCCGGCCCCCAGCCCGCCCCCAGCCCCGCCCCAGCCCCGCCCCCTTCTGGCCCCCAGCCCCGCCCCCCGCCTGGCCCCCCCCAGCCCCGCCCCCGCCTGGCCCCCAGCCCCGCCCCCCGCCTGGCCCCCAGCCCCGCCCCCCGCCTGGCCCCCAGCCCCGCCCCCAGCCCCGCCCCCCGCCTGGCCCCAGCCCCGCCCCCCGCCTGGCCCCCAGCCCCGCCCCCCGCCTGGCCCCCAGCCCCGCCCCCTGCCTGGCCCGTGCCCAGCAGTTCCCAGCCAGGCCCTCCCTGCACAGACACGGAGGAGCTAAAGCACTTGCTAGTGACCTTGGACTACGTCCAGTACGACACAGACCCGTCGTCCCCACCTGCCACGCGGGAGCTGCAGGTGGGCTGTATCCGGACCACCCAGCTGTCCCCAAAGAAGGTGACCACAGCACCGGCCTGGCGGCTCCCTGGCCTCCCCTGGCCCCTCCCGGCCTTGTCCAGCCCTGGGCAGGTGGGGGGCAGGCTCTGCTCGGAGCCGGGGGGTGGGGGAGCGGCCCCTGTCCCGGCCCAGCGTGCCTGGCGGCCAGCCTGCAGCCCCCCCCCAGATGGTGGAGTTCAGCCTGGACAGCGTCGCCGCCCTGCAGCACAAGGGCTTCTCCATCGAGCCCTCGCGGGGCGTGGTGGAGCGGGGCCAGACCAAAACCATCAGCGTCTCCTGGGTGCCGCCTGCCGACTTCGACGTGGGTGCCTGCTGCCCCTCCCCGGGAGGGGTGCGGTGGGGAAGACAGGACCCCGGGGCCAGCTCAGGACCCCTGCTCCCTCCCCCGTCCTGTTCCAGCCGGACCACCCGCTCATGGTGTCAGCCCTGCTTCAGCTCAGAGGGGGCGTGAAGGAAACCTACAAGGTCATCTTCGTGGCCCACGTGGTGACCAGCCCCTGAGCCCCAGGAGCCTCTGCACAGAGTCCCCGGGACCCTCGCCCAGGGACCTGGCGTCCGGGATCCGCCGCTGCCCGGCCCCACAGCCAGGGCCCCCTGGTCCCACAGACATGGCCACTGCTGCCACCCTGGCCCCAGCGGGCCCAGGGCCCAAGAGCACCTGTGCCCAGACCCCACCGCAGAGCCGCTGGCCAGGCCGGTCCTGCTCACAGACAGCCCCTCCACGGAGCTCCTGGGGCCCCGGCCCCACCCGCACAATAAACCCTCGCGAGGCAGCACGTGCGGCCTGTGTCTGTGGGCGACAGCGGCCGACTTGCTGGGGCAAGCAAGGAGAGGGAGGACAGGGCCCCCGGGGCTCGCCCTGAAACATGGGCCGCCTGGAGGCCACCCTGGCCGCCTGGGTGCTGCGGTAGAGCAAGGCGGAGCTTGAGGCTGGCCCAGACCCAGAGAAGCCCAACCAGGGGCAAAGAGGGCGGGGGCCTCCAGCCCCCCAGGCCTCCCACACCTCCCAAGTCCCGGGACCCTTGACAGCCCCAGGCACAGGCCAGGCGCCCTGCTCACCCACCCGCTCCAGCCAGAGCCCAGCCAGCGTCCAAGACCAGGTCCAGCTTGGGAGCTTGCGCTTGCTTTCATCCGAGGGGAGTCTGGGCTGTTCTGTGCCCCAATCCCGGAACCCCTGAAGGCCCAGGATGTGGATACTGAAGAGACAGACACGTGGTGGGGGGCAGGGAGAGAGGGAGAGAGACAGGGGGAGAGAGACAGGGGGAGACGGGGAGAGAGGGAGAGAGACGGGGAGAGAGGGAGAGAGACAGGAGAGAGGGAGAGAGACGGGGAGAGAGGGAGAGAGACGGGGAGAGAGGGAGAGAGACAGGGAGAGAGACGGGGAGAGAGGGAGAGAGACGGGAGAGAGGGAGAGAGACGGGAGAGAGGGAGAGAGACAGGGGGAGAGAGGGAGAGAGACGGGGAGAGAGGGAGAGAGACGGGAGAGGGAGAGAGACGGGGAGAGAGGAAGAGAGAGAGGGAGAGAGACGGGGAGAGAGGGAGAGAGACAGGGGGAGAGAGGGAGAGAGACGGGGAGAGAGGGGGAGAGAGGGAGAGAGACGGGGAGAGAGACGGGGAGAGAGGGAGAGAGAGACAGAGACAGGGAGAGAGAGACAGGGAGAGAGACAGAGGGGGGAGAGAGACAGAGGGGGGAGAGAGACAGAGAGACTCCATCCAGTGGTCCCCAGTTGCCCAAAACAGCCGGGCTGGGTCAGGCCAAAGATGGGAGCTGCAAACTCAACCCAGATCTCCCATGTGGGTGCACGACCAAGTCTCCTCCGTCCTGACCGCTGCTTCTCAGCGTCTGCGTGAGCAGGAACCGGAGTCGAGAGCTGGAGCCCAGTGCCAAGCCCAGGCGCTCTGATGTGGGCCGCAGGGGGGAGAGAGACGGGGAGAGAGACAGAGACAGGGGGAGAGAGAGGGAGAGAGAGACGGGGAGAGAGGGGGGAGAGACAGAGACAGATGGGGAGAGAGAAAGAGACAGGGAGAGAGAGACAGGGGAGAGAGGGGAGAGAGACAGAGACAGGGAGAGACAGAGAGAGGGAGAGAGAGACAGAGAGACAGATGGGGAGAGAGAAAGAGACAGGGAGAGAGAGGGAGAGAGAGACAGAGGGAGAGAGAGAGACGGGGGGAGAGAGAGGGAAAGAGATGGGGAGAGAGGGAGAGAGACAGAGACAGGGAGAGACAGAGAGGGAGAGAGAGAGACAGAGAGAGACAGATGGGGAGAGAGAAAGAGACAGGGAGAGAGGGAGGGAGGGGGAGAGAGAGAGGGAGAGAGAGATGGGGAGACAGAGAGAGGGAGAGAGACAGAGAGGGAAAGAGAGACAGGGAGAGAGAGATAGAGACGGAGAGAGACAGATGGGGAGAGAGAAAGAGAGACAGGGAGAGAGAGAGGGGGAGAGAGACAGAGGGAGAGAGAGAAAGAGACAAAAATAAAGAGGCAGAGACAAGAGAGAGACTGGGATAGAAAGGGAGAGACAGAGACAGGGAGAGAGAGACAGGGAAAGAGACGGGGAGAGAGAGAGAGAAATAGAGACAAGAGATATAGGGAGAGAGGGAGGGAGGGAGAGAGAGATGGGGGGTGGGAAGGTGTCGCTCCCCCTCTTCGTGGAGGAACGACACAGGACCCTGCGCTGTTCTTTCGTCTGCTTGGCCCTCCCCGGGTTTGCTGCTGGTTCTTCCCGGGTTGGCTAGTATCCCTTCCACCTCCGTGGAAGGGCGGTTCCCCCTGGCCACATTCCCCACTTCCGCAGGGGAGCGGCACACTGCCGGCCGGCTCTCTCGGGGGCTGCACAGGTGTTCCCCTTAGGTGTTCCCCTTAGATGTTCCTGGTGCATGCCGTCTCTCTCCTTTATAGTCCTCCTCCGCCAATCCCAACTCGGCTGCCCACACGCCGAGTACGCTGCTCTCCTCCAATCAGGAGCAAGTCCTACAGTTTATTGGCTGAACTGGAGGCAGCTGTGTAGAAACTGTTTTCTCCTCTCCCAGCGCCATATTGTGGGAGAGCAGATGCATAGAATAAGTCTTAATTCCAGTAACAGTCTAGTCCGGGTTGCTCCCCACAGGAAGGGGTCTTCCATCCACTGGTTCACTCCCCAGATGGCCGCAGCGGCCGGAGCTGGGCCGCAGGCGTCCTGACCAACACCAAGACAAACGCCCGCCCTGAGAAGGGGGTCCCATCAAAGGCAGCCTGTGCCTGACCAGAACGCACCCCGGACATTGGCATTTGTGAGAGGCGTTCCAGGCCTGTGGCAGCATTGGGAGTGACCTCCTGGGTCACCCAGAGGGCAAGATGGCTGGGGTCCCTGGACCACACCATGCTCTGCGGGGTGCTGCCCCCCCACCCTCCTGCCCCGCACAGCACACGCACCAGCCCTGGACAGCCACCAGGGGGCGGTGCTCCTGGCCCCCTCCCTGGGCAGTGCTGATGGCCGCCAGGCCTGAGTGCCCGTCCTCGGCCCCAGCCCCTCAGTGCCCGGGGATCCTGACCCTGGAGCAGGCTTTGGCCAGAATTCTCAGGTCGGCCTAGGAGGGGCAGACTCGGGACGCTGGCTGGCTTTCCGGGGCTGGCTCGCCCGGCAGCTGGGGGAGCAGGCAGGGCCCGCCAGGTCAGGCCTCGGGAGGAGGCGCGTCTCCTGGGTATGACCCTCTGGGCTGCCACGCTGACTGGTTTCTGTTTTCTGAGAGGCAGAGATCTTCCATGCACTGGGTCACTGCCGAAATGCCCGCTGGGGCCAGAGCCTGGGCCCGGAACCCAATCCCCATCTCACCCACGGGGGCAGGGACCCAGCCTCCCCAGGGTCAGAGCAGCAGGAAGCCGGAGTCGGAGCCCAGCGTCAGCTCGGGCCACTCTGTTCTGAATCCGGAGCTGGCCCAAGCCCCTGCCCCAGTCCCGGGTGAGGAGAGAGCCTTGGGCCCCCAGGCCCCGGGCCCAGGTCCCCTCCCGCTCACTCCGCTGGTCCTCCCAGACCAGCCGCCCTCAGCTCTGTGCCCCGGCTGCTGTGCTGCCTCGGCCTGACCACAAGGAGAGGGCAGCGCGGGCCCAGCAGGGGCTCCAGCCAGGCCGGAGACGCCAGGGTCGAGTCCAAGTCCGTGGGCTGCAGGCATCCGAGGCGGGGGCTGGGCGTCCCGGCCACACCCAGCCCAGCTCTGCCCGGTGAGGGCTCCGCATTCAGCCCCCGGCGACACCCCGCCTGTGCCCACCCACTGCGAGCTGAGCGGCCGTCCGGAGGGCGGGGCCGCGGGGCGGGGCATCCGAAGGCGGGGCCTAGGCTGAGCGCGGTATCTAGAGGGCAGGGTCAAAAGCGGGTTCGGACCCTGGGCGTGGCCCGGGGCCTTGGGGCGGGGCTTCCCGCGGACAAGGCCCGAACACGCGGTCAGGGTGCTGGGCGGGGCCTGCGGCGGGCGGGGCGCCCTGGAGCCACTCGGAGGCGGCCGGGTCCGGTGTCGGCGCGGAGCATGGCCCCGGGCGGCCGCGGGCTCTCGCTGCTGCTGCTGCTGCTGCCTCTCCTGCTCCTGCCGCAGGTGGGTCGGGCCGCGTGCTGGGTTCTGGCAGTGCGGGGCGGGTCTGCGCTCCGGCCACGGCGCGCCCGGGCTCACTCCTGTCCCCACAGGTGGCGCTCGGCTTCGTTGACCGCCGCTGCGACCCCTCGGACCAGTAAGTCGGGTTGGGGGGTGTCGGGACCCGGCCCGTGGGGGGGCTCGGGCAGTGAGGAGCCCGGCCGGTGCCCCGCCTGCTCCAGGTGCCGCCGTCCCCGCAGGTGCCCGGCCCAGGCCCGTTGGAGCAGCCTGTGGCACGTGGGGTAAGTGGAGGCCGCCCTGGGGGTACGCAGAGGAGGGGGGTTTGTGTCTGCCAGGCCCCCTCCCCACCTGGCCGCCTGGATTGTGCCTCCTCCCAGGCTGCCAGCAGGAAGGCTCTGGGGCCCTGGGCCCCCGAGCTAGGCCTCGGCACAGCCGGCAGCCTGGGCACAGGGACGGTGCAGTCGGCTGGGACAGCATGTCCTGGGAGTGAGCCCAAGGCCACCCCCCGCCAGCCCTGGAGAGACAGCCGGACTACGCGGGCGGCTCTGGCAGCTCTGGCCAGCCGTGCATCTGCTGGGCTGGGCCTGGTGGCCGAGGGTCAGTGCCGGTGGCCCTGCTCCCCGCCAGGCTCACCCTGCTCGCTGTCTTCCTGCTGCTGCTCTGCGGGCTCACGGCCAGCTGTGTCCGGTTCTGCTGCCTCCGGAAGCAGGCTCGTGTCCAGTCTCACTCGCCGTCCGCGTGGCAGCGCTGCCACCTGACAGTCATCCGTGTGGACAGCGACAGCCCTGTGCACAGCACGGTGACCTGTGAGCGCCTGGCGGCCCTCGGGGGGGCCAGAGGGTGGAAGCCAAGCCAGCTCCCCAAACTCACCGTGGCTCCCTGCAGCCTACAGCTCCGTGCAGTGCCCACTGGGCATGCGGCCACCTCTGCCCTTTGGGGAGCTGGACCTGGACCCCCTGGCTCCTCCTGCCTACAGCCTCCACGCCCCCGAGCTGCCACCCTCCTACGATGAGGCTGTGAAGATGGCCAGACCCGGAGAGGAAGACCTGGCTCCCTCCCAGAAGCCCAGTGCTCTCCCCGGGGTCTCGAGCCCCTAGACCACTCCAGGGGCCCAGCGCCCAGGGCCCTAGGCTTGGTGCCCCCAGGAGGGGATGAGCCATCGGACCAGAGCTTGTGGTGCTGGGGCCTCGAGCCAGGGCCCCCCGGGGACATGCTGCACGTGTCACATGTGGCCCCGCTGCTCTGTGACGCCTGCCGGGCGGCCCTCTGTCCACAGCTCCCGGGAGGCTGCTGCCTTCTCAGCCCTGGGCCCAGCCCAGAGGTCCCCGCCCGGAGATGGCCCAGGGGCCTGAGCCCAGGGAGCTCAAGGCTGCGCCAGCCACGGCTTTTGGGAGAGAATAAAGTTTACACCTAACTCGTCTGGGCCTGCACGGAGGGCGCTGGGGCTCCAGGGCTGACGAGGGGTCTCCGGCAGCCACTCCCATGCCACAGGGTGAGCTGCCGCCCCGGCACGTCCCGTCTTCGGTATCCAGAGCCCAGAGCTGGGCAGTGGTGGTGTCAGGTGTCGCAGAAATGACCGGGGCCGTGTGCCTGTGACGTCCCCAGGAGAACCCTCCAGACCCTGTCAGCACCACCCCTGCCTGCCAGCCCGGGGACAGAGGCACACGCGTGTCAGCCCGGGGACAGTGAGGCACACGCGTGTCAGCCCGGGGACAGTGAGACACACACATGCCAGCCCGGGGACAGAGGCACACGTGTGTCAGCCCGGGGACAGTAAGACACACACATGCTAGCCCGGGGACAGTGAGGCACACACACGCTAGCCCGGGGACAGAGGCACATGCGTGTCAGCCCAGGGACAGGCACACATGTCAGCCCAGGGACAGTGATGCACACGCATGCCAGCCCGGGGACAGTAAGGCACATGCATGCCAGATGGGGACAGAGGCACACGCATGCCAGCCCGGGGACAGTGAGGCACACGCATGTCAGGCCGGGGACAGTGATGCACACACATGCCAGCCCGGGAACAGGCACACGTGTCAGCCCGGGGACAGTGAGGCACACGTGTGTAAGGCTGAGCTCTGACCTGACGCAGAGCCAGGGCGGGGCAGGGTGGGCAGAGGGCCAGCAGCAGCTGTTCCTGCTGGGCTTGCAGGTTGCCACGCCCACGAAGGCTGGGGGCAGGGGCCAGGCCAGCGGCCTGCAGGGCCCGGACACGGCTCCCAGCACCCCCTCACCTGGTGGTCGACGGTGCACACACCTGCACGCCTGCCACGCTCACCCTGAGGCCCCGGCCCCGCCTCGGCGAGTTCTGGCCAACAGCCTCTGCGCTCAAAGCCGCCCTTGGTTCTGGGTGATCCGGCAGAAGCCATCCCAGTTTGTGTGTGGGGCACAGCGCCCCCCAAGGCTGCAGCCCCTCCCGCGGGCTCAGGCTCTTCCCCTCACGCCCGAGGGAGGCCCTGACCCAGGCCTGCACCACTGCGGTCCACAGCCCTGGCCACGGAGGCCGGCGCGCTCCTGGATCTGCTCGGCTGACCGGCAGGGGCGCCACACCCGGCCTCACCAGGGGTCCCCTTGCCCCTGTGTCCTGGGGAACCTGCCCTGTCCATCCAGCTGGCCGCTTTGCAAGGCACACAGTTGAAAAGGGAGGTCCCGGGGGCTGGCGCTGCAGCATAGCGGGCTAAGCCTCCACCTGCAGTGCCAGCATCCCATATGGGCGCCGGTTCAAGTCCCGGCTGCTCCACTTCCTTGGGCCCCTGCTCCTGCGTGGGAGACCCGGGGGAAGTTCCTGGCTCCTGGCTTTGGATCGGCGCAGCTCTGGCCGTTGCAGCATCTGGGGAGTGAACCAGCGGATGGATGGAACGCCTCTCTCTCCCTCTCTCTGTCTGTAACTCTACCTCTCAAATAATAAGTGTTTAAAAACAACAACAACTGGCCCAGCCCAGCCCCAGGCTTCCGGAACAAGGTGATATGTGATGGGTTCTCGGGGTGGAGGGCTCTGCCCAGCAGCTTCGAGGGCCAAGGGCGCAGTGTGGGGGCCTGAGAGGGAGGCCAGGGCACAGCCAGCTGTGTGATGGGACGGTGGGCACTGCAGGCGCAGGTGGGCCAGGGCCAGGCCCGGAAGCAGAGGCCAGGGCACAAGCCCAGAGAGAGCAGGTGGTGGGTGCCGGGGCCCAGTGGGGAGCAGCCGTGGCCAGGCCAGCACGCCGGCTCCCAGGGAGAGGCTCCCATGGCCCAGGGAGGGGCTTGGAGGTGGCCTGCAGTGGCACCCAGGGCACAGTCCAGCATCTGCCCCTGCCCACCGCCAGCGCGGCAGTGGGGTGCATGGTGAAGAAAGCATCCGGAGGGCCGCCCCCACCCCGCCCAGGCCCTCAGACCTCCAGGCACTGCTCAAGTCCTCCCTCTGCCTGGCGGCCTTGCCCAGCCTGTCTCTCCCTGGGGGCCCACAGAGGCCCCTGGGTGCAGCCGCATTGGGCTGGAGGCAGCAGGCTGCCCTGGGCAGAGCACGTGGCTCAGTGGTGGCAGCTGAGTTCGGGCTGGACCGGGCTGCCCAGGTCCCTGGGAAACCCTGCTGGCCTTGTTCTGGGCCCCTCCCCACTGAGCCCCTTACTGGCCTGGACATCCCCTCACCATGAACACGGGCACTGCAGGCCGGGGCAGAGGCCCGGAGAGGGGCTGGCCGCGGGCTGGGGCCCGCACTCACGCTGTCCCCCTCACTGTTCCTCACCCGAGCTGACCTCCCAGCCTGCCTCCCTCGGCCAGGGCCTCCGGGCTGCTCTGGACTATCCCGCGGAAGGCCCACCCTGGCCAGCTGGCACCCGCCCCTCCCATCAGCGAGCCCAGTGTCCAGCCTGGGCAGCACTGCAGAGCCTCTCGACGGAGCACACCCGCGCAGAGTGGCTGTGGGCGCACAGCTCAGGGAGGAGGGGGCAGGGCGCGGGCTGGGGGCCAGAGGGCAGGCACAGGCGCCATCTGGGAGACCAGACCAGGTTCCTGCAGGCTCTCGGGGCCTATTCTGGGGTTCCTGCTGAAACCTGAGCTCCTAGCCGGCCCCAGGGGCAGCGTGCCCAGGCGGCCAGTGAGGTGGCGCCCTCCCCGACACCAGCAGCCCCTCCTGCCCGGTCTCACTGACCAGCGGGCAGTGGCACTGGCCCACAGGCATGAGAGCCGCCAGCCTGCACAGAGCGCCAGGAGACGGCAGGTCTGTGGGCGTGGGGCTCCCCTCACCTCCCCACGCTACCCGGCTGCCCTCACTCCTGGACGTGGTCCTCGGGGTCACACACACACTCAGTCCCGCACCGGGCCCCCACAAGTCTGAGCAGGTGGGGCGCTTTGTGTCCCCAGCCAGCCCAGCCCCGGGCCCCCAGAAACTTCTGTGCAGGCCCAGGCCAGCAGATGTGTGCTGACGGGGGCAAGATGGCTCCAGGGGGCGCCTGCAGCCTGGGTGTCACCCGGCCAAGCCCGGGACAGTGGCTACAGGAGAGAAGCCTTCGTCCTGGCTCTCTGGCCCCGGCTCCCCGGCTGGGGCGTGTCCACGCACTGAACTCCTTCCCTCAAAGGCACAGGGTTGGAGGGGTCACAGCATCCGGCCCCCCACCCACGTTGTCTGTCCCTGGACAGAGCCCAGCGGGTCACACCAACACCAGGGACTGCGCCGGCCTCCTCTGCACAGCCCCTGATGCGGCCCAGCAGTGGACAAGAGGCTCACTGCCCCGCATGCATGACCTCTGCCCACTGGCCCTCCTGGCTGTGGCGTGTGGTGGCTGCGTTCACACCCCGACCATGGTCGCCGTGCCCCAGCCCGCGCCCGGAGCCCTCTGCTCGCTCCCCTCTCGCCAGCCGGCTCCGGGCGGCTTTCAGCTCTCTGTGTGTGCCCAGGGCCTGGGAGCCGTGAAGTTCTTCATTTTCCAATCAGGAAAGCATACTTTCTGTAAGCAGAAAGGGGCGGTTAAGCCGCTCCTCGGGCCGCCAGCATCCTACATCCCGGCGCTGGTTCGAGTCCCGGCTGCTCCACTTCCGATCCAGCTCCCTGCTAACAGCCTGGGAAAGCAGCAGAGGACGGCCCAAGTGCTTGGGCCCCTGCACCCACATGGGGGACTGGGTGGAGCCCCTGGCTCCCAGCTTCAGCCTGGCTGTTGCAGGCACCCGGGGAGGGAACCAGTGGATGGAGGACCTCTCTCTCCATCTCGGTCTCTCTTCCCCTCTGCCTTTCGAGCAGATGAAAATGAACGTACAAGCATCAAAACACACATGGCTGGGAAGCTGGCCGCTGCTCGGGGCACACAGCCCGCGTCGGGCGTCGGGCGCTTGCCCTGAGCCCTGGCTCCTTCCCGCAGACCCAGCTCCCTGCTAACTCGCACCCGAGAGGCAGCAAGTGACGCTGAAGCTCGCGGGCCCCAGCCACCGGGTGGAGATCCAGGCGGAGCTGCTGGCCGCCAGCTGCAGCCTGGCCCAGCCTCAGCCCTTGCGGCACCTGGGGAGTGAGCAGTGTCTCTCAGCCTTCCAAGCCAAAGTGGGAAATAAATACACAGAACAAAATCAAACCCAGAAAATCAGTGTTGGGGCAGGTGGAGAAGTGGAACCTGTGCGTGTGCGGGGAAGTGGGCGGTGCGGCCCCTGGGAGAACAGCGGGGCCGGGGGCACCCGCTCGGAGGAACGGACACCAGGGTCTCCAGCCGGCGTCTGCCCACGACGTCCACAGGGGCTGTGTGTGCACGGATGCACCGGCCGGTGAGCAGGCTGCGGGCTGCAGTCACAGTCGGCCTTGACGAGGTCGACATCAGAGAGATGACATCAGAGGGATGACATCACATCACAGGGATGACATCAGAGGGATGGCATCAGAGAGATGACATCACCTCAGACGGACACCAGACGTCGGCGCCCTCTGGCTGCCGTGGCACCGTGAGCAGCCGCAGTGCTCGGTGAGGTCAGCCGGGCACAGAGGGCAGAGGCACCCGCTTGGGCTCAAGTCCTGGCTCTGCTCCGGCCCCTGGCTTTCTGCCCACGCAGCCAGGGGAGCAGCGGCGTGTCCACCTCCTCGGGCTGTGGGGGCCTCTGGGGAGAGGACCAGGGCGCGGCGCGTCTGCTCCCCTGCCTCGCTTTCCTGCTCCATCTTCCAGAGAACCAAATTTCCTGAATCACGGGGCAAGCGGGTGGTCCAGCCTGCGGTGGGCGCTGTGCTGTGCGGCCAAGCAAGCTCTCTCCGTCTCTCCCGGGGCGGGGTCGCCGCAGCCCCCGCCCCTCCCCCATCTCTCCCGGGGCGGGGAACCCGCAGCCCCCCGCCCCTCCCCCATCTCTCCCGGGGCGGGGTCGCCGCAGCCCCCGCCCCTCCCCCGTCTCTCCCGGGGCGGGGTCGCCGTAGCCCCCGCCCCTCCCCCATCTCTCCCGGGTCGGGGTCCCCGCAGCCCCCGCCCCTCCCCCATCTCTCCCGGGTCGGGGTCCCCGCAGCCCCCGCCCCTCCCCCATCTCTCCCGGGGCGGGGAACCCGCAGCCCCCGCCCCTCCCCCATCTCTCCCGGGGCGGGGAACCCGCAGCCCCCCGCCCCTCCCCCATCTCTCCCGGGGCGGGGTCGCCGCAGCCCCCGCCCCTCCCCCGTCTCTCCCGGGGCGGGGTCGCCGCAGCCCCCGCCCCTCCCCCATCTCTCCCGGGTCGGGGTCCCCGCAGCCCCCGCCCCTCCCCCATCTCTCCCGGGTCGGGGTCGCCGCAGCCCCCGCCCCTCCCCCATCTCTCCCGGGTCGGGGTCCCCGCAGCCCCCGCCCCTCCCCCATCTCTCCTGGGTCGGGGTCCCCGCAGCCCCCGCCCCTCCCCCATCTCTCCCGGGTCGGGGTCCCCGCAGCCCCCGCCCCTCCCCCATCTCTCCCGGGTCGGGGTCGCCGCAGCCCCCGCCCCTCCCCCATCTCTCCCGGGTCGGGGTCCCCGCAGCCCCCGCCCCTCTCCCGTCTGCAGGGTTCAGGGTCCCCCCAAACCCCACTCTCCCCCGTCTGCCCGGGGTCGGGGGCCCACAACCCCCGCCCCTCCCCCATCTCTCCTGGGTCGGGGTCGCCGCAGCCCCCGCCCCTCCCCCATCTCTCCTGGGTCGGGGTCCCTGCAGCCCCCGTCCCTCCCCCATCTCTCCTGGGTCGGGGTCGCCGCAGCCCCCGCCCCTCCCCCATCTCTCCTGGGTCGGGGTACCCGCAGCCCCCCGCCCCTCCTCCATCTCTCCTGGGTCGGGGTCCCCACCTCCCCGTTCCTCTCCCGTCTGCAGGGGTCGGGGGTCCTCAACCCCTGCCCCTCCCCCGTCTGCCCAGAGGCCGCGCAGTGCCCAGTTCAACTCGAACCCTGGCCTCCGGCGATGGCTCCGTGGGGTGGGGGCAGCAGGTCGGGCACAGCGGGTGGGGACCCGGATGCTGCCCCCGGGCCCTGGGTTTGGCCGGGCGTAGGGCATCTGGGCAACGGGAAGCCCTCCCCGGCCTGTCAAATACACGCAGATGTTTAAGCACTGGCCAAGGTGGCATGAACAAATAATGTTAGGTCCACGTTAATACGAGACGGATGACGTCATGAACCGGGCGGGGGGCGGGAAGGCCGGGGCGGGGCCCGGGGCCCGAGCGCAGCCCGCAACCACGGCCGCCCGCACAGCCCGGCAGGGGTGGTGGAGGTCTTGGAGCCCCTCCTCGGCCAGCCGAGCTGACGTCACGAAGGGGCTGGTCCAGAGGCCACGCCCTCCGCCGTCCGTCCTGCACGCCCCGTGTGCGTGTTTCCCGACCTCGCCCCCCGGGGGGCGGTGATGAACACCACGTCTGGGGTCTCCGCTGCGGCGTGGACCTGCGGGACAGCGGCGTGGACCTCCGGGCAGGCGGCGGGGCGGGGGCCCGCGGGGCGAGCGCAGGGAACGGCGGCCTAAGCGCCCCGCCCCTCAGTCAGGCCCCGCCCCGGCACCAGTCCCGCCCCGCCCCCCTCAGCCCAGGCCCCGCCCCTCCGCAATGCCCCGCCCCGGCACCAGTCCCGCCCCTCCCCGGACTCCGCGCCCCGCCTCTCAGCCCAGGCCCCGCCCCGGCACTAGTCCCGCCCCTCCCCCTTCAGCCCAGGCCCAGCCCGGACTCAATGCCCCGCCCCTCAGTCAGGCCCCGCCCCGGCACCAGTCCCGCCCCTCCACTCAGTTCGAGTCTCGCCCTGCCACTCAGCCCAGGCCCCGCCCCGGCCTCAGCCCCGGGACGTCGCCATCACTCCACCCAGATTCCACTCTGCCACTGAACCCAGAACCCGCCCGGACCCGATCAGCGCCCCGCGCCGCCACTCGCTCCGGGTTCCGCCCTGGCCCCTGTCCAGGGCCCGACCCCTCTCTCGGTCCCGGCCCCGCCGCAGGCTCAGCCCGACGCCCCCTCGTTATTCAAATCAGGCCCCGACACTCGGCCCAGGCCCCGCCCAGTCTCCGCCCTCTCCCTGCCCGGAAGCGGCGCCGCCCTGCGTCGCTCCCCGCGGTTCCACCAGGCGGCGCTCGAGACCGCGCGCAGCAGCGAAGGCCCGGGCGCCGGGGGTCGCTTCGCGGACTGGGGTTGGCGGAACCCGGCCTCTCGCGGCTCGTCTTGGGGTTCCTACAATTGTCAAGGACGAAAACGAATGTCCGTGGACTGCCCACTCAGGGCGGGCGGCGCCTGCCGGACGCGGGGCACCCGCCCACTGCAGTCCTGTTCCAGATGACCACAGGGCCATTCCGTCTCTGCCTCTGCAGCCGTCGGGGCCAGACACGGAGCCAGGGCCTCTGCACCCCACCCCCAGGCCACCTGGGGCCCTGCACAGAGCGGAAACTGAGGCTGGGGGCCGAAGCCCCTCCTCACCTCTGCCCTGGCCCAGCTCAGCAGCTCCCAGCCAGGGCCAGCTCCGGAGCCCCCGACTCCTGCCACCGTCTGCTGCGGTGGGGCCCCCACCCCATGCTCTGTCTCAGAGGCCAGGGGCACTTGCCTGCACCCCGGGCGTGGCTCCCATAGTGCCCAGGGGCTGTTTAAGGGGCCGCAGGCCGGAGCCTGATGGAGCTGGCTGGGCTCACCCCCCCAGGACCTAGGGCAGGGCTGGGGCGGCCCGGGAGGCAGCCTTGGAGGAGGCACACGGCCTGCCCAGCTGGGCCAGCTGGACGTCACTACAGAGGCTCGGGGCGCTGGTGCCGCCCCAGGAGTCTGGCCCAGCTGCTTGTCCAAAACACGCGGCGCCTGCAGGCTGCCTTCCCTGGAGGCCCCCCCCGCTGCCTCCCCATCGGCCCCTTTGGGCCTCCCAGACCCCAGGCTGGCTCTGTGCCCTGCTGCAGCCCCGCCCACCACCATTGCCACCGTCAGGGACACCTTGCATCATCTCCCAGGTGCCTGGTTCTGGAAAAACACCTGTGGCCCCCAGGGCACTCTGGGAAGGAGCTGCACCCTCTGGGTCCAGATCTGGCTGGGGACTGTGAGGCCGGATCCTGGGGGTCTTGCAGGCCACACTCAGGCTCAGCGGGCAGCTGGGCTGGGGGGCCTGGGGGGCTGGGGGGCCTGGCGGGGGCTGGTGGGAGCTCAGGAGGCTGGCTGTGGCTGGGGGGGCTGGAGGGGGCTGGGGGGCCTGCTGAGGGCTGGGGGGGCCTGGGGGGCTGGCAGGGGCTGGTGGGGGCTCGAGGGGCTGGGGGGCTGGCTGCAGCTGGGGGGCTGGCTGGGACTGTGGGGGTTGGCGGGGGCTGCAGGACTGGCTGGGGCTGGGGGGCCTGGCGGGGGCTGGCTGGGGGGATTAGGGGGGCTGGGAAGGCTGGCTGGGGCTGGCGGGGGCTGGGGGGCTGGGGGGTGTGGGGGGCCGGGGACCCGGTGGCCAGTCCCATCCCCCGCCCTTGCTGTCTGGGCTGGGGCTGCACTTGGGGCCCAGCAGTGTCCCCGGGCAGCTTCCTGGGCTCGCGGCAGAGAAGGGGTGCTGGCCGGAGGGCGGGCCAGCTTCCTGCTCCAGGTCTGGCTGCAGGTGTCGGCAGGGGTGGGGGCGGGGGCGGGGGCGGGGGTCCAGCATGACTGCCCATCTGTGCCGGCCAGCGCTCCAAACGTCCAGTTCTCACCAGGGTCAGGGTGGTCCTGGGCCCCTGACCTGCCCACCCCATGCCTGGTTCTCCACCCAGACTTCCAGCGCCTCAGGCCAGGCCCCTCCTGGGCCTCCAAGTCTGCCACCCAGGTGCTTGGAAGGGTGGGGCTGGGGCTGGGGTTAGAGTTAGGGGTTAGGGGTTGGGGTTCGGGTTAGGGGTAGGGGTAGGGGTAGGGTTAGGGGTTAGGGTTAGGGTTGGGGTTAGGGTTAGGGTTAGGGTTAGGGTTAGGGGTTAGGGTTAGGGTTGGGGTTGGGGTTAGGGTTAGGGTTAAGATTAGGGTTAGGGTTAGGGGTTAGGGTTAGGGTTAGGGTTGTGGTTGGGGTTGGGGTTAGGTTTAGGGTTAGGGTTAGGGTTAGGGTTAGGGTTAGGGGTTAGGGTTAGGGTTGGGGTTGGGGTTAGGGTTAGGGTTAAGATTAGGGTTAGGGTTAGGGGTTAGGGTTGGGGTTAGGGTTGTGGTTGGGGTTGGGGTTATGGTTAGGGTTATGGTTAGGGTTAGGGTTGGGGTTAGGGTTAGGGTTAGGGTTAGGGTCGTGGTTGGGGTTGGGTTTGGGGTTAGGGTTAGGGTTAGGGTTAGGGTTAGGGGTTGGGGTTGGGTTTGGGGTTGGGGTTAGGGTTAGCGGTTAGGGTTAGGGTTAGGGTTAGGGTTAGGGTTAGGGTTAGGGTTAGGGTTAGTGCCGCCTCCACTCTCTCTGAGCCACCAGCAGCTCCTGCCCCTGAGGCCCCCGTCCCATGTGCTCGGGTCACCCTGCCCTCGGTCCTCGTGTTACCCCGCTCACTGGGCATTCTCTCGACAGCCAGTGACAGTCAGCACGCCCTCCACGCGCCTGCTCCACACCACACGGGCCTCTGTGGGCCGACCGCACTCCTCCGTGCCCCAGACTGGAAGCACAAAGCACCGCGCCCTGCCAGCCCGGCTGGAGCTCCAAAGGCATTTTTGCAGGAGAGGAAGCGCTCACCCTCAGAGCCCGTGGATGCAGCGCCCTGAGCAGCCGGAGGGCCCGGGACCTGCCGCTCGGAGACAGGCACGCGGACCCCCGCTCCCCCGGCCCTCGGCGATGACAAGGGTGCTGGCAGCTTCCCCAGAGAAGTCTCCTCAGCAGACTGTTCTGGGACAGCTGGACACCCGCACACAGAGGAGCGACGCTGGGGCAGCGCTGACCTGCAATGCTGGCCTCCCGTACGGCATCCTGGCGGCTCCACTTCCCACAGCAGAGAGCCGGCCTGGAAGAGGAGCAGCTGGGACTCGAACCGGCGCCCATATGGGATGCTGGTGCCGCAGGCAGAGGATTAATCTACTGTGCCATGATGCCGGCCCCTCATTTTTCTTTTTAAATGGACAAATGAGGGGCTGGCGCTGTGCCACTGTGGGTTAAAGCCACGGCCTGCAGTGCCCGCATCCCATGTGGGCACCGATTCAAGTTCTGACGGCTCCAATTCCAATCCAGCTCCCTGCTGTGGCCTGGGAAAGCAGTGGAAGATGCCCCAAGTGCTTGGGCCCCTGCACCCGCGTGGGAGACCCAGAAGAATCTCCTGGCTTCCAATCGACTCAGCTCCGGCCATTGCAACCATCTGGAGAGTGAACCAGCAGATGGAAGACCAACCCCCCCCCATAACTGTGCCTTTCAAATAAATAAGATAAATCTTTAAAAAAAAAAAAAAAGGACAAGTGACATAAACAGTTCCCAAAGAGGTTACACACATGTCCCGTTAGCAGGGGAGACACCCTGGGAAGTGCAGTCTAAGCCGTGGGAGGAGCCCTCGCACTGGGACGGCCGCCACCAGGAGAAAAGGGAGAAAATGAGAAACTGCCCCCTCCCCCCGCCGGCTGGAGCGCAAACGGGGGGGGGGGCGCTGTGCCCAGCGGTCCGCTGTCTCCCAGGACGTCACACACGGGACCCTGCGAGCAGAGCTGGAGACGGCTGAAGCCTGAGCTTGTGTGGGCCACAGCCTGTGCGTGCGGGAGGCCCAGTGCAGCCAGCACGCACCAGGGCCGTGAGCGCCACAGGGGTGGGGCCCGGGGCAGCTGCGACGCGGGGCCTGGACAGGGGACCCGCGGGGCCAGTACTGCGGGCGTCCACTGAGACGTGGAAAGGCCGGAGGGAGCATGGAGTTCCGAGGCTGCGGGCGGGGGGGGGGCGCGTGGGAGCCGCCGCTGAGCGGGAGACGAGAATGTTCTGGAACCAGATGGTGGCCGTGGAGGAGGCACAGCACCCGGCGCTTTAAAGCTGTGCACAGGTGAGTGTGAGGTTGCGTGTCCCCGACAGGCTCCGGGGCGCGCGAGGGTCTCCTCCCGTCCGGAAGTTGGGGGGTTAGCTTGAACTGAGGACTGTGGTCCAGCGTGAGCTCACCTGTGCAGGTGTGAGGGGCTCCTGGGGGGGGGGGGCGGCTTCTCCAGCCACGCGTTCTCCCAGAGGCAGCACCTGTCCCGGCCCCTCAGACGCTGGCTGTGGTGGGGGACTCCTGCTGCGGAGGGCAGCCCCCTGGGTCTGGTATAAGAGGCCCAGGCCCCACAGGAGTGACCAGGAGAGAGTGACCAGGGCAGAGCAGAGGCCATCCCAGGGCCAGGATCCTGCCCTCTGCCTGGGGCAAGGTCAGCAGGGCCGTGAGGCAGGCAGGGTCCAGGTTCAGTCCCTTGGCCTCTTTGTCGGGAAGTGCTGGGGGCGGGGCCCCCCTGCTGGTGCCAGGTGCCCCAGGGCCTACCCCTGGGAAGTGTTGGGGGCCCCCCTGCTAGTGCCAGGTGTCCCAGGGCCTACCCCTGGGAAGTGCTGGGGGCGGGGCCACCTCTGCTGGTGCCAGGTGCCCCAGGGCCTACCCCTGGGAAGTGCTGGGGGCGGGGGGGGGCCCCCCTGCTGGTGCCAGGTGCCCCAGGGCCTACCCCTGGGAAGTGCTGGGGGCGGGGCCACCTCTGCTGGTGCCAGGTGCCCCAGGGCCTACCCCTGGGAAGTGTTGGTGCTGCAGGTGCTGTTTATCTGGAGCCCATCCCCAGTGCAGCCCGGCCCACCCACGGGTCCGTGTCCCCAGAGCAGCCAGGCGTGGCTCCCGGGCGGTCCCGTGGCTCACTTTGCCCGGTCCACCTTCCCTTGTCCCTGGCCCGGCCCCAGCAGAACCTGCGGAGAGAGGCCATGTGCAGGCTGCCGGCCTCCAGGAACTTGGGGGGCGGAAGCCTCAGCCCAGGGGGCACTGCTCCCCAAGCTCACCCAGGCCTGCAGGTTTCCAGGGCTCAGAGCCCCAGGGGTTGGTGGGGGAACCTCCCCAGCCACCAGCCCAGGCCACCTCCCCCAGCATGTGCAGGGGTCTGGAGGTGGGCCTGGGTCTCTGCCTCTCTCTCCCAGTCTGGGCTGGTGACCTGCATAGGGGTGAAGCGTCCCTACCAAGGTGACCACTGCCATGCCCGCCGCCCGCCGGCAGGAAATGGGGCTGGGGGCTGGGGGGGACTTGTTAGGGGGTGTGCGGCACCTGCTGCAGTGCCCTGCCCCAGAATCCGCCTTGGGGGCCGGGCAGAGAAGCCCCTGGCTGGCGGAGGGGGTAGCTGAGCCTGTCCCCACCCCCAGCCCTGCCCCTGCATTCAGTGTCAGGCCAAAGGCTGGGGCCCCCTGGGCTCAGCGAGGGGCAGCCAGGATCCTGGACCCGGGGCCGTGGACGCTCTGGGGGCCGGCGTCTCAGCGCTGCCTGCGGGTCAGAGCCTGAGCCCGGGGTGCGAGGACTTGCAGCCAGGGCAGCGCCCGCCGGTCAAACCAGCCTCGCAGCCAAGATGCTGCAGCTGTTATTTCTAATCTGTTGTTATTGGCTTGTAAAGCACAGAGAGAGAGAGATTTTCCATCCACTGGTTTACTCCCCAGATGCCCACGACAGCCTCAAGACTGGGCCAGGCCAAAGCCAGGAGCTCAGAACCCAACCCGGGTCTCCCACGTGGGTGGCAGGGCCCCAAGCGCTGGGCCATCACCGGCTGCCTGCCAGTGCACAGCAGCTGGGAGCGGGAGCTGGCACGGCACCGGCACTGAGAGGTGGGCGTGTCTCCGGCAGCGTCTCCACCACAGCGCTGCCTAGGTGCTGCCCAGGCCGTTTTCACGGGAGGCCGGGGTGGGGGCGCCGTGTGGTTCTCCCCTGCCCCCACCTGCCACTCACGGCTGCCCCTCCGCTCCCCACCACCGGGGCCTGTCAGTGCCCCAGCAGGCATCCCAGAGTCCCCTGGGCAGTGGGGTTGCCAGGAAGCAGAGCCGTTTCCCTCCCAGGCACCACCAGGCCGCGCCACGGGGCAAGGGGACAGCCCCCAGCCTCACCGAGCGCCCGGAGCCCAGGTTTCCGGTCACAGACTCCTGCCCGCTGGGCCACTCCACGCCTCTTCAGCCTCTGCCACTGGCTGCCCTGCCTCCTGACCGACCCCACTCCTGTGTGTGCCCTGCACACGCGTGTGCACGGCTTCTGGTGACATCATGGCAGCAACATGCAGGTGGCAGCAGCACGCCCCCCCCCCCGTGCCTGTGTCTTCCTCCCCTGACACGGGCTGTGTCTCACTCCGTGGGTGACGTGAATCGTGGTGCCCAGGGCCATCGGGTGGGGGAGGGGCCCGGGGATCTGCAGAGACTTTGGGGGGCCCCGGAGCAGGGGTGAGCCCTGTTGCTGGTCCCAGGAGCATGGGAGGGACCCGGGGATCTGCAGAGACTTTGGGGGGCCCCGGAGCAGGGGTGAGCCCTGTTGCTGGTCCCAGGAGCGTGGGAGGGACCCGGGGATCTGCAGAGACTTTGGGGGGCCCCGGAGCAGGGGTGAGCCCTGTTGCTGGTCCCAGGAGCGTGGGAGGGACCCGGGGATCTGCAGAGACTTTGGGGGGCCCCGGAGCAGGGGTGAGTCCTGATGCTGGTCCCAGGAGCACTTCCTGGAGTTGGCATCTGAGCAATGCACTTGCCCCCCGCTTCCCCCAGGGCTTCTGGTCCCACTCTGGGGGAAAACGTGTCCCCATGTGTTGTCCACCCTCACCACCTCCACCCCCACCTGGCTCTTCCTCATTCTTCGTACCCCCACGTCTTGGTATGCCCCCCTCCAGCGATGCCCCATCTGTGGTCAAAGCCGGGAGACCGGACCGGTGTTGTGACATCGCAGGTGGAGCCGGCACCTGCAGCACAGGCATCTCATAAGGTGGCTCTACTTCCCACCCAGCTCCCTGCTGTGGCCTGGGAAAGCAGCGGAAGAGGGCCCAGGTGCTTGGATCCCTGCACCCACGCGGGAGACCTGGAGGAAGCTCCTGGCTCCCTTTGGTCCAACCCAGCCCTGGCCGCTGCGGCCATCTGGGGAGTGAGCCAGCACCTGGAAGACCTCTCTCTCCCTGTAGCTCTGCCTTTCAAGTAAATCATTCTTTTTTTTTTTTTTTCATTTGATGTTGCAGTTGATTTCTCACTCCACCACAATTTGACAGAAAGAGTAGACAGTGAGAGAGAGAAACAGAGAGAAAGGTCTTCCTTCCATTGGTTCACTCTCCAAATGGCCACTACGGCCGGTGCTGCGCCGATCCAAAGGCAGGAGCCAGGTGCTTCTCCTGGTCTCCCATGGGGTGCAGGGCCCAAGCACTTGGGCCATCCTCCACTGCCCTCCCGGGCCACAGCAGGGAGCTGGCTTGGAAGAGGGGCAACCAGGACAAGAACCTGGCACCCATATGGGATGCCGGTGCCACAGGAGGAGGATTAACCAAGTGAGCCACGGCGCCCACTCCAAATAAATCATTCTTAAAAAAAAAAAAAAAAAAAAAAGCTGGATGACCAGGACCAGGGACAAGAGGCAGGAGTCTGCCCCTGCACCACTGGGAGGGGCCCAGGAGTCCTTCAGGGTCTGGGGGTGGCAGCTGCCAGCTTCCTTCCCAAGGCCCAGGAGCTCAGTGGGGCTTGCACGCCCCACATGGAGGCCTGGGCCGGAGACCGGTGACCCGGCCAGCCCTGGACCAGGTGCCCTTAGGGCTCCCCGGCCTTCCTCAGCCCCTCTGCACAGGCACGCGGAAGCAGGGGCGGGGGTCTCCCCTGCAGCCCTGACCCCGTTCCTCCGACCAGCCCTGCCTGGGGAAGCTAATTAGCGCTGATCACCTACATTCTGCTCCCCAGACGCCTCACGCGCGCTCCTGTCCCCTCCCCCACACCCTCTGTCTTCTGGGGCTTGGGGGCAGGGGACTGGGCGGGAGAAGGCGCCCAGCGTGAGACAAAAGAGCCTGCCAGCGATGACCACCGGCCTGCCCTGCTTCTCCTGCCCTCCCAGGGCCCAGACGTCGGGAACCGCCCCCGAGGCTCTGACACCCTTCAGGGCCCGGTGGGGGCCTGGCTCCCGGGGCACCGGCGGGCACTCTGGGTCCCGGTCACGTGCACGGATTGTTTGAATAATTCAGATTTAAAAAGACCTACTTTCCTGTTAGACCATTTCCTGCTCCAGCGCAGAGGGGGCGGGGCACCTGGAGATTCATCCCCGCTCCCTGGGTTTCTCCAGGCAGTGCCGGGCGCGCAGCCAGAGCCTCCTCCCCGGGGCTCTGCCGGGCTCTGCAGCCTCCCGCTGGCCGGCCCTGGGCTGGCTGCGGTGCCTGGGTGTGGCTCTGACCTCTGAGACACTTCCAGGGAAGGGAGTGCCGTGGAGAAGCCTGGGCCCCAGGGGAGGGTCTGAGCAGCAGGTGGTGGCCTTGGCCACAGGGTGGAGGGTGGGGCAGGGAGGGCAGAGTCCTTGGTGTCCTCAGACCCTTGGGGGGGGGTGGAGGAGAAGGCTGGCTGCTTATCACCCCGGGGGAGGCCCAGGTGGGCGGGAGGCCCCTGCAGTTTGCCCAGAGTCCAGGGTCCACGTCCCCAGGTTGCAGGCCCCTGTCGTCCTGGGCTGATGCAGGCCAGCGGCTGAGGCCCGGGTGTGGGAGCGAGAACCCAGGGCCACTGCTCCTTCTTCCTCTCGGCTTTGCCCTGGCACCGCTACAGACGCACACGCACTGTACACACACACACTACACGGATGCACACACTACACGGATGCACACACTACACGGATGCACACACTACACGGATGCACACGCATTATACACACAGACTGCACAGATGCACACACGTTACACACACACACACCCCCCAGGGCGTCTGCAGGGGCCCTGGAGCCACTTCCAGGGAAGACCCTGCCCCACCTGGAGCCCTGCTGGTAGCCGGAGGTGCCAGGGCTGCACCCCTCGCGGCTGGTCCAGCCTCGTGGCCCTGGCTGTAATGGGATGGCCCAGCCATGGGCCAGAGGAGCCCTGGCACCAGGCTGGCCCACGGTGTGGAGTGCCCAGTGCCCTGGATGGCCGGGCTGGAGGTCCCGGGTTCCCTCAGCCTCCCGGCGTCCACGTCCACAGCCCCTGCCCGCTCTGGCCTGCGCGCTGCACCCTCCGCCTCCCTGCCGACGTTCCTGTGTCCTGGACCTCGGGTGGGCACTGAGGCCGGGACCCACCTCCAATGCCCAGATCCACCCCTCTGCGGCTCCACTGCCCCGTGGCCCTGGGGCTGCCCAGCACGCCAGCCCTTCCCTGAGGCCCACATCTGCGCCCACCACTCACACTCCACTGGCCAGTGAGGCTGCCCCACCAAGGGCCCACTGTATGGTGTCCCCGTGCTGGGCACAGCCGAGCATCACCCCACGTCTTCCACACCTGCTGTGGCTTTCCCGGGGATGCCTGGTGGGGCCGGGGAGCGGTGGGCGAGGCCGGCCTCGCACTGTGGCAGGGGCAAGGGTCGGTCAGGGTCTCAGGCGGCCAGGGCCAGAGGACAACATGTCTGGGGCGGTGACCCCACCGGAGCCAGCAGCTGGAGTCACAGGGCGGGGGGGGGGGGCAGGAGAACACGCCCACACTGGTGCACACAGTCAGGAACCTTCCTGTGGGGGTCAGCAGGGCGGGGGGAGGGTCCTCCGCACATGGGCCCCGCGGCGTGGGGTGGGCCTTGGCGAGATCCTGCAGGTTCCCCGTGCTCCGTGGCACACCCAGGTCCGCGCACCCCCCCTCTGCCTGGCAGCCGCCTCACGCGGGGTCCACGCGGTGTGGAGGGTCCAGGCCGCGGCTCCAGCGAGCCCAGCTGCACGGGCGCACGCCCGGGGAAAGGGTTGGACTTGGGACCGCGGCCAGACCAGCTGGACGGGGGGGGGGAGCGAGTCCACGGCCCCCGAGGCTCCAGCGGACGCATCGCGACCCCCGCCCTCCCCACCCGGCGCCCGCGCCTCGGCTGTCGGGCCTCGGCACGCACGTGGTCGCTCCTCGCGGGAGGCCACTCGGGGGCACCGGGCTCCAGAGCCCTCCGGCGCCGTCTCCCGCAATGCGCCGGCCCTCGGCCCGTGCGCGGCGCAGAACCGGCTCTCCGGGCGCCGGCCGGCGCGAGCAGGGCAGCCAGGGCCTAGGTCCGGCCGCAGCCGGGGCCGCGGGGCTCCTTTAAGAGCCTCGCGCACGCGCGCGCCGGCTCGGGGAGCGCGCGTGCGTGCGCGCGCCCGGCGGCCGTGCGCGGTGACGCGGCGCGTGGGGTTTCCCGAGCTGCGGGCAGGGGCGCCGCGCCCATCCCGATGGCTGGAGGCGTCTGAGGGGCGGACGGCGGCGGGCGCGGGCGGGAGCGGAGCGGGAGCGGCCGGAGCGAGCAGCCGCCGCGGACCCACAGCCTCGCCGCGCACCTGCCCAGCGCCCGCAGCGCGGCCCGAGCGCCAGCCTCGAGCGGCCCCGGCGGCGGCGTGGGCGTCAGGCCGGGCGAGGGCGCCGAGGTGAGCGCGGCCGCCGCGGCCCAGCCCCGAGCCCCCCGGCCCGGTCCCCGGTGCCCCGGCGTCCCCGCGGGCCCCTTCCCCTGCCCGCCGGCGCCCGCCCCGGGGGTCGCCCGCCCGCCCGCCCCGCCCCCACCGCCGGCCGGGCCGCGTCTTCCTGCCCCGCCCGGGTGGGGCTGCGGGGCCCCGGGAGGCGGCGGGGGTGCGGGCGGGGGTCCGAGCCCGCCCCGAGGCCAGGGCGCGCCCGGGCCAGCGCGGGTCGGGGGGCGGCCCCCGCCCGGCGGCTCGGACCGCGGCCGCGAGAACAAAGGCTGGCGCGCCCCGGGCCGCGGGAGCCCCGCCGCGCGGAGGGGCGGCCGCGGCGGGCGGCCCCGGGCTCGGCGGTCGCGCCGCCCCGGCCCGGAGCTCGGGGGCCAGCGCCGCGCGGGCGGGCGAGACCCCGCGGCGACCCCGGCCCTCGCGCGGCGTGGGCGCCGCGTCCGGGCCCCACGGCCAAGATGGCGACCCCGCGGCGCGGCCATTGTCGCCGGCCCCGCGGGCTGCGGGCCCCCCGCGGCCCTGGGCGTCCCGCGTGGGGGCGCGTGCTCCGGGGGCCGCGCTCGTCCTGGGGGCCGCGCTCGTCCTGGGGGCGCCGTGGGGCGCTGCGGCGCGGGGCGCCGGCCGCGGGAGGAGCCCTCCGGGGCGCGCCGGGTGGGCGCGGGGTGGGCTGCTGCGTGTGTCCGTCGGTGCGACCGTGCTGTCACCGTCGCTGCCCGGGGGAGACAGCTGGGCTTTTGTCACGGCCAGCTCGCCGGTGCGGGGATGGCAGGCGGCTGCGGGCAGCGGGTTGGGTCTCCGGGGCACGCGTGGCGTGTGCGTGGCGTGCCGCTCCGGTGGAGCTGCAGGCTTTTTGGAGGGAAGGAGCGCCGTCTGGACGTGAGGATGCGGGCGCTTCCGGGGGTGCGCGGCAGCCAGACGGCGAGGGAGCAGTTCCCTTTCCGCCGGCCGGCGACACGCGGTGCGCGGCGGGGCTGGGCGGGAGCCCGAGGGCCGCAGCTGCAGTGCAGGTGCCCGGCCGGAGCCGGCGAGGGCCCCGAGGATGCTGCGGGGTTTTCTTGCGTGGAAATCCGCGCCGGGGGCGCCTGAGGAGGTGGCCCCGCGCCCACCCTGCCGCCTGGCACGCGAGGGGTCGGTTTCGTGTTCACTCCGGAGCAGCGAGCGGAGAGCGCTCCGCCTGCCCGGTGCCGGAGGCGGGTTTGCGGGCAGGGGCCGCGCCCTGAACTTTTCTCTTGGCTGCGCCGGGAAAGTGTGGCCCCCAGACGGCCGGCGGGGAGGGTGGGGGTCTCGGCCCCGCGGGCAGCAGTGGGCTCTGGCTCATCCTGCTCTGAGGAGGAACACTGGTCTCATTTCGGAAGTGCAGTGTTGGCATCTGCTGTAGCTTCTTCATTGGATTGTTTTTCTCCGCCCGAGAGATTTGGCTCATGTCAGTCTCCAAATTGGATTAAATTCTTGCTGCCTGCGGCTTTGGCTTCAGCGTTAGTGGATTGGTAATAGATAGGCTCAATTTTATTATCTGGGCTTGACCATATGGCAAGCAATATGATTTTGAAACCCCTGTTTAGTGCAAGTCTCGTAAGACGTGGACAGGGTTCTTTAGATTATTTTTAAACACTGTTTTGAATTCTGGTTTCAGGTTTGTGTTTGCTGATGGAAATGAGTGGTGGGATTACGAAGCGGTTTCACATGAAATGGGGGGATGAGAACAGATCCAGGGGCTTGAGCCCCAGCGGCTGTTCCACTTCTGAGCCAGTTCCCCGCAGGTGCGCCTGGGAGGGCAGCTGAGGGAGGCCCGGGTGCCTGGGCCCCGGCACCCACGGGAGAGGCCCTGACCGAGCTCCAGGCTCTGGCTTCAGCCTGGCCCAGCCCTGGCCGGTTCGGCCATCTGGGGAGTGAACCGGCGGGTGAGTGGGTGGGAGATCTTTCTGTATCTCCCTCTCTTTGTGTAACTCTGCCTTTCGGGTAAATAAATAAATCTGTAATAAAAGCGAATGTGTGTTGAGACAGGGAAATGATTTACATGGCTGAGAGACTTCACACTGAAGGAGTGTGTATACGTACGGGAGCGCAGGGCCCTGTGGCTGGGCTGCGGGGGACAGCTGTGAGCTCTGTTTCAGACCCCGCACCTGGGAAGTGCGGCGGCTCCGGGCCGCGAGCCGTGCGCGGCCAGGGGAGGCGAGGAGCCGCCTCAGCTCCGTCCTGTGTCCTTGTGCAGGCGCTGCCTTCCATGGACCGGGCTGCTTGCTCGCTGCTAGTGAGACTGAGTGAACGTATTCCCTTATTAGCTTAAATCGGAATTCTGAGAAGGAGCCTTTCCGAAGAGCTTAATTTAAAAGACGAGACTTAACTAAAATGATTCTTAGAATTACCCGAGAATTCAGCCTGTTGTGCCACTGATGAGAGATGATTATGATTTAATAATCACTGCGAACGTAATGCGTTTTATCAAGGGGCAGGTTAATTCTGTATCCTGTAACCTACTAGAATTGGAATGCTGAAGGCATTGTTAATTTTTTTTGAAGCTCTATCTATTTGAAAGGCAGAGTGACAGAGGGGGAGAGAGGGATCTTCCATCTGCTGATTCACTCCCCAAATGACCACAATGGCCAGGGCTGGGCCAGGCTGGAGCCAGGAGTCCATCTCGCTCTCCTGCACAAGCGGCGGGGGCCCGAACACTCGGGCCACCCTCCGGTGCCTTCCTCAGTGCACCAGCAGGGAGCTGGATTGGAAGCGGAGTGGCGGGGGCTGACGGGATGCCAGCAGCAGCACTGACCCGAGTCCCGTGGCGATGAGAAAATGCATTTCCCATGAAGGTTACAGACTCCTGACTGCCTGGCCACGGGTAGTTAATAAAGCTAAAAACAACTAATCCTGGATATTTTTAAAAAAGTATTTATTATTTATTTTGAGAGGTAGAGTTACAGAGGCAGAGACAGAGAGAGAGGCCTTCCATCCGCTGGTTCACTCCCCAAATGGCTGCAACGGCCATACCCGCGCCAATCTGAAGCCAGGAGCTTCCTCAGGGTCTCCCGCACAGGTGCAGGGCCCAAGCACTTGGGCCATCTTCCGCTGCTTTCCCAGGCCACGGCAGAGAACTGGATCAGAAGTAGAGCCGCCGGGAGTAGAACCGCACCCGTATGGGATGCCGGTGCCGCAGGCGGAGGATCAGTCTGCTGTGTCACAGCGCCGGCCCCAATTCTGAATACTTTTAATAAGAAGTTATTTATTGCCGGCGCCGTGGCTCAGTAGGCTAATCCTCCGCCTTGCGGCGCTGGCACACCGGGTTCTAGTCCCAGTCGGGGCACTGGATTCTGTCCCAGTTGCCCCTCTTCCAGGCCAGCTCTCTGCTGTGGCCCGGGAGTGCAGTGGAGGATGGCCCAAGTGCTTGGGCCCTGCACCCCATGGGAGACCAGGAGAAGCACCTGGCTCCTGCCATTGGATAGGCGTGGTGCACCGGCCGCAGTGTGGCGGCCATTGGAGGGTGAACCAACGGCAAAAGGAAAACCTTTCTCTCTCTCTCTCTCACTGTCCACTCTGTCAAAAAAAAAAAAAAGGTTATTTATTTGAGAGGCAGAGAGACATAGGAAGAGCAGAGAAAGCTCTTGTTCTCTGGTTCTTTCCCCAAAAGCATCTGCGTCCTCCCAGGGTGCGTTAGCAGGGAGCTGGAGCAGAAGCGGAGTACCGACTCCCAATTGGCAGCTTAGCCCACCGTGCCACAGGGCCTGCCCCATCCTAGAAATTTCAAAGAGTTCCTAAATGAGAGACTGTTTCCAGAAGGATTGGCACCGAGTTAGAGGCCAGCTCTGTCGCCTCACAGGCTGGGGTGGTGGCATCGGCATTTCTGGGTCAGGTTCCTTAGTGTAAGCTGGGCACACGGGAGCTTCCTCCGTGGGTTGTGAGGGTCAGTGGGTCACGTGTGAGGAACCCTTAGGTAACAGGGCACTGGGAGGTTGGCCATTCTTGCTCAAGGCTGTGCTTTGTAGAGAATGTCACTGTGATAGTGTGGGTGGTCCTAGAAGACGACAGCTGTTGGAGCTTGGTTCTCCTGTCTTCCTCGTGGTTCCAGGGGGACTTGAGGCCAGCTCTCCGTGTGCCTGTGCTGTGTACCTCTGCTCGCCACTGCCTTTCTGTGCCTCTCGGATCGTTTTGAGCCTGGTGAAGGTTTTTATTTTTTGGAGAAATCCCTTTCTTATGACACTGGAAATTTTTGGATTTCAGCAGATTTGTTTCTGTCCTTTGATTTGCTAACTAGTGACAATACTAATGAAAAAAATTTAAAGATTTATTTATTTGAAAGAAAGAGTTGCACAGAGAGAGGAAGAGAGAGAGAGAGTGAGCTCCTCCATCCGCTGGTTCTCTCTCCAGATGGCCTCAACAGCAGGGGCTGGTCCAGGCCGAAGCCAGGAGTCAGGAGCTTCTTCTGGGTCTCCCACATGGGTGCAGGGGCCTAAGCACTTGGTCCATCCTCTGCTGCTTTCCCAGGTGCGTCAGCAGGGAGCTTCATTGGAAGTGGAGCAGCTGAGACCATGGCGCTGGCCCCTGGATATTTGTTTTAACAAATGTTTACTGTGGGGGCCAGTGCTGTTGCCTCATGGGTTAAGCCATCACCCGCATTGCCCGAGTTCCATCTGCTAATGAGCTTGGGAAAGCAGTGGAGGCTGGCCTGAGTGCCTGGGCCCCTGCGCCCTGTGGGGGGTGCCAATGAGGCTCCTGGCTCCTGGGGAGTGAGCCAGAGGATGGGGATACCTGTCTCTCTCTGTGGCTCCCTGCCGCCGAGTCTGC
Source organism: Oryctolagus cuniculus (assembly GCF_051225735.1). Lineage (NCBI taxonomy): Eukaryota > Metazoa > Chordata > Mammalia > Lagomorpha > Leporidae > Oryctolagus > Oryctolagus cuniculus. The sequence continues at coordinate 164,729,038 of NC_142873.1, forward strand.
CTTTCAAATAAATGAATCTTAAAAAAAAAGTTTACTTAGCTGTAAATTGTTGGAACTTACCTGGTCCGGCTGTGGAGGAGAGGTGTGGATGGAGGTGGACCTTCAGGAGTTGGATCTAGAGGGTGGTGGAAAGCAGAGGTGCTTAGAGCAGTGGCTCTCTGGTGTGACCGTGGGCCCTGAGATGTCCTAAGACATCGTTCAGGGGTCTGTTAGCTCAGAACTACCGTCATGATCGTGCAGGGCGCTCTGACCTCCACAGCGCCAGTCGAGGCCGTGTCACCAAGCTAATCCGGTCGGTGTGTTTTCTGGAGAGGCAGAGAGACAGCCCCTCCCACCTGCTGGTTTACCCCCCAGATGCCTGCAGTGGCCAGGGCTGAACTCCCTGCCCTTCTCCCGGGGGTGGCACCAGTCCTGCTGCCTCCCAGGGTCTGAGCCAGAGCTGGGAACTGCGTGAACTCAGCGTCCCCCGTCTGTCACTGTCACAGTGCGCACTGCCCGGCCGTGCTGCGACCAGCCGAGGGACGGGGCTTTGCTGTAGCCGTCGATGTCCACAGCAAGGTCATGGTGCTGCTTTGAGTCCAGCTGCTCCACTTCCTGCCCGGCTTCTTGCTGCTGCGTCCTGTGAGGGCAGACGATGACCTTTGTCACGCGTGTGGGAAACCCGGACGGCGCTCCTGGCTCCTGGCTTTGTCCGGGCCTCGCCCTGGCTGTCGCAGGCACCTGGGGAGGGAACCAGTGGGTGGAAGATGTCGCTCAGCTCCCAGTCTCCCTCTCTGTCACTCTGCCTTTCAAGTAGATGGAAATAAGTAAATGAACTTTTTTTCTAAGGAACAACTGCTGGACAACAGTGGCTACGTAGAAGCGGGGATTTGATAGTTACTTTCTCAGAGGTCAGTGAAGCCAAACGCACTTCAGGGGAGAGAGCGGACCCTGATGCTGGATCCAGAGCCTGGCTTTAGAGGGAAAGTGGGACTTGGGAAGCTTGATGATGCTGCCTGAGCACGATGGCTTTCCTGCGGCTGAAGGCTTTCCTGGGATGCAGGTGCGGACGCAGCTGTCACGCAGGGAAGAATCAGGGCCTTCTGGAGGATGTGCTGACTGTAGCTCAGTGAGCGGCCTGCCGCGCTGGAGGTCCACAGGTGGGTACGAGGCCCGCTCGGGTCAGTGCGTGACTGCTGCCGCTTAATCGACAGTTCCAGCTCGCACGTGGCAGCTGCACTGGCGGGAGGACCACTTGCCGGTTTGGGTGTGGTGTCAGACTGCCCACGCTGTGTGTGCTGATGCACACACTGTCTCTTTCCTAAGTGCCCGTCTCGGCGAGGCTGGATCTGGTTGCGCCTCAGCCCTGTGTAGCAGCAGACTGCATACAGGAGCAGGTGTGCGCATCTGATGTTCTGCTGGGGCAGGCAGTGAAGCGATTTTTTAAAGACTTATTTATTTCCTTGAGAGGCAGTGTCAGAGAGGTCTTCCATCCGCGGGTTCACTCCCCAAGTGCCTCAACAGCCAGAGCTGATCTGGAGCCAGGAGCCAGGAGCTTCTTCCGCATCTGCCAGGCGGGCGCAGGGCCCAGGACTGGGGCCGTCTTCACTGCTTCGCCAGGCCCCCCGGAGAGCTGGGGTGGACGTGGAGCGGCTGTGCACAGCGCCAGCCCCATGGAACTGTTCTGTGCAACACAGCTTCTCTTCTTGCCGTGATGTTTTTCTTAGAAAATAGTTATTCATAAAAATGTTCCTGGAACATTTGATGGGTTCATTATTTTCCAATAATTCAATAAACATTTAAATATATTTATTTATTTGCAAATCAGAGTTAAAGAGGGGAAGAGAGCTCTTTGATCTACTGGTTCACTCCCCAAACGGCCGCAGGGGTGGGTGCTGGGCCGGCCGAATCCAGGAGGCAGGAACTCCAGCCGGGTCTCCCTCGTGGGGGCAGGGGCCCAGGAACCTGAGCTGTCTTCTGCCTTCCAGGGCATCAGCAGGGAATTCAGTGGCGGTGGAGCAGCTGGACTTGAACTGGTGCTCGTATGGGACGCCAGCACTGCGGGCGCCGGCCTAACCTGCTGAGCCACAATGCTGGCCCCAGTAAACTATTTTTTTTTTTTTAAAGATTTACTTATTTATTTGAAAGAACGACAAAGAGGAAGGGGAAGACAGATCTGCTGGTTCACTGCCCAAACGTCCTCAACTACCAGGCTAGGCCAGGCGGAAGTCAGGAGCCAGGAACTCTGTTCTGGTCTCCCTGTGGTGTGTTTGGGCCATCTGGCCCTGGCCTCCTAGGCACATTTGCAGGAAGCTGGATCTGCCGTGAAGCTGACTGGGACACAAACCAGGCACCTGATATGGGATGCTGACCTCACAAGCGGCAGTTTAACCTGTGCTACAGTGCTGGCCCCTTAATAAACATTGACAAAACTCTTCAGGTGGGGCCGCTGGTGTGGCACTGTAGGTTAAGCTGCTGTCTGCAGCATCCCATGTGGGTATTGGTTTGAGTTCCGGCTGTTCCACTTCCCATCCAGCTCCCTGCTAATGTGCCTGGGAAGGTGTGGAATTTGGCCCAAGTGCTTGGGCCCCTGCACCCACATAGGAGACCCAGATGAGGCTCCTGACCCCTGGCTTTGGCCTGGCCCACCCCCGCCGTTGTGATCGTTTGGGGAATGAACCAGTGAATGGAAGAGTCTCTCTCGCTTTCTCTGTAACTCTGCTTTTCAAGGAAATAAAAAATTTAATTCAGGCTTAGCTTTTTTTTTTTTTTTTTTTAAGATTATTTATTTGAAAGGCAAAGTTACAGAGAGGCAGAGGCAGAGAGAGAGAGGTTGGTCTTCCATTCTCTGGTTCACTTCCCAAATGGCCACAATGGCTGGAGCTGAGCCAATCTGAAGGTAGGAGCCAGGAGCTTCTTCCATGTCTCCCACATGGGTGCAAGGGCCCAAGCACTTGGGCCAAACTCTGCTGCCTTCCCAGGCCATTAGCAGAGAGCTGGATGGGAAGTGGAGCAGCTGGGACTTGAACTGGTGCCCATATGGGATGCCAGCACTGCAGGCAGCGGCTTGATCCTCTGTGCCATAGCATCTGCCCCCTTTGCACATTTATTTAGAACGCTGCCTCTTTATCACAATTTCCCAGTGTCTCAAGTACTGTTTGGATTGCCTTATCTGTCCCATTCCTGAGTGTATCAGCGCGAGCATCAGTTCCACCCTGTCTTTTTGTAATGTTGCCACATCACTCAGCTATTTTCCTCACATAGAACTTAACTAGAGGCGCTCCCTACTCACGCTGGGGTTCCATCCCTGGGTTTGGTCTGGAGAGCGAAGCAACGAATGGGAGCCTGCGCATGGCTTTCCCATGGTTGTCAGACTTAAAACATTTTCCTCTTAGTATCCTGCAGGCCTGGGACATGAAACTTGGCCAGTGCAATTAGGAGGGCTCTTGTGTTTATTAACTGCTGCCTGTGGCAGTTGGCAGCTTTAGTATTTACAAACCAGTAATCCTGACCACCTAATCCAGTTTCCTTGTGGTGTCAGGAGCTGGGAGCCAGTGCAGCTCTGGCCATTGCAGCCATTTGGGGTGTGGGGTGTGACCCAGCGGATGGAAGATCACTTCCCCCCCCGCCTCTGCCTCTCCCTCTCCGTAACTGCCTTTCAAATAAACTGAATACATCTTAAGATGTATTAAGGGTGGCATGGCCGGCGCCGCGGCTCACTAGGCTAATCCTCCGCCTAGCGGCGCCGGCACACCGGGTTCTAGTCCCGGTCGGGGCACCGGATTCTGTCCCGGTTGCCCCTCTGCCAGGCCAGCCCTCTGCTGTGGCCAGGGAGTGCAGTGGAGGATGGCCCAAGTGCTTGGGCCCTGCACCCCATGGCCTATGGGAGACCAGGAAAAGCACCTGGCTCCTGGCTCCTGCCATCGGATCAGTGCGGTGCGCCGGCCGCGGCGGCCATTGGAGGGTGAACCAACGGCAGAGGAAGACCTTTCTCTCTGTCTCTCTCTCTCACTGTCCACTCTGCCTGTCAAAAAAAAAAAAGATGTATTAAGGGTGGCAAAAGGTGGGCGTCTGGTGCGGTGGCTACCAAGGGACCGTCAGGCAGCTGGAGTGCTCACGGGCAGGTCCTCATGCCGGAGACGGCAGCCATGGCTCCACGTGCAGACTGGACCCTGGCCGTGTCCCCTCTCTGGGATGGAGCTCCCTCTCTGGGATGGAGCACGCCTTACCTTCCCGTCAGCCTGGGGCTCCATGGACCTGACACCCACAGCCAGGCACTCCACACGTGTCCGTGTGGGGAAAAGCTCCGTGGGGGAAAAGCCAGGCTTAGCTTAGATGAGATTCTGACCTCATAAATGAAGCCCGGTGGGCTTTCACCGACCCAGCACAAAGCAGGGCCTGAGAGCAGGTGTCAGGGCCAGCGAGAGGGAGGGTGCAGTGTGCCGGGAGCTCGTGCCCTGCCCTGCCCACCTGTGCAGCGCTGCAGGGTGTGTCGTTTCCTGGGGAGGCTGGTCAGAGGTGGGTTGGGGGAGGCCTGGGCGGAACTTGAGGGTTGGCACTAGGGCGGGGCTCCTGGGTGAGTGAGGAGCAGCCGGGGCCGTGTGAGAGAGATTCAGCCTGCAGTGGGGGTTCCTGAGGGCCAGCGAGCGTCTCGGAAGGGGCTGGGGAGACGGGCCGCGAGGCCTGCTCCGTGCTGCTCGTAGCTGGGAATGCCGAGAGAGAAGGAGCCGGAGCCGGGACAGCTGGGAGACCTCAGTGGGTGCACGTGCAGGGCTGCTGCTCCGCAGGGGAGGCTGGTGATGGGGACATGGGGTCAGGGGGAGGGGAGGGGGCAGGCAGGGCCGACGCTGTGGCGTGGGGGCATCCCATTTGGGTGCCGGTTTGAGTCCCGGCTGCTCTACTTCTGATCCAGCTCTCTGCTGTGGCCTGGGAAAGCAGTAGAAGATGGCCCAAGTCTGGGCCCTGCACCTACATAGGAGACCTGGAAAAAGCTCCCGGCTCCTGGCTTCATATCGGTGCAGCTCTGGCCGTTGCAGCCATCTGGGGTGTGAACCAGTAGACGGAAGATCACCCCACCCCCACCCCCCCGCCTCTGCCTCTCCGTAACTCTGCCTTTCAAATAAACTGAATACATCTTAAGAAAAAGGGTAGCAAAGGGTGGGCGTCTGGTGCAGTGGTCAAGCTGCTACTTGGGGAGCTGGTGTCGCGGTGCAGCAGGTTAAGCCACTGCCTGTGACGCTGGCATCCCCCACGAGCACAGTTCAGGTCCTGGCTGCTTCGATGCAGCTTCCTGGGAGAGCAGTGGGAGACCAGGTGAAGCTCTAGTTCCCTGGCTTTGGTCTGGCCCAGCCCTGGCCATCTGGGGAGTGAACCAGCAAATGGAAGATCTTTCTTTCTCTCTGTCTCTCTTTCACTTTTTCTCTCTCTTTCTCTCCTTCGGGGCCAGCGCTTTGGCATAGTGGGCTAAGCCTGCACCAGCATCCCACATGGGCGCCGGTTTGAGTCCTGGCTGCTCCACTTCCACCTGCTATGGCCTGGGAAAACAGCAGAGGATGCCCCAAGTCCTTGGGCCCCTACACCTACGTGAGAGACCTGGAAGAAGCTCCTGGCTTTGGGTCAGCTCAGCTCCTGCCGTTGCAGTCATCTGGAGAGTGAACCCGTAAATGGAAGACTTTTCCTCCCTCCCTCCCTCCCTCCTTCCCTCCCTCCCTCCTTCCCTCCCTCTGCCTCTCTGTAATTCTGCCTTTCAGATAAATAAATAAATATATATATATTTTAAATCTGGGCCGGCGCCATGGCTCACTTGGCTAATCCTCCGCCTACGGCGCCGGCACCCCAGGTTCTAGTCCCAGTTAGGGCGCTGGTTCTGTCCCAGTTGCTCCTCTTCAGTCCAGCTCTCTCCTGTGGCCCGAGTGCAATGGAGGATGCCCAAGTGCTTGGGCCCTGCACCCACGTGGGAGACCAGGAGGAAGCACCTGGCTCCTGGCTTCGGATCGGTGCAGTGCGCCAGCCATAGCGGCCATTTGGGGGGTGAACCAACGGAAGGAAGACCTTTTTCTCTGTCTCTCTCTCACTAACTCTTCCTGTCAAAATCAATCAATCAATCAATCAATAAATCTGTCTGTTTCCCTTTCTCTCCCCTTCTCCCCCCCCCTTCTCTGTAATTTTTTTTTTTTTTTTTGACAGAGTGGATAGAGAGACAGAGAGAAAGGTCTTCCTTTGCCGTTGGTTCACCCTCCAATGGCCGCCGCGGCCGGCGCGCTGCGGCCGGCGCACCGCACTGATCCGAAGGCAGGAGCCAGGTGCTTCTCCTGGTCTCCCATGGGGTGCAGGGCCCAAGCACTTGGGCATCCTCCACTGCACTCCCTGGCCACAGCAGAGAGCTGGCCTGGAAGGGGGGCAACCGGGAAAGAATCCGGCGCCCCGACTGGGACTAGAACCCGGTGTGCCGGCGCCACAGGTGGAGGATCAGCCTAGTGAGCCACGGCACCAGCCAATTCTGTCTTTCTATTTAAAAAATATATTTATCTGAAAGGTAGAGTTACAGAGCGAAAGATCTTCCATTCACTGGTTCACTCCCCAAATGGCTGCAACCGCTAGGGCTGGGCCAGGCCAAAGGCAGGAGCCAGGAGCTTCCTGTGGGTCTCCCACGTCAGTGTGGGGTCCCAAGGACTTGGGCCGTTTTCTGCTTTCCCATGCATATTAGCAGGGAGCTAGAAAGGAAGTGGAGCAGCCGAGACTTGGCACTGCAGACAGCAGCTTAACCTGCTGTGCCATGGTGCTGGCCTCATGACTCTGCCTTTCAAATAAAAAATATTTTCTTAAAAGATGTTACTTGGGACACGCTCATCTCCTGTTACAGTTGCTGGGTTTGAGCCCTGTCTCCGCGTCCCATTCAGCTTCCTCTGATGCCACCCTGGGAGGCAGCAGGTGGTGTTCCTGCCACCCGTGAGGTTCCAGGTGGAGTGCAGTACTCGTGACCTCAGTCTGGCCCGACCTTGACTGTTGCAGGCATTTGGGGTGTGAACCAGCAGGTGGAGCATCCCTCTGATTTCTCTGCCTTTCAAATAAAAAGAAAAAATAAGTAAACATTCTAAAAAAAGACAAGAGTGGTTGAGACATTTGAACAGAGCAGGCAGACGTGTGGGAGGAGAGGGCTCCAGGCAGAGGTCCGGGGATCCTGGGACGCGGGCCTTCCTCCTGCTTGGTGTGGGTGCTGTGTCGGGCCTCCCAGGCCTGTCTGACGCTCGTGGCAGTGGGGGAGCCTCCTCCGGGGCAGCCCCCATGCTGGCAGAGGCCAGCAGGTCTGTGTGGTCCTCAGACTTGTGCCTTAGCAGGTGAGGTGGGCGAGGGGCCGCGATGTCTGAGCCCTGGTCTGGTCACTTCCTCCCGAGCCGCGTGATCATTACATCGTGGACCGAGTGGTAGGAGCTCTCCTGCCCTTTGAACTCCAGCCCTCGTGTCTGCACGCGCCGCCTCTAGCCTCTATATGTTATTAAAAGCGAGTTCTTCCATTTGAAAACATTTTCCAATGATTTGGCCTTGAGTTTCTTCTTCAGGAGCCGTTGCTTTTCACACGTTACTAAGGTATTGCACAACTTCACCCGTTAGGCTTGGTGTCTCTTCTAGCCACTATTCTTAATTTCTTTCTTTAAACTTAAACTTGTCAAGCAGGCAGTCTGTTTCCACTCCTCATTTCCTCCACCATCTATCCTGTCCTCGTTCTTTGGGGATCTTATGCCTGGTGTCTCATTTTTTGTCTTTACTTTTTGCATTTTAATAACAATGTGAAGGCGGGCGTCTCACAGCTGTCACAGTGCTGCTTGGGACACTGGCACCCGAGTCTGAATCCCTCTCTGCTCTCAGCTCCGGCTCCCTGCTAACGCACACCCTGGCCGGCACCGGTGATGCCTCGAGTACTTGGGTCCTTGCCACATGTGTGGGAGGCCTGGGTTGGATTCTGGGGTCCCATCTTTGGCCTGGCCAAGTCCTGGCTGTTGCAGGCATTTGGGGAATGAAGCAAACCGACACGTGGAAGATCTCTGTCTCTCTGCCTTTCAAACAAACAGAAGTCTGGCCCCCACGGGGCTCCTGGTTCCTGCCCGCAGCTTGGCCCAGCCTCTGCCTTTGCAGCCCTTTCTGTGACCACGGAGAGAAGACGTCTCTCTGTAGCTGCCTTGTAAGTGAGTAAAAAGTCTACAAGCAAAAAGTTTAATATGTTTATTGTAGCAAGTTGGGAATATAAAAACGAGGAAAATCTGTATCTAATAGGAAATAACCACATATGGTTGCTATATATTCTTTTAGCCTTTTTGTGTTCATGCATGTGTGTGTAGCGGTAGTTCCCCCAGATCGGGAATCACACTGTATAAATAGATTTTTTAAAAATTTTTTGCCAAGCAGAGTTAGACAGTGAGAGAGAGAGAGACAAAGAGAGAGCTATAGACAGTGAGAGAGACAGAGAGAAAGGTCTTCCTTCTGTTGGCTCACTTCCCTAATGGCCGCTACAGCCGGCGCTGCGCCAATTCAAAGCCAGGAGCCAGGTACTTCCTCCCAGTCTTCCATGCGGGTGTAGGACCCAAGCACTTGGGCCATCCTCCACTGCCCTCCCGGGCCACAGCAGAGAGCTGCACTGGAAGAGGAGCAACCGGGACAGAATCTGGCACCCCAACCGGGACTAGAACCCGGTGTGCCAGCGCCGCAGGTGGAGGATTAGCCGAGTGAGCTGCGGCGCTGGCCATAAATAGATTTTTAAGAAAGATTTATTTATTTATTTGAAAGGCAGAATGACAGGGAGAGGCAGAGATCTTTTGTCCACTTGTTCACTCCCCAAATGTCCCAAATAGCTAAGTCTGGGTCAGGCCAAAGCCTGCTTCTGAAATGTTACAACGTTGGTTTCTTGTAGCTGCAAGCTGTCCCGAACTGAAGGCCCAACACAAACTTCCTCTCCGTTTTGGAGGAGAGAAGTCTGCAATCCGGGCGTTGGCAGGGCCGTACCCCGAAGGCCCCGGGGTCTTTCCTCAGCCCCTGAGCTCTCAGTGGTGCCCGCAGTTCCTGTGGGTCAGTGGCTGTGACTATCACTCTGCAGGTGACCTGCGCCCTCTCCTGACGGTCCCCGGGTTGGGGTCTGCCCTCATCCAGTGTGGCCTGCCAGCTGAGCACCTGCGAAGGCCTCCTGAGACAGACACTCATGAGTCAGGTGGGTGTGAAGAGTACAGGACTTCTGACCCATGGGGGTTCACGCCCAGATGTCCACACTGGCTAGAGGCAGGCGACATGGGACTCGGCCCAGTCTCCGTGGAGGGGGCTAGGATCTAACAGTTGAGTCAGCTGCTGCCTTCCAGGCGCACGTCAGTAGGAAGCTGGAATTGAAAGTGGAGCTGGGCCTCGAACCCAGGCACTCCAGTATGGGGCAGGTGTCCCAAGTGACTTTTTTTTTTTTTTTTAAGATTTATGTATTTATTTGAAAGGCAGAATTTATATAGAGGGAGATAGACCACACATACACTCAGACACACACATCTTCCATCCACTGCTTCACTCCCCAAATGGTTGCAGTGGCCTGAGCTGGGCTGGTCCACAGTCAGAAACCAGGAGCTTCATTCAGGTCTCCCAAATGGGTGGCAGGGGCCCAAGCGTTTGGGCCGTCTTCTGCTACTTTCCCGGATACATTGGCAGGGAGCTGAATCGGAAGTGGAGCAGTCGGGACTCAGATCCATACGGGACGCCAGCATTGCAGGTGCTGCAAACGGCTTTGCCACAGCACCGGCCCAGGTGGCTTCTTCCTGTGGTGCTGAGCTCCCGTGATGAACATGAACCTGGGGGACACTGTTGAGTCCTCCAGCCATTCTGTGTTCCTGACTCTTCCCTGTTGCCCGAGTTTCCACTTTCCTTCATGGCAAATTCTTGTGAAAAAGTTTTAGTTGCAGTTGAAGAAACTGATAAAAGAGCTTAGGTATAAAAGGTGAGTGTTTTATGAAGATTCTGGGTGTTTTTTCAGAACCACCGTTTAGTTATAGAATTGGGCTTTACACTGAGTGGGAGACCCACGGGCCTCTCACTTCTGTTCCTGCTTGTGAGAACTTCGCTGTGTCAGGTACGGAGGCTCTGAAAGGCCGTTTTCCCAGTTTTCAGCGTACTCTGTCGTGGCTGTGAGTCTGGTAGACTGCTGCCCCTTAACTGCCCTCCCGTGGCTGCCGGGAGGTGGCGGCTCCGCGGCTCCTGCTGGTTTGCTCCCACTTCTCCCGGTGTCTCCCCATCTGCAGTGCTTCAGCGCTGTGCCCAGTCCCTTCCCGCGGAGCTCACCTCAGCTGGTCACACCCACTGCAGTCTTAATTAAAAACCGTCGCCCGACGCTGGCGTCCCGTGTGGGCGCCCCTCCAGACGGAGCTCCCTGCTGTTGCGCTGGGAAAAGCAACGAAAGGTGGCTCAAGTGCTTGGGCCCCTAACGCCCACATGGAAGACCCGGATGAAGCTCCTGGCTTTGTTGTGGCCATCTGGGCAGTGAGCCATTGGATGGAAGATCTCTGTCTGTCTGTAACTCTGCCTTTCAAGTAAGTAAATAAGTAAATAAATGTATCCTAACCCTCTGACTTCCACACTTACCCCAAGCTCCAGTCTTCCTCCTGATGGCACTGCTAGGTCCTTGATCCTTTGCGTCTCGGCTTTCGCGTCCTCTCTGGTCATCCCTGCTGCTTTGCCTTGCTTGACCACAGCTGGTCAGGTGCTGAAAGTTGTGATTAGAGTCGTGGGTCCCTCTGTCCGACCAGGGTAGGTTGGAGGCTGGGGTCCACCAGGCCATTGGAAGTGGGCTTGGTCAGTCTGGAACCTGCCTGACAGTGTTTCCTGAATGTGTCAATCCATCCAGACGCCCAGGGCATCTGCAGCGTCGGAGCTGGGGCAGAGGCCCGTGAAGCCACATGGCGAGGCCATAACCCCAGGGGTTCACCTGGCAGCAGGTGCACTGTTGGAAAGGCTCAAAGGTGGCTTCATTGCTGGGGGGTTTGGGGGTGGCTCCTACTGCTCCACGGAGGCAAGTCTGCAAGGGAAGAGAGGTTCTTTGGGACTTAGTCAGAACAGGGGACGTGGTGCCTGGCAATGGGAAGGCATGGGAAAGAGGCCTTTTGCATGGGCGAGTGACGAGCATACCCTCTTTGCACTTGTTTTTTCAGACTGAAGCCAGGATCCAGGAGCTCCATTCGGGTCTCCCACCTGGGTGCAGGGACCCAGGCACGTGGGCCATCTGCTGCTTTCCCAGGCCATCGGCAGGGAGCTGCATGGGAACCGGCACCCGTATGGGATGCTGGCATCGCAGGCAGTGGCTTAACCTGCTACGCCACATGCCAGCCCCACCCCCCCTTTTTTTTTTTTTAAGTTTATTTTATATATCTGAAAGGCAAAGTTAGAGAGAGAGAAGCACGATTGGGAGAGAGGGCTTCTGTCCACTGGTTGACTTTCCAAATGGTCTCAACACCTGGGGCTGGGCCAGGGCAAAGCCAGGAGCCTGGACTCCACCTGGGGCTCGCACGTGGGTGCAGGAGCCCAAGCACTTGGGCCGTCTTCTGTTGCTTTCCCAGGTGCACTAACAGAGAGCTGGATCACAACCCACGCTGATGAGATGTCAGCCTCCCAGGTGGTGGCTTAAACTGCTGCGCCATAGAATGCCGGTCTCCATGTTTCAGTAGGGGAACGGTCCGATACATTTCCATTAAGTTAGAATGATGAGTCCCCAAGAAGACGCTGATTACAGTTAGCATGCTATACTTTCAGAACGTTGTCTTCAGCTGTCAGACAAGAGCTTTAGCACAGCAGTATTTGCTTACAGATTTAGACAGCGCTGACCGTTCCTGCTTTCATCTGAAGACACAGATCCCATCTGCTGGTTCCTCCCTGATGCCCAGTGTCGGTCTCCCTGTGGGTAGCAGAGATCCAACTGAGCAGTCACCTGCTGCCTGCCAGGATGCGCAGCAGCGGGAAGCTGCAATGGGAAGCGGAGCTGGGAGTGGGCGTGCGCTGGGGACACGGCATCCTCGGCAGCGTCGACCACCGCACCGAAGCACCTGTCCTCAAGAGCTGTTGATTTTTCTCTCGTTTCCACACTTATGTCCTGTCCAGCGGAGCTTCCAGTGATGCAAATGTTCTTACAAGCATTTTATGCCGGCGCCGCGGCTCACTAGGCTAATCCTCCGCCTGCGGTGCCGGCACCCCGGGTTCTAGTCCCGGTCGGGGCGCCGGATTCTGTCCCGGTTGCCCCTCTTCCAGGCCAGCTCTCTGCTGTGGCCCGGGAGTGCAGTGGAGGATGGCCCAAGTGCTTGGGCCCTGCACCCCATGGGAGACCAGGAGAAGCACCTGGCTCCTGCCATCGGATCAGAACGGTGCACCAGCCGCGGCGGCCATTGGAGGGTGAACCAACGGAAAAGGAAGACCTTTCTCTCTGTCTCTCTCTCTCCCTGTCCACTCTGCCTGTCAAAAAAAAATTTATGTTGGAGTTTTTATTTAAAATACTTAAATAATATAAATATTAAATTAATGTTAAATATTAAATTATTTAAGTATGTTAAGTTTTTAAAATATTTTAAAATTATTTTATTTTTGAAAAAGTTTTCATTTACTCATTTGAAAGCTGGTTCATTCCCCAAATGTCTGCAACAAATAGGGGTAGGCAGGAACCCAGTCCAGGTCCCCATGGGTGGCAAGGACCTGAACTTGAGCCGTCACCTGCTGCTCCCCAGGGTTCACGTTAGCAGGAAGCTGGGTCAGAAGCAGAGTTCCCGGGACTGGAACCCGGCACCAGATATGGGATGTGAATGTCCCAAGTGCTAGCGTTAGCCATTACTCCAAATATAAGCCCCAAAACACGATTTTTTTTAGATTTATTTGTTTGAAAGGCAGAGAGACAGAGAAGGAGAAAGAGAGAAAAGATTTTCCAAACACTGGCTTACTCCCTGAATGGCCACAACAGCTGGGGCTGGGCCAATCCAAAGTCTGGAGCCTGGAATTCTATCTGGGTCTCCCACATGGATGACAGGTGCCCAAGTGCTTGGATCATCTTCTGCTACTTTCCCAGGTGCATTAGCAGGGAGCTGGATTGGAAGTGGAGCAGCCGGGACTCGAACCAGCACTCCAGTGTTGGGTGCTGGTACCACTTACAAAGTGACAGCCTTACTGTGCCACAATGCCGGCCTTCCCCCCCGTGGGAATTTTCAAAGATTGTTTGGATTGCTGAAGGAAGAGTAGATTATTGGCACAGAAAAAGACAAGTCATTTAAAGGACATTTTGAGAAATGAGGTGGCATTGCTAAGGGTGGTGACTGTGGGAGTGAAAAGAAGTGGCTAGGTTTCTGTCTGGTTTGGAGGCAGAGTCAGCCTGGTTGCTGTGGGAGAACAGAGGGGACGGCTAGCGGTGAGGGGCAGGGTGGTGTGAGGGCAGTCCAGAGTCAGCTGTGATCAAGTCTGTGGGCCTGCAGTCCAGTCTGGAAGTCTTAGTATTTAAGTTCTCATGAATAGCGGCCGGCAACCTTGTGTGGGACGCCCACCCTGGAGGCGGGGTTGAGGCTGTGGAGAGGGGCAGCTCTTCAGGGAGGAGTGGGGGTGGAGACCAGCTGTGAGGAAGTGGACAGTACCGGGCGGTGGCTGTGACAGCCAGATCGGAATGAGACAACGTGGGAGAAGGGAGAGGGGAGACCGCGTGTGGCTGTGGCCTGGAGAAGTCGTGCTCTGCAGAGGAGCAGGGAGAGGGCTCAGAAGTTGGGGTGAGTGGGGAGCAGTGCAGGGCCCTGCTCTTTGACAGGGAGATTGATTACGTGGGTGAGTCTGAGAACCTGGCTGTGCCAGTGTGTTCCCCAGGGCCTTACTGGCTGCAGATGCTGATCCAGCTGGTGAGGGGTTCATGAGTGGTCAGCTTTGCTTTGCCTCTTCTCTTCTCTCTTCTCTCTTCTCTCTTCTCTCTTCTCTCTCTTCTCTCTTCTCTCTTCTCTCTTCTCTCTTCTCTCTTCTCTCTTCTCTCTTCTCTTCTCCCTCTCTCTCTCTCTCTCTCTCTCTCTCTCTCTTTCTCTCTTTCTCTCTTTCTCTCTCTCTCTCTTCCTCCCTCCCTCCCTCCCTCTTTCTCCCTCCCTCCCTCCCTCCCTCCCTTCCTTCCTTTTTTTAAGATTTATAATAGAAAGAGATGGCACTGGTTTCCAGATGGCCTGGCCTGGGTCCAAGCCGAAACCATGAGCCAGGAGTTTCATCTGGAGCTCCCACGTGTGTGGCAGGGCCCAAACCCATGGGCCATCTACTGCTGCTTCTCCCAGGCCACTAGCAGGAGCTGGATCTGAAGTGGTGCTCATGGGAAGCTGGCGCCACAGGTCTCGGCCTGGAGGAGCCAGCTTTTCTAATGAGCCCGCAGGTGCCATCCGTGTTCCTGGTCCATGAACCACAGGGCGAAAGGCAGCGTGGCTGATGTCGGTGGGAAGTTGATGGGGAAATCGGTGCAGTAGAGAGAGGGTGGCGGGAGGCTAGAGGAGTTCTCAGTTCTCTTTGTACCCTTGCGCCTGGCTTATGCTGGGGCTAGCTGTTAGGTAGGAATCAGTGGTCCTGTGACATTCTGTGTCAGCTGGCTTCACAGCTTTAAAATTTGTCCCAGTTGCTGTGGGAGACATGATGCTATTGCCTTTCAATGCTGTGAAGTTAAGCAGAAGTTTGAATTTGTGTAAAATGTTTTATATCAGAGATGAGTTGAACAGACAATGATGTGTTCTAACTTCAGAAGTTCTCGCATGCATAAATCTGCTTATGATGTTTGCTGTGCTTAGAATATTAGGTTGTGGAGGAGACGAGGTTAGATTAAGAAAGCAGAGTTTGAGAGAGAGGGGGATTTGATTGTTAAAAACCAAAAGATTTGTTTTTGAATATGTGTATAACAGAGGCCCGTGTTGCGGCGTAGTGGGTAAAAGCACTGCCTGGGACGCAGCATCCCACATGGCTGCCGGTTCGAGTCCTGACTGCTCCTCTTCTGATCTAGCTCCCTGCTAGTGCACCTGGGAAAGCAGCGGAAGATGGCCGATGCCCTTGGGCCCCTGCCAGCCACATGGGGAGACCTGGAGGAAGCTCCTGGTTCCTGGCTTCAGACCAGTCCAACTCTGGCCGTTGCTGTCATTTGGGGGGTGAACCAGCAGATGGAAGACCTCTCTCGGTCTCTCCTTCTGTCTCTGTAACTCTGCCTTTTGAATAGATAAATCTTCAGAAAAAAGAATAACAAAACAAAGCAGCACTCCATGTGCATTAATGTATTTATTCCTTGATCAGTTGAATATTGTGAGTCCTGACCAATTATAAAATCAGGTTGGTTCAGGGCAGGTGTTGTGGCTCACTTGGTTAATCCTCCGCCTGCAACAACCCCTGTGACCACTGGTTTGAGTCCTTGCTGCTACATTTCCGACTCAGCTCCTGCCAGTGTGCCTCGGGGCCCAAATACCTGGGCCCCTGCACCCGCGTGGGAGGCCCAGATGGAGCTCCTGGCTCCTGGCTTCGGCTTGGCCCAGCTCTGACTGTTGGCTGTTGTGGTCGTCTGAGGAGTGAATCAGCGCATCTCTCTCTCTCTCTCCGTAACTGCCTTTCAAATAAGTAAATCTTAAAAAGAGTTGACAAATTATAGCTGCTCAGATTTATGGGGTACAAAATGATGTTCAGATTTTGAGTACAGTGTGGAATTACCAAATCAAGCCAAGAACCCGACCATCACCTTGAATGTCTCAGGTTTGTGATGAGAGCATTCAGGATCTGCCCCCCGGTGATGCTGAGTTCAGGACTCAGCTTGTCGCTCACGCGGCTGACACTCAGAAAGCAGACGTGGTGTGGGCTTTCGGTGCCTGCTTAGGGGCTTGCTGTGCCTGCGTCTGGATTCGAGCTCTGGCCCTGCTGCTGCTTCCAGCACCTTGCGAACGTGCTCCCCGGGAGGCAGCAGTGGTCTCCAGTGCTTGTGTTCTTCACCCGCGTGGGTACCCAGCTTGAATTCCAGGATTCTGACTGCTGCCCTGCCCAGCCCTGACGGTGTTGCAGGCATTGGAATGGTGGGAAATCTCTGTCTTGTCTCTGTCTTTCAAAGAAAAAGTGAAAATAGGTAAAAATATTTACAGTTACTCTTCCTTTGTATCTGAAACATTGTAACCTTTGATTATCTTTCCATCCTCCTACTTTTTCAAAAATTATTTATTTATTGGAAAGTCAGAGTTAGAAGAAGAGGCAGAGAGAGGTCTTCCATCTGCTGGTTCACTCCCCATATGGCCTCACTTGCTGGGCCAGCTGAAGCCAGAAGCCAGGAGCTGCTTCTGGGTCTCCCATGTGGGTGCAGGGGCCCAAACACTTGGGTCATCTGTTGCTTTCCCAGGTCATTAGAAGGGAGTTGGACCAGAAGTAGAGTGGCCAGGACTCGAACTGGTGCCTCTGTGGGATACCAGTGTTGCAGGTGGCAGCTTTACCTGCTATGTCACAATGCCAAACCCCTTTAGTGTAGTCTTTTCATAGGCGGCTGGCACTGTGGCATAGCAGGTAAAGCCACAAGCTGTGATGCTGGCGTCCCATCTCCCTGCTACTCACATGGGAGACCCAGAAGAAGTTCCTGGCATCTGATTTTGGTGTGGCCTACTTCTGGCCGATGTGGCTATTTGAGGAGTGAACCAGCGGATGGAAGATCTCTCTCTGACTCTCCCTTTCTGTAACTCTGCATTTCAAATAAGTAAAATCTTAAAAAAAAAAAATATTTTCATAGGTGCTGTGGTCTCTCTTTATGGCACCTGGTAGTCCTGTCTGCCTCTTCCACTGGTGTTTGTGTAAGAATGCATGCGGTGGGAACTGTTACGTTGACACGGAACCTAACTGAATCTGTTCTCGGTAGCATTAGATAGTGACACTCTGCAGTCACTACAGGGCGATCCCACTAAGCTGTGAGCAGGTGAAGTTTAGCTGGCGAAGGTGGTTGGGGCTGGTGGAGACTCGTGGTCCTCAGGGGGAAAACGCGTCAGCAGTGCGGTGGGCCTGGAGATAGAGCGCAAAGCGGCGTGGGAGAGCTTCCCCGGGCGCTGACGCGATGAACGTGCGCCCTCTGAGGCGTGCAGGACTTTCCTGTGTCCTGGAATCTGCAGGATCAGTGGGCGGGATCACCCGAGTATGTGGTTGGATTCATTTTCTCGGGGTGCAGGGTTAGCTGAGGGAGACGCATCTTCAGGCCACTGGAGGCTGTAGGGACACTCGTTTGCACACAGGGCGGTGACGAGAGGATGACTGGTGATGCTGTCGGGAGACCAGTTACTGACTCAGGTGACTGAGAGGCAGGAGGGGTGAGGTGCCCGGGAAAATCCCGGGGTCAGAGCTCTGGCTGCGGCCTGACGCTTCGGGGTGCTTCGGGGCACCTCTGCTCCTCGGTGTGTGGCCACTGAGACTGTCTACATTTTCAAGTGGTTGAGAAACAAACAAGAGCGTGTGCGGCGGGACGATTCTCCAGTCCTGGTCGCCTGTGTCCGTCCATGAGGTGTTCGAGTGCAGCCAGGCTCTCTGCGAAGGTTTGCCGCTGAGCGTCTGGGAGAAACAGCTGCCCATGGGCGTTCAGCTTGCTGAGCTCTCCCCACAGAGGAAGCAGGCAGACAGGGGCCACACCCACCCTTCTGACCGCTTTGTCTTGTTGTTTTTAAAAGCTTCCTGTTGTTAGGGTGGGAATTGTGGGTTAAGGATTCCCACATCCCGTGTTGGAGCTACTGGGATTGAGTCCCACCTCTGCTTCTGATCCGGTTTCCTGCTCCGGTGTGCGCTGGGAGGCAGTGGGGGAGATCCGGCTGGAAATCCTGACTTCCACCTGCCCAGCTCCTGCTGTTGTGGCCGTTTGGGGAGTGAACCGTCGGATGGAAGGCTGATGTCTGTCTCCATTTCTCTCTGTCGCTCTGCTTTGCAAATAAATGATTTAAATGTGAATTATGGCTGTTAGGACAAGCAAACTTTTTAAAAAAGATTTACTTTATTTATTTGAAAGGCGGGGTTACAGAAAGAGAGAGAAAGATCTTCCATCTGCTGATTCACTCCCCAAATGACTGCAACGGCGGGGGCTGGGCCAGGCTGGAACCAGGAGCTTCCTGTGGGTCTCTCAGGTGGGTTCAGGGGCCAGAAGACTTGGGCCATCTTCCACTGCTTTCCCAGGCACATTAGCAGGGAGCTGGATCAGAAGTGGAGCAGCTGGCACCTGAACCAGCACCCATATGGGATGCCAGCATTGCAGGACAAGGAAGCTTAAAAAAAAGGTGTCTGTGATCAATTAGGAGCTGACATACAAACTAATGATGGGATATTCTGTGTATAAGTGGAGGTAGGGGCCGGTGCCGCGGCTCACTTGGCTAATCCTCCACCTGCGGCGTTGGCACCCCAGGTTCTAGTCCCATCTGGGGCACCGGATTCTGTCTCGGTTACTCTTCTTCCAGTCCAGCTCTCTGCTGTGGCCCGGGATGGCAGTGGAGGATGGCCCAGGTGCTTGGGCCCTGCACCTGCATGGGAGACCAGGAGGAAGTACCCGGCTCCTGGCTTCAGATCGGCGCAGCTCCGGCCGTAGCGGCCATTTGGGGGTGAACCAACGGAAGGAAGACCTTTCTCTCTGTCTCTCTCACTGTCTATAACTCTTTGTCTCTCTCTCTCTCTCTCACTGTCTAACTCTGCCTGTCAAAAAAATAAATAAATAAATAAAAAGAAGAAGAAGAAGTAGAGGTAGGGGCTGCCTGGTGCAGAGAAGCGTGATGGCTTCGTCGCTGCGCACGCAGCCCCCAGAAAGGCGTCTCAGCACAGGTGCTTGTCAAGTCTGCAGACTGCGGTGCGTGCCCCGGGCAGCCTGTCTGTCCCTTCCCAGTGCAGCAGCCACGCTTTCCTGAGTTGGCCAGTGAGGTTCTTCAGGGCACCCTGAGTGGGGAGTAAATCATTGCACAACGCACACGACTGAATGCTGGCCCCCTTGTCATTCCCTGTGGCCCTCCTGTGTGTTTGTAGCCAGTCCCCCCCGGCCCCCCGCCTCGGGAAAGCTCTGTCGCTGATTGGATTGGTCAGAAACCCTCCGCCACTCAGTGCTGGCGACCAGGGGGAGGAGGTGACTGGGGTCGGGGCTGCACTTGGTGTCTGGAGACATCCGTGGTTGCACAGCGTGGCGGTGCTCCTGGCAGCTGATGGGCAGATGCCAGGCACACTGCTCAGCGCCCTGAAGCTCACGGCGCTGGGTGCCACATGCCCTGTGCTGCTGGCCGAGCTGTGGCGCTTGGGCAGGTGCGTGAGTGGGCTCTGCACACCCCCCACTGGCGTTTCTCTGAGGAATCCACCGAGCTCGGCTTAGTCCCTTCCTCTGTTTGCTGAGCCGACTCCCTCCAGCTCCGTCACAACAAAGTCCTGTAGACCGCTGCCGTGACTTAAGAAGCTGGTTTGGATCACACAACGTGAAGAGAAGCTGGAGGGCGAGCCCTGTCTCAGTGGGCTGTGCCAAGAGTGTCCTGGTTGGCTTTTTTCCTCCCCTTAATATTTATTTATTTATTTGAAAGCCAGAGTTACACAGAGAGAGAAGGAAAGGCAGAGAGAGAAGAGAGCAAGCCCTTCCATCCGCTGATTCCCTCCCCAGGTGGCTGCAGTGGCCGGAGCTGCGTAGATCAGGAGCCAGGAGCTTCTTCCAGGTCTCCTACGTGGATGCAGGGGCCTGAGGACTTGGGCCATCTTCCACTGCTTTCCCAGGCCACAGCAGAGAGCTGGATTGGAAGTAGAGCAGCCATGACTTGAACCAGCGCCCATATGGGCTGCCGGCACTGCAGGCAGCGGCTTTACCCGCCATGCCCAGCGCTGGCCCCCTGGTTGGCTCTTGCAGAGGTGGGGGCACATGTGGTGGCTCTCGCCCGCCCTGCCTGGGGGTGGCAGCTGTGGGTAGGAGGGGAGGAGAGGTGGCCCTGGCAGGTGCTCTCGGTGCACGGCGCTGGCCCCCTGGTTGGCTCTTGCAGAGGTGGGGGCGCATGTGGTGGCTCTCGCCCGCCCTGCCTGGGGGTGGCAGCTGTGGGTGGGAGGGGAGGAGAGGTGGCCCTGGCAGGTGCTCTCGGTGCACGCAGCATTTTCGTCGGGTGCATTACGCAGCGTGAGGAGAAGGTGACGTTCATTTCTCCTCCTTGCCACTGAGGTTTCCGTGTGTCCCTTCAGTCTGTACTTGAGCACAGCCCTGTGTTATGGTGGCCCTGGCGGGGTGTCGAGATGAGCGGGTTTTGCGTGGGTGCCGAGTGCTTTCTCCCCTGTGTGCTAACCGTCCCTCACGCCTCAGGAAGCAGCTCCCCAGCCAGGAGCACATGCTGCCCTCGGGGCTGGGCCTCCTCCCGGTCTGTCTTGTCTTTCTTGCCCTTGGCGTTTGAAGGACCAGCCACTTGATCCTGGATGACCACCCTCACCGTGGGCCTCTGGGCTTCCTCCCTGTTGGATTTGGGTTTGTGCGTTTTTGGCAGAATAACCACGGAAATGTGTCCCAGTGTCCCAGCGTTGTCTGTGCTGCATGCAGGGTCCAGTTCCAGCCTCTCCTGGGGCCTTGGCACCACACGGGGCTGCTGGGCTCTGCCCGGTCTGCTCCCGTTCCTGCTCAGCCCTCAGTCTGAGCTGTGCCTGTCCTAGGGCGCCTGTCAGAAACCAGGTGCCGAGTCCCTGCTGGGTTTTGTTCTGGGCCACAAAGGTTAGGAAGTCAGTTCCTACTTTTTTTTTTTTAAAGATTTATTTATTTGCTCGAAAGGCAGAGTTACAGAGAGGCAGAGAGAGTGAGAGCTCGTCCATCCACTGGTTCACTCCTCAAATGGCCGCACCAGCCAGAGCTGGCCTGATCCGGAGCCGGGAGCCAGGAGCTTCTTCAGGGTCTCCCACACGGGTGCAGGAGCCCGAGGACTTGGGCCATCTTCTACCGCTTTCCTAGGCCACAGCAGAGAGCTGGATCATAGTGGAGCAGCCGGGACTCAAACCGGCGCCCGTATGGGATGCTGGCACTGTGGGTGGCAGCTGTACCCACTATGCCACAGCGCTGGCCCCAGTTCCGACTCTTGATGAGTGTCGGGTGTATCTCTCCAGTTCAGGAGAGCGATAGGTAAGACTCTTCAGGTGGAGTTGGTGTTGAGCAGGGGGTGGTCTTGGTAGGTTGGTTTGGACCCTGTCTCTCTACCTCTTCTCACAGCTCCCTCCTCTTCCTCCTCCCACCCCACTGCTGCGGGTCGGTCCCTCTTGGCTTCTGCGGCACCTGCATGAGGCCAGATGTGATTCTTAATGCAGAGGTTCCCATTTCACATTGACCTTAGACCAGATGAATCCTTAGGTCTAAACAGTTCAAGTTGTATATCCTGGGACCTCAAATAGAAGGAAACTGTCCTATGTTTTCTTAAGTAACCGTGGTTACACTCCGGCCGCCACCCCTCCTTTCCTGTTCAGTGTTGACTTTCGTGCAGAGCTTTATTTTTTATCAAAGCGACCACTGCGTGCTCAGCTTTGTTAGGATGTGACGTCATCGGGAAGGGCATAGCGCCATCTGCTGCTGAAGTCCTGAGCCGTCTCGAGCTGGTCACTCGCAGTTGTCCAGCTGGTGTCCTGTGAGCCGAGCGCAGAGCTCGCGGTGCGGCTTTGAGCCAGGACTTCAGCAGCTCACGTTTTGTCTGAAGTGGGCACTGGGCTGCCGTGTGTGCTGCAGAAGGGAGCTGCCCACTGGAGCTCCTGACTGGTGGGAGGAAGTTCTCTGTCTCTGCGGGAACCAGAAGGAAGCCATGGCAGTGCAGTCTGCTACCGGAAGAGAGATGGGACGGCACTCACGCGAGACCTTGGCAGGCCCCACAGAGGGGCTTCCTCAGCGTTCAAAGCAGGGTTTCTATGGAAACATTGGAGTTCATCCCCTAACACACTGGGGAAGGTGCATTGTGGTGTAGCAGGCAAAGCTGCCGCCTGCACTGCCAGCATCCCCTGTGGGCGCTGGTCGAAGTCCCAGCTGCTCCACTTCTAGCACAACTCCCTGCTAACAGCCCAGGAAAAGCAGCAGAAGATGACCTCAGGGTTTGGGCCGCTGCTACCCGTGTGGGAGACCAGGATGAAGCTCCTGGCTCCTGGCTCCAGTCTGGCTCAGCCCTGACTATTGTGGCCACCTGGGGAATGAACCAGCAGATGGAAGACCTCTCCCTGTCTGTCCTTCTCTCTAATTTGACTTTCGGTAAACAAATAAATCTTTAAAAAAATAATTAAAACAGACTTTTTTTTTTTCTTTTTAAGATTTATTTGAAAGTCAGAGTTACACAGAGAAAAGGAGAGGCAGGGGGAGAGAGAGAGAGAGAGAGAGAGACTGACTGACTTTTCCATGATTGGTCGCCACCCTTGGCTGGCTGATATTCACAGAGCTGCCTTGGGAGTGCCAGGCGTGGTGCTGGGCCCCTCACCTCCCTCCATGGTCCACACGGCACTTCCTGTCCCTGGGCAGGGCCACACTGCCCCAGAACTCCCAGAGGTGAGCATCAGGGCACTGCTTTACCGAGGTCTCTTTGGGGTGAGCTTTGCTCCTAGAAGTACAGTGGGAGTGACCCAGTGTTCACAGTTCTGTGTGGTGGTGCTTGTTTTGTTCCTCATTAAAGATGACTTGGGTGGAATTTTGGTCATTATAGCTTTTCTTTCTTAATATGAGATTCGTCTTTAAACTTATTTTTCCTTGAAAAGCAGAGTGATTGAGACAGAGATTTCCTGTCCCCTGGTTCACCCCCAGATGCCTGAAGCAGCCAGGAGCCAGAACCAGGAGCTCAGCCAGGTCTCCCATGTGGGTGGCAGAAGCCCATGTACTTGAGCCATCACGGCTGCCTCCCGGGGTGCATCAGCAGGGAGCTGGGATTGGGAGCGGAGCCAGGACTTGTACTGAGGGACTCTGGTATGAGATCTGGGTGTCCCGCACAGTATCTTTTTTTTTTTTTTTTTGGACAGTCAGAGTGAACAGTGAGAGAGAGAGAGAAAGGTCTTCCTTTGCCGTTGGTTCACCTTCCCATGGCGCGCTGCGGCCGGCGCACCGCGCTGATCTGATGGCAGGAGCCAGGTGCTTCTCCTGGTCTCCCATGGGGTGCAGGGCCCAAGCACTTGGGCCATCCTCCACTGCACTCCCGGGCCACAGCAGAGAGCTGGCCTGGAAGAGGGGCAACTGGGACAGAATCCGGCGCCCCAACCGGGACTAGAACCCGGTGTGCCGGCGCCGCAGGTGGAGGATTAGCCTAATGAGCCGCGGCGCTGGCTATCCCTCTCTTCATTAAACTTCGTTGGTACCAAAAAACAAGCAAGCAAACAAGATACCATACATGGAAGGAAGGCGGGCACCACAGCAAGAGCTGAGCCACGGGGAAGCAGCACCGCCACAGACACGGGTTCAAAGGACACACGTGTCCCAGCCTGGACTGACACTTTCAGTGCTATGCACAGTTCGAGAGCACCATCTTCCATCTGCTGGTTTACTCCCCGCATGGCCCAATAGTCGATGCCGGGACTGGGCCTGGGCCAAGTCAGGAGCCTGGAACTGCATCTGGAGCTCCCGTGTGGGTGCAGGGCCCAGCACTTGGACCATCTTACACTGCTTTCTGTCGCTCCCCCATTCGCGGAGGAAGGACACAGGACCCTGTGCTGTTCTTTCGTCTGCTCGGCCCTTCCCGGGTTTGCTGCTGGTCCTTCCCAGGTTGGCTGCCGACCCCTCCACCTCCGTGGAGGGGCGGCTCCCTCTGCCACTTTCCCCGCTTCCGCGGAGGAGCGGCACACCGCTGGCCAGCTCTCTGGGGGGCTGCTCAGGTGTTCCTTCAGCTAGATGTTCCTGGTGCATGTTGTCTCTCTCCTCCTTTATAGTCCTCTTCCACCAATCCCAACTCTGCTACCCACACGCCGAGCACGCTGCTCTCCTCCAATCAGGAGCAGGATCAGCTCCTGCAGCTTGTCAAACTGATGAGGCAGCTGCGTAGAGGTTGTTTGGTCTCTTTCTCTCAGCGCCATATTGTGGGAGAGCAGATGCATAGAATAAGTCTTAATTCCAGTAACTTAGTCTAGTCTCAGTTGCTCCCCACAGCTTTCCCAGGTGCATCTGCAGGGAGCTGAATTGGAAGTGGGGCAGCCAGGACTTGAGCCGGCGCTCATACGAGATGCTGGCAAACTAGGTAGTGGCTTAACCTGCTGCACCATGCCGGCCACAGACTTTCTTTCCTAACTAAGCATTTACCAAGTATTCAAGTGAACTAAACTTCCTTCATCAAAGAACCATCTGTCATTAAAAATTCAAGGAGCTCAGAGGCCCAGCCCTAGCTGCTATAGCCATTTGGGGCAAGACCAGCAGGTGAGAGATCTCTCCCTGTCTCTCCCTGCCCTGGCCACTCTGTCTTTCAAACTAATAAATAAATAAATCTTTGAAAAAAAGGAAGAAAAAGAAAACCAGGAGCTGGCGCTGTGACGTAGCAGGTGAAGCCACCGCCTGCAGTGTCGGCATCCCATACGGGCACCAGGTTAAAGCCCTGGCCCGCAGCATCCCATATGGCTGCTCTAATTCCCATCCAGCTCCCTGCTGTGGCCTGGGGAAGGAGTAATGGCAGATGGAGTCCTTGGGCCCCGCAACTGCGTGGGAGACCCAGAAGAAGCTCCCGGCTCCCGGCTTTGCATCAGCCCAGCTCCGGCCATTGTGGCCATCTGGGGAGTGAACCAGCGGGTGGAAGAGCTTTCTCTCTCTGCTTCTGCGCCTCTGTCTGTCTCTCTCTCTCTCTCTCTCTCTCTCTCTCTCTCTTTTACAGGCAGTTAGTGAGAGAGACAGAGAGAAAGGTCTTCCTTTTTCCGTTGGTTCACCCCCCAAGTGGCCGCCATAGCTGGCATTGCGCTCATCCAAAGCCAGGAGCCAGGTGCTTCTCCTGGTCTCCCATGGGGTGCAGGGCCCAAGCACTTGGGCCATCCTCCACTGCACTCCCTGGCCACAGCAGAGAGCTGGACTGGAAGAGGGGCAACCGGGACAGAATCCAGTGCCCCAACTGGGACTAGAACCCGCGGTGCCGGTGCCGCAGGTGGAGAATTAGCCTAGTGAGCCGCTGCATCAGCCATTTGCCTCTCTCTAACTCTCTTTCAAATAAAATAAATAAATCTTAAAAAAAAAAAAAAGAAAAACCAATCTAAGGGTGGGCATTTGGAGCAGATGTTAAGATACTGGGCGGGGGCCGGCGCCGCGGCTCACTAGGCTAATCCTCCGCCTTGCGGCGCCAGCACACCAGGTTCTAGTCCCGGTCGGGGCGCTGGATTCTGTCCCGGTTACTCCTCTTCCAGGCCAGCTCTCTGCTGTGGGCCAGGGAATACAGTGGAGGATGGCCCAAGTGCTTGGGCCCTGCACCCCATGGAGGACCAGGAGAAGTACCTGGCTCCTGCCATCAGATCAGCGCGGTGCGCCGGCCGTGGCGGCCATTGGAGGGTGAACCAACGGCAGAGGAAGACCTTTCTCTCTCTCTCTCACTGTCCACTCTGCCTGTCAAAAAAAAAAAAAAAAAAAAAAAAAAAAGAGAGAGAGAGAGAGGGATAGCAGTTGGACTGAACATTGCAGGAGTGGAGATAACAGTTAATTTGCTGTCACATCCAGAGATGGAAGTGGCAGGTTTGCTAGGGCTGGGTCTAAACAGCGGGCAAATTGCCTACTTAACCTCTGCGGAGTCTCCCTGTGGGACCCTTCTCAGATGCACCCCATCAGAGAGCCTTTGTGTCCCATCTGTGCGGCCACCCAGTCTCACGTTTAACAATGGATGGCACCTGACCAGCTAAAATGAGGCACATCACTTGCTGTCTGCCTCCCTCATCCAGAAAGTAAACTCTCACGGTGAGAGCCGTGTGTGCTCCTAGATCAGAGCTCCAGTGCCCAGCACGTGAGAGCCTGGTCAGCAGTCGGAGGGAGGGAGCCTCACAACTGTGGGCCCGCGTGTCGAGGCCGTCGACCGTGAGTGCTTCATCCACAGCTCACAGCTTCGATCCTGCTTCAGGGCTGTCCTGTGGTGTGGCCGTCTGTGTACTCAGACTCCTGGAAGACAGTCACACTTGCTTCACTCTGGCCCATGCTAGTTCCTGGCAGTGCAGCTCAGAGTCCAGGTGGTAAACGCAGGGTTCACGGTGCCTTGGGATGTGTCCCGTCCAGTGCCCATTGCACCTTCCGTGCCTCGCAGCTGTCACAGGCAGTGAGATGCTGACGTCCTCAGCTGCTGCGCTTGGCAAGCTTGTCCCTTCTCTCTCTGTGCGGAATATTTTGCTTTTCAAGTGCTCTCGGGCAGTTGAAGCCCAGCAGTTGAGATGCCGGTGGCCCGGGTCTCAGTGCCTGGGTTTGCAGACCCTGGGACGCAGTGGCGCCGCGATGACTGTCCTGGGATTGGGTTTCTGCTACCTGGATTGAGTGCCCAGCTCCTGGCTTCAGCTCAGCCCAGTTCCGACCACTGGGGGCATTTGGGGGGTCTGTCTCTCTCTGCTTCTTAAGTAGATGAAAAATATGACTTGTCTCTTCACTCTTCAAGGCAAAAGTAAGATTTCTTTCAAGAGACCAGTGTGCTGGGTTGCTGGGGGCGGGGGGGGGGGGTTGGTTCTCCCTGGATTTACTGAGCCACACACTGGAAGCAGAATCCCGGATGCCGTGGGTAAGGCAGAGCGCTCCGAAGCTTGATTTTCTCGTGCCGGAGCCCCACGTCAGAGCCATCCCTGAGCAGCGCTAATGAGGCAGTGACATCCGGGGCTTGAAGAGACGAGGTGGGGTGAGGGTGGGGAGCTGGGAGCAGGCTGGCAGCAGGGGTGGGGTACAGGGCGTGGGGGCATTGGTTGCACGGAGTGGCACCAGGGTAGAAGGGAAGTCCTGAGTGTGTTGGGGGTCTGGTGAGGCTGTCAGCCCGGTGAACAGGGAAGGGATGCTAACTTCCCAGGCAGACAAGAGGGGCCTGAACTCAGACCACTGCTGTGCGTAAGGAACCCCCGTGTGCTAGAGAGCGGGAATCCCCAGGAGCAGATGGCTGAGGTGGGCGAACTGCAGAGGAGTAGCCTCCTTGAGACCAGTTGGAGGGATCACAGAGGCCATGGCTGAGCACGGGGCGTGTCGGTGTGGTAGACTGACGGGGAGGACAGGTCTGGTATTGCCGTCGTGAGGTGGGAGCTCTTGGGGTGGACCCTGGGCACAGAGACTCAGCTGAGAGGAGGAGAGACATGGACGTGAGAGCCCTGCTGCACGTGTCTGTGCCTGGCATCTGGGCAGTGGCTGCAGGGCACCTGCTGCTGGCACGGGTGTGGGTGGGTGAATCACTTCTTCCCTCTTTTCTTGTTAATTTTGTTTAAAGATTTATTTATTTATTTGAAAGGCAGAGTTGCGGGGAGGGGGGTGGGGGGTGGGCGTGTCTTCCATTCCCTGATTCATTCCCCAAATGGCTACAACAGCTGGAGATGAGCTGACCAGGAGCCAGCAGCTTCTTCCGGGTCTCCCACGTGGGTGCAGGGGCCCAAGCACTTGGGCCGTCCTCCACTGCTCTCCCAGGCCACAGCAGGGAGCTGGATTGGAAGTGGAGCAGCCGGGACTCTTATGGGCGCCGTATGGGATGCCGACACTGCAGGTGACGACTTTGCCCGCTACGCCGCAGTGCTGGCCCTGTAAATAATTTCATTAGGTCCCTTGCTTGCAAGAAACAAATCAAGTGAGGTTCTAGGGTAAGAAGAGAACAGTGAGGCCTGGAGGGACGAGGCCGGGTGGGTGCGGCTGGCGGCCCTGCCTGTGTTGTGCTGTGGCTGCTCTGCTCCGCTCAGTTTCCGTGCTGGGGGGCGGTGTTTGCTTGGCCAGCTGTAGTTGTAGTGCAGGGGCCAGGCTGTGTGCAGTGTCAGTGCCCACAGAAGCCAGCACACCGTCCCAGCCTGCGCGGTTGATGGAAGCACAGCACTTGGAACGGTTGTCTGTAAGTTGACCGGAGCCTCCCCAGGGCCAGCCCTTGTTCACAGCCCAGGCTGAAAGAAAAGTGGGAATGGGTGGAAAGGACGCGGGAAGGAGAGCAGTTGACGGGGGAGATGGGAGGAAGACTTTTTTCCAAAGTCTTCGTTTATTTGAAAAGTGTGGTGACACTGGTTCTCTTTCCAGTGCCTGTGACAGCTGGGGCTAGGCCAGAGCTGGGGGCTCAGACTGGACTCTGGGTCTCCTTCACGGGTGACAGGGACCCAAGTGCTTGAGCCACCACCTGCCGCCTCCTAGGGTGCACATCAGCAGGAAACTGGGTTCATCGTGGGGGAGGGGCTCAACCCCAGGCGCTCTGTAGGGTGCAGGTGTCCAGGAGACTCAGCCGCTGTGTCAGATTCCCTCCTGTGGGCTCGCGGGCTGGGGGCCAGCAGCGCCTGCCCCCGGCTTCCTCAGGGACCCAGTCCAGAGAGGCGTCTGGAACGTGAGGATGGCTGAGTCTCTGTGCGTTAGAACAGTCTCACCTGTGTGTGTGTGTGTGTGTGTGTTTCCGTTTCGCTTTGCAGTCTAGTTTGGTGCACCGGGGCGTGCTCAGGAAGCTCACCTGCTGAATTGTTGTGAGGCTTAAACAACACACAGTCTTAGAGCAGCTCCACACACAGCTGAGTGCGCTGTGGCTCAGGTCTGGCGTGAGCACTGCGAGGGGCGGAAATAAAAAAATAAACTAAAAGTTGATCTCTGAAAGAGCAAATGGAAAAGCCTTCAGTAAGACTGAGAAATAAATACATGAATTAAAGTTAAATATCTTTTTAAATACATGGTTTAAAAAAAATTTTTTTTATTTTGACAGGCAGAGTTAGACAATGAGAGGGAGAGAGACAGAGAGAAAGGTCTTCCTTCCATTGGTTCACCCCCCAAATGGCTGCCACGGCCAGCGCACTGCGCCGATCCGAAGCCAGGAAGCCAGGTGCTTCCTCCTGGTCTCCCATGCGGGTGCAGGACCCAAGCACTTGGGCCATCCTCCACTGCCTGTCCCCCGCCCCCGCCCCGGCCACAGAAGAGAGCTGGACTGGAAGAGGAGCAATCGGGACTAGAACCCGGCGCCCATATGGGATGCTGGCGCCGCAGGCGGAGGATTAACCAAGTGAGCCATGGTGCTGACCCCATATAGGAGTTGGGTGCAGAGCTGGGACTTGAACCAGGCATTCCCACATGGGATGTAGGCACCCTAACTTCTTCTCCATATGCTGTCCCTTCACACTTGCCCTTTTTTTTTTTTTTTTTTCTAAGATTTATATATTTATTTGAAGGTAGAGTTACACAGAGGCAGAAAGAGAGAGAGGTCTTCCATCCGCTGCTTCACTCCCCAGATGGCTGCAATGGCCAGAGCTGGGCCAATCAGGAGCCAGGAGCTTCTTCTGGGTCTTCCACGTGGGTGCAGAGGCCCAAGGTCTTGGGCCATCTTCTGCTTTCTGAGGCCGTAGCAGCGAGCTGGACTGGAAGTGGAGTAGCCGGGACTTGAACTGACACACATATGGGATGCCAGCACTCAGGCAGTGGCCTTACCTGCTACACCACAGCACTGGCCTTGGCACCTGATCTTTAAAAAAAAAAAAAAAAAAAAGATTTTATTTATTTATTCGACAGCTAGAGTTACAGACAGTGAGAGAGAGAGACGGAGAGAAAGGTCTTCCTTCCATTGGTTCACTCCCCAAATGGCCGCCATGGCTGGCACTGTGCCAATCCGAAGCCAGGAGCCGGGTGCTTCCTCCTGGTCTCCCATGTGGGTGCAGGGCCCAAACACTCGGGCCATCCTCCACTGTCCTCCCGGGCCACAGGAGAGAGCTGGACTGGAAGAGGAGCAACCAGGACTAGAACCCGGCACCCATATGGGATGCCGATGCCGCAGGCGGAGGATTAACCAAGTGTGCCTCGGCGCCGTCCCGGCACCTGATCTTTTTACATAGCAGTCCCATCTTTGAGTAGTAGTCCCTGAAGACTCTGACCTAGTACTGTCCTGAGTGTGGACCGGCTTGCTGAGGGAGGTGTGGTGCCCACAGTCACTTTTGTCTTGGCACCACTTGCAGCACCTTCTGCTAAGTGGCCCTTCTGCCCTGGACTTGTCATGAAACCTGTGCTGTGCCCTGTCCTCTTGTCCATCAGAGGACACAGCCTGAGCCTCTGAGTGCTGTTCTCTCCAAGGCTTTCCTGGAATCACGAGGGCTCTGTGAAACCAGCCCATCCTGCATTTTATTGGCTTAATTTGCATTGGTCCAGTTCTGCTTTGTTTACATCGTAGGCTAATTTCCCATGCTTTCTCCACTGGACTGTGAGGCTGATCGTGAGTGCTAACGTCCGTGTCTCACATCTAGGCATTAAGAAGTGCTTGTTGCATGAATGAGTGTTCACATCTAGGCACTAGGAAGTATTGTTGCATGAATGAGTGTTCAGAGGGTTTGGCCCAGGGAAAGCCAGGGAGTCAGACTAGAGGCCAGGCAGGAGCAACCCGACACCGTGCTGGCCAGGAAGCTGTGGTCTGGAAGCTTTGCACGGTGTGTGTGCTGGCTGGTCCAGAGCCCAGTGGGCAGCGGGGCGCAGGCTTGCAGCACGCCACCGCCTGGCCGTGCACCGAGGTTCTCCGAGCTTTGTCATCAGGGGGGTAAGGAGTCACTGGTTTGTGTATAACTCGGTGTGCTCATGGATTTGATGATGAACTTGTGTTTTCAGATCTTTGATTTGAGTTTACAATATTTAAATTTCGACAAACTTAGCCTTTTTACTTCCTCCAGCTTCCCTGAAGAGCTGCTTTCTGCAAAGATTCAGTAGACAGTTTCGGGAAGTTGTGTCCACCTGGCTTCTTGTCGGGTTCAGAGTCGCCCTGGGGCCTCTTCCTCAGCTGCCTGCCCCCTGCTGGCTCCAGAGCCAGTGGACAGGCTGCTGTGCCTCGGCCTTCTGCCTGCAGGCGGTGTAGCCACGTGAGCCGGCTGCTGCTCTGAGAGCACTTCACCGCTGGGCTGGGGTCTTGTCCTTGGTACCGAGTTCTCTGGGCACGTGGTCAGGGAATGGTCTGGTATTTGGATCTTGGTTTTGCCCAGGAATGAGCCTAGACTGCTCTTCACGTGTCCACACGCTGTCAGCATCTGTCGCTCCCCCTCTTCGTGGAGGAACGACACAGGACCCTGCGCTGTTCTTTTGTCTGCTCGGCCCTCCCCGGGTTTGCTGCTGGTTCTTCCCGGGTTGGCTACTGTCCCTTCCACCTCCGTGGAAGAGCGGTTCCCCCTGGCCACTTTCCCCACTTCCGCAGGGGAGCGGCACACCGCCGGCCGGCTCTCTCGGGGGCTGCACAGGTGTTCCCCTTAGATGTTCCCCTTAGATGTTCCTGGTGCATGTTGTCTCTCTCCTCCTTTATAGTCCTCCTCCGCCAATCCCAACTCTGCTACCCACACGCCGAGTACGCTGCTCTCCTCCAATCAGGAGCAGGATCAGCTCCTGGAAGTCATCACTCAAGTTGGCAAGAGGCAGCTGCGTAGAAGCTGTTTTCTCCTCTCCCAGCGCCATATTGTGGGAGAGCAGATGCATAGAATAAGTCTTAATTCCAGTAACTTAGTCTAGTCCGAGTTGCTCCCCACAAGCATCCTGTTTTTGTTGTTGCTGTTTTTGTTTTTTTAAAGATTTAGATTTATTTATTTATTTATTTGACAGGTAGAGTTACGGGGCTGGGGACCCAAACGGTCACCGTGGCTACGTTAGGTAGAAAGTCAGTTATGAGCTTACGTGTGTGTGACATAAAGGCCTAAAGAGAAGACATCTATGTCCAGCACATGCATCTGCATCTCAAAGTCATCCTGACAGTGTTTCAGGGGCAGCCCGGTATTCGCATCCTGCCCTGCCCCCTTCCACCTGATAACCTGCCAGGTGGAGGTCCCCGCCCCTTCTGCCTGACAAACCTTCCACAATCTCCCAGGTGCAGCCCAGTCTCTGCATCTCAAACACCCTGCTCCGGATCCCCATTCTCTAGGGGGTCCTGCTCACCCTTCCTCTGAACCCAGGATGGCGCCAGCTAGGCTTCCTCCTGTCTGATACCTTCAGCTATTTACATCCAAAAAGCCCTTAGTTCCAAGAGGAGCAGAGGTGGGGAAGCAAGACCCATCTCCTTAAAAACCCCCTGCGCGCTCAGCCCTCTGCCTCTCTGCTGAGCCGCCCGCCCGCCTGCCCAGGTGTACTCTCTCCACTCAACCATGTAACCTCCACCCCACCCCACCCCCCAGTCTCTCAGGCTCTGTCTGGAGAGGTGTCCATCCATCCTTACGGATGTCCCTTCCCTAATAAAGACACAGGGCCTCAGCATCCACTGGCCAGAAGGGGACCAATGAAACGCCACACACAGGCACGCTACTCAGAAATACAAGGGGTCAAGCACGGACGTGCTAGGAGACAGCACGCGGGGGTGGCGCCCGTGATGAGTGACAGGTTAATGGGCGCAGGGCTTCCTTCTGGGGAGAGGAGTCAGGCAGAGGTGGCAGCCACAGGATACTGACTATGTGAGGACCACGGAGTCGGTCACCTAAAGACGCTTAACTTAATGTTGCAGCAATTTCACCTGAGGAAAAAAAGGCTTGGCTGAGTGTGGGCCCTGCTGGCTAAGGCTCCGCCGGGAGCCTGCACCAGGGCCAGGGCCAGCGCCAGGGCCAGGGCCAGGGCCAGGGCCAGCGCCAGGGCCAGGGCCAGGGCTGGATGCTCGCCCCGCTCCGGCCCAGCTTCCCGCGTGCAGAGGCAGCAGCGATGGCTGAAGCGGCCGGGTGCCTGCTACGCACACTGGAGACGCGGACAGACCTCCCTGCTCCCAACTTCAGCAGCCCAGCAGTCAGAAGCATGGAGGGTGCCCAGTGCTGAGAGTGCCCCCTCCTCAAATAATAGAAGCTTTAAAATAGAGGCCATGGGGCCGGCGCCGCGGCTCACTAGGCTAATCCTCCGCCTTGCGGCGCTGGCACACCGGGTTCTAGTCCCGGTCGGGGCACCAGATTCTGTCCCGGTTGCCCCTCTTCCAGGCCAGCTCTCTGCTGTGGCCAGGGAATACAGTGGAGGATGGCCCAAGTGCTTGGGCCCTGCACCCCATGGAAGACCAGAAGAAGCACCTGGCTCCTGGCCTCGGATCAGCGCGGTGCGCCGGCCGCGGCGGCCATTGGAGGGTGAACCAATGGCAAAGGAAGACCTTTCTCTCTGTCTCTCTCTCACTGTCCACTCTGCCTGTCAAAAAAAAAAAAATAGAGGCTATGGAAGCAAAGCTGGAAAACAATCAGAAATCAGCAAATGTACACTACCCCTCCCCCAGGGAAGGCCCCACACACGTGAGGCAGCAGCATCCCACTGGGCTGTCTGCTGGGGGGCTGCCTGTCCTGTCGCTCTCTGAGGTGGGGGTGCTGGGGTGTTGTCTGTTGCGGGCTTCTGCAGGGTTCTGTCAGCAGCAAACACAGCCCCTTCCCCGGCTGTAAAAGCCACCAGATGTCCCCTAGGGGGCAACAATGGCCACGTTAGGAATGCCTGGTTTATGGTGGTCATAAGTATCCTGATAAGTCCTCCACACAGCAATGCTTCAAGGTGAGACACAGGTCACCCAGGCCAGGGTATAACAGAGTTTGCTTCCTGCACACCTGCTCTCGCTCACTCGCTCCCCCCGTCTTCGCCCCTTTCCTCCAGCCTGTTAGATTTCCCCCATTAATAAACTTTCCCTTTGAAAAGAGAAAGAGATTTTAAAACATGAATCAGAAAGCTGCATCCTAGATCGCTCTTTCCCGTGTCCAGCGCCTCGTGCGCGGCCCAAGTCACCAACAAGGTTCGAGCCGCCTGCTTCCACAGAGGACGCTCACGGTCACCGGGTGCGTCTCCCTACCTTCCGCTCGCAGTGGCACAGTCCGGGTCGGGGTAGGACGCCGCCAGGGGCCGGCATTGTGGCACAGTGGGCAAAGGTGCTTCCTACAGCACAGGCCAGCCATGTCGGCGCCGGTTTGAGTCCTGGCTGCTCCACTTCCTATCCGGCTCCCTGCTGGTGTGCCTGGGAAAGCAGCGGAGGGCGGCTCAAGAGCCTGGGTCCCTGCGTGCACCCGGAGAGCTGCAGGAAGCTCCTGGCTTCGGATTGGCCCAGCTCCAGCTGTTACCGGAGAAACTGCAGGGCTCTTGTCTTCGCGCAAGAAAGAATTCAGGCGTGAGACAGAGAGTAGTGGGAGGTAAAATAGCAAGGTTTATTAGGGAAGGGACATCCGTAAAGACGGATGGGCACCTCTCCAGACAGGACCTGGGAAAGGGTGCAGTCGCTCGGACTGGGGGGGGGGGCGAGGAAGGAGTGAGGTTACATGGTTGAGTGGAGAGAGTACACCTGGCCAGACCAGGCGGGCGGCTCAGCAGAGAGGCAGAGGGCTGAGCGCACAGTCCGGTTGAGGCCGGGGGGGGGGGGGGGGGTTAAGGAGATGGGTCTCTGTCTTCACACATCTCCCCCTGAAACAAAGGACTTTATGGCTGTAAATAGTAAGAAGCTCCTATCTGAGTTTTTCCCTGAAGGTATCAGACAGGAGGAAGCCTCGCTGGCGCCATCCTGGGTTCAGAGGAAGGGTGAGCAGGACCCCCTAGAGAATGGGGATCAGAGCAGGGTGTTTGAGATGCAGAGACTGGGCTGCACCTGGGAGATTGTGGAAGGTTTGTCAGGCAGAAGGGGCGGGGACCTCCACCTGGCAGGTTGTCAGGTGGAAGGGGGCAGGGCAGGATGTGAATACCAGGCTGCCCCTGAAACACTGTCAGGATGACTTTGAGATGCAGATGCATGTGCTGGACATAGATGTCTTCTCTTTAGGCCTTTATGTCACACGCGCGTAAGCTCATAACTGACTTTCTACCTGACAGTCGGTGCTGTGTGCACGTCAGCGAGTCTCAGGGCGAACACTTTGCTGGGTGAGTGCTGAGAATTCCTTTTCTCACTGAGGCAGTCTTGGCTTGGTGTGACTATGTGAGTGTGGGCTTTTGTTAAGATTTATTTAATTATTTGAAAGAGTTAACAAAGAGAGAGAAGGAGAGGCAGGAGGAGAGAGAGAGAGAGAGGTCTTCCATCCACTGGTTCACTCCCCAATTGGCTGCAATGGCCAGGGCTGAGCCGATCTGAAGCCAGGAGCCAGGAGCTTCTTCCAGATCTCCCACGCGGGTGCAGGGGCCCAGGGACTTGGGCCGTCCTCCACTGCTTTCCCAGGCCACAGCTAGATCAGAAATGGAGCAGCTGGAACTTGAACTGGCGCCCGTAGCGCTGGCCCCTCTAGTAACAGGATTCTAACCCCTACTCTCCTGCTTTTCCGTTAATTCAAGATATATTTACCGTGAGGCACGTCTAAGGGATTTTTAAGAGGTTGATACCACCTTAAGGCTTCCTGGTCTGGCTGAAAGGCCTGTGAGAGCATTTCAGGTATGGAAAGCCAAGACTGTCGCAAAAAATATCCTACACGGAGGATCTCAGGAAAGAAAGGGCCATCAAAGAAGGCTGTACTCTCTCTGAAGGGAGGAGAGAACTTCCACTTTGCTCACGGCCGTGTCCAAATACCGATGGTGTCTGTGGTCACAAAAGGCTGCCATAGCCTTGGCAGCCCATGGCAAGAGCCTCGGTGATCACTGATGTCATAAACAGGCGTGTTAATTGCTAAAGGAACAACAGAAGTCACTGCGCACTTACTCCCCACGTAGGACCTCTGTCCTTAATGAATTGTACTATGCGAATCGTCTGCAGATCGTGTTCTCAAACTGTACTCTGTACATTGTGTGTGTGCATGGGGGCAAATGGTTGGTGTGTGCTTGACATGGAGTAGGTCCTCTGTATACAAAATCAAACTAACAATGAGATGGGAGAGGGAGGTGGGATAAGAATTGGGGTGGAAGGGTGGATATGGGGGAAAGAACCACTCTACTATGAAGTTGTATCTATGAACAAATGCATTCATTAAATAAAAACTGAAAAGGTTGATACCAATTTTTTTTCCACACTGAAAAACAAAATACTGTAATAGTACCAAGTAAAGCAGTTGGGAGAATGGTAGCAGTGTGGGAGGGGTAGCTCTGAGTGCTCTCAAAGGGAGTGTTTCATCGGTACCTGAATGCAATGCAAATATAGCCTTTTCTGTTTGTTGCAGACAGATTTACATGTGTTGAAGACCAGACCAGAAGCACTTCTGAATTAAGGTAATTTTGATACAGTTGATACTGGTCAGTTTTTAAAATGCAATACTTAAGTTCCATTGGTGTTTATATTTTTAAAAACATTTTCATTTACTTGAAAGGGAGAGGGACACGGAAACAGGCACAGACACATCTTCTACCCCGTGGTGGCTCCATCCCCAGACGCCCGGGACAGCCAGGGCTGGGCCAGGTGGGCGCCTCCCCCACGGGTGGCAGGGGCCCAAGTCCTTGAGCCATCACCATTGCCTCCCAGGATGCGCACCAGCAGGAAGCTGGACCCAGAAGCAGAGCTTGGACTTGAACCCCAGCGCGCAGGCGTGGAACATGGGCGTCCTGTGAGGGGTCTTCCCGTGGGATTGTTTCTGTAGCAGCCTGGTTTCTGTTACAGCTTTGCACTCTGTTTTTTACTCCCCAAGATGGTTTAAGAACAGTTAGATCCTCAGAGGGGTGATTCCTGCTTCAGCAGGGAGGTTCGCTGCCCCAGACCAGGGCTTTCGTTCTGGCTACTTCTTTCACTACAAAGGAGGAGGACCCTTTTTCCAGTTAAACCTTCGTTGCACCAGTTCCGATGCAGACCCTCGAGTAAGGCCTGCAGGACTTGAGGAGTCTCCGGTGTGTGTAGGGGGAGGGGAAGCTGGCATCTCCAGTGCTGGCTGCCGGTGGCTCTGGGGGAGGGCGCGCTGTGTCCTTGGGTCATTCCTGCAGCTCTTGAAGTGTAGATGCTTGCAAATGGGAAAGGAAAAGGAAACTGCATGGCAGGTGTCAGCAGTATCGTTAGGCAGAAGGTCCCCATGGATCACAGATCTAAGTACAAAACCGGAACTAGGAGCTCCTGTAACAAAGCACAGAAAATTGGCTTGAGGTTCAGCAGAGGCTTTTAGAAAGAACATGGCTGGCACCGGGGCAGAGCAGATAAAGCCACCTTCCACACGGGCC
Organism: Oryctolagus cuniculus; assembly: GCF_051225735.1. Lineage (NCBI taxonomy): Eukaryota > Metazoa > Chordata > Mammalia > Lagomorpha > Leporidae > Oryctolagus > Oryctolagus cuniculus. The sequence continues at coordinate 164,766,095 of NC_142873.1, forward strand.
CCCCCTTCAACACTAGCACCCCACATGGGCCCTGGCAGAGCAGATAAAGCCACGACCTGCAAGGCCAGCTTCCCATGTGGGCACTGGTTTGAGCTGCTCCTGGCTGTCCACTTCCAATCCAGCTCTCTGCTAATGTCCCTGGGAAAGCAGCAGCAGATGTGTGGGAGACCCAGGTGAGTTCCAGGGTCCTGGCTGGAGTTGCCAGCCCTGGATATTGGAGCCATTTTGGGAAGTGAGCCAGCAGATGGTTTTCTGTTCTCTCTCTAACTCTACCTTTCAAATACATAAATAATTTATCTAAATAATTACTTACCAATAAATGTGTGTACACGTGTACACACACATATATAAAGACTTGTACCTGGAGGACTCTCAGAACAACTCATCTGAGGGGCCGGTGCTGTGGTATGGCAGCAGGTGAAGCTGCTGCCTGTAGTAATGGCATCCTGTGTGGGCGCCGGTTCAAGTCCCGGCTCCTCCACTATAATCCAGCTCCCTGCGAAAGCACCTGGGAAAGTGCTTGGGCCCCTGTCCCCATCATGCATGTGGGAGACCTGGATGCAGGTCCTGGTCCTGGCTTCAGCCTGGACCAGTGCTGGCCATTGCTGCTTGTAGTAGTAAGTGTTCCACACAGAATAATTTTTTTAAGATTTATTTCTTTATCTAAAAGGTAGAGTCACAGAGAGAGCTCCCATCCGCGGGCTCACTCCCCAATGGCCACAACAGCCAGGGCTGGGCTAGGGCAGGAGCCAGGAGCCAGGAGCTCATCCAGGTCTCCCACGTGGGTGCAGGGGCCCAGGGACTTGGGCTGTCCTCTGCTGCCTTCCCAGGCCATAGCAGAGAGCTGGATTGGAAGTGGAGCAGCTGGGACTGGAGCCAGTGCCCATATGGGATGCCGGCACTGCAGGTGGCAGCTTAACCCACCACAGTGCCGGCCCCACACAGAAGATTTTTACATAGTGGAGTGTAGGTGGCAAGATAGGGCTAAGTCTTCCTGTGAAAGGTGCTTGGAATTTGGCCCATGCCTTTGTGTGTTCCGTGGTGTTCAGGTTTCCCATCACCTCCCCGTGAGGTCTCCTCTGGGTGGATCCACTCGTTTGGTGAGCTCGCCGGTCACGTGTAAAGCCTCGCTCCCAAACGGCTGCACTGGGACTTGCTGTCTGCAGCTCCTGTGGATGGGCTGACACCGGGGACACGGGAGGACCCCTCGTCTCTCGCGGTCACTTGAACTGCAGAGCCTGGTCCTCCCCTTTAGACGGTGGGGTTGGGAGGAGCTTCTGTGGGTTCTCAGGTCTGCACAGGCTGCAGCGGTGCTGTCCACTAAGGAGGCTGTGGCCTTGGCCACGTGTGGCTGTGAAGCACGTGGCACATGTAAAGTGTGCACTGATGTCACAGCTTAGCTTGGCAAGTGCATGAGGAATGCCTCTGTAACCATCGCTTCGTATTGCGTACATGTCGAGATAACTTTTGATATATTGGCTTAAATAAACTATTCAGAATAATGTTACCCGTTTCTTCACACTTTTTAAGAATATAAGATTGATTTTAAAAAACCATTGACTCATTTTAGAGAGACCTTCCATGTACTGGTTCATTCCCCCAAATACCCGCAGAAGCTGGGGCTGGGCCAGGCCAAAGCCAGGAGCCAGGAACTAAATATATGTCTCGCACATGCGTAACAGACTCAAGTGCTTGAGCCATTAGCTGCCATCTCCCAGGGTGCACGTTAGCAGGAGACTGGAGTCAGGCGCCAGAGCTGGGATTGAACTCAGCTACTCTGAGGTGGGATGCGGGTGTCTTATTTGGAGGGCCAATTGTCCTCCACCTTTTTCTTCTTCATAGGACTGCAGGAAAATTCAGAGCGACCTGTGTGGCTCATGCTGTGTTTCTGTCAGACAGCCCTGGCGGAAGAGAGGTGTAAGCTAAGTTAGCTGGAAAGCACCCAACGTAATGAAGCTAAACCTGATCAGGAAGCAGATGGGCTGCCCTTGCTTCCACTCAGTGACACAGTACGGCTGGTGCTGTGGCGCAGTGGGGTAAGCAGCTGCCCGTGGCGCTGGCATCCCACATTGGCACCGTTTGCAGGTTAGTCTGCTCCCCTGCCAATGCAGTCCCTGATGAAGCACCTGGGGAAGCAGCCGAAGGTGTCCAGTGTTGGGCCCTTGCACCCACGTGGGAGATCCAGATGAAGCTCCTAGCTTTGGCCTGGACCAGCCCTGGCTGTTATGGCCATCTGGGGAGTGAACAGGCAGATGGAAGATATCTCTGTCTCTCTCTGCCTCTGTCTCTCTCTGTCTCTCTGTCTCTCTCTAACTCTGCTTTTCAAATAAGTCAATAAATCTTTAAAATATTCAATAGACTTGATTGAGTTTCAAGGATCACAGTCTGTATGTTAAAAAGCAAGACCTGGGGCCGGCGCCGTGGCTCACTAGGCTAATCCTCCGCCTAGCGGCGCCGGCACACCGGGTTCTAGTCCCGGTTGGGGCGCCAGATTCTGTCCCGGTTGCCCCTCTTCCAGGCCAGCTCTCTGCTGTGGCCAGGGAGTGCAGTGGAGGATGGCCCAGGTGCTTGGGCCCTGCACCCCATGGGAGACCAGGAGAAGCACCTGGCTCCTGGCTCCTGCCATCGGATCAGTGCGGTGCGCCGGCCGCAGCGCGCCGGCCGCGGCGGCCATTGGAGGGTGAACCAACGGCAAAGGAAGACCTTTCTCTCTGTCTCTCTCTCTCCCTGTCCACTCTGCCTGTCAAAAAAAAAAAAAAAAAAAAAAAAAAGCAAGACCTGGTGCCGGCACTGTAGCGCAGTGGGTTAACACCCTGGCCTGAAGCACCGGCCGGCATCCCATATGGGTGCCAGTTCTAGTCCCGGCTGCTCCTCTTCCAATCCAGCTCTCTGCTGTGGCCTGGGATAGCAATAGAGGAGGGCCAAGTCCTTGGGCGCCTGCACCCATGTGGGAGATCTGGAAGAAGCTCCTGGCTCCGGATTGGCTCAGCTCCGGCTGTTGCAGCCATCTGGGGAGTGAACGAGCAGATGGAAGACCTCTCTCTCTGTCTCTACTTCTCTTTGTAACTCTGTCTTTCAAATAAATAAAAAATAAATCTTAAATAAATAAATAAAAAGCAAGACCTAGGAGAAATTCCTGTGCTGCTGGGCGTGAGTCACACTTCTAGCTTCTCCACCTTGGGGTGGTGGTGCCTGCTGTGGGCTGAGTTTACAGTTAGGGTTGAAAGGAACAGAGTCAGGCCACACTCTACTCACCAGGAACCAGAGTTGGCGCCCTGGTTAGACCCTCGTGGTCCTCACCACTTTTAAAAGACATGAATCCTTGCATCCTGTATGTGTGGATTTCTGCTCTCACCGAATGCTTTTTTTGAGTCCTGCGCAGCTTGTGGCCAGGATCTCTGGGAGGGAAGAAACCAGGAGGGGCACTGGCATGCGGCAGGAGGTGGCCTGGGCTGTAGTGCAGAGCTGAGATGCACTTGAAAGTGAGCTGCATCCCGGGAACTGAGATCTGGTGCGAGATGTGGGAAATCTGATAGAGAACTGAGAAAACACTTCTGGGGCCGGTGCGGTGGCCCGCCACGTTAAGCCCCCACCTGCAACACTCGCATCCCATACGGGCACCGGTGTGTGTGCTGGACTCCTGCACTCCCGATCCAGCTCCCTGCTAATGGCCTGGGAAAAGCACCAAGGATGGCCCAGATGCTTGGGCCGCTGCACCCTCGTGGGAGACCGGAAAAGCTTGTTTCAGCCTGGGTCAGCCCTGGCTCTTGGGGCTACTTGGGGAGTGAACCAGAGGATGGAAAAATACCTTTGTCTTCTCTCCCCCTTGCTCTCCCTCTCTCCCTTTCTCTCTGTCTCTCCCTCTCTGTAACTCTGTCAAATAAGTAAATATTTTTATTTAAAAAGAATATTCCTGAATATTAGCATTTTCACTTTTAAAATGGATACTTAAGGCCGGCGCCGCGGCTCAACAGGCTAATCCACCTTGCGGCGCCGGCACACCGGGTTCTAGTCCCGGTCGGGGCGCCAGATTCTGTCCCAGTTGCCCCTCTTCCAGGCCAGCTCTCTACTGTGGCCTGGGAGTGCAGTGGAGGATGGCCCAAGTGCTTGGGCCCTGCACCCCATGGGAGACCAGGAGAAGCACCTGGCTCCTGCCTCCGGATCAGCGCGGTGCGTCGGCCATGGTGCCCATTGGAGGGTGAACCAACGGCAAAGGAAGACCTTTCTCTCTGTCTCTCTCTCTCTCTCTCTCTCACTGTCCACTCTGCCTGTCAAAAAAAAAAAAAAAAAAAAAAAAAAAGATACTTAAGCTCCAAGACCAACCCTTTAGTTGTTCAAACAAGTTTGAAAAGTACTAGACTTGGATCTACAAAGCAGTCAGCATGGGATGGGGTGGGGGCATTTGCTGCAGTGGTTGGAACACCTGCTCCCATGTCGCAGTGCCTGGTTTGAGTCTTAACTCCATTCCCAGTTCCAGCTTCTTGCTGGGAGTGGTTGGGTTCCTTCTGCTCCCGTGGGAGACCTGGACTGAGTTCCTGGCTTGCCATTTCAGTCCAGCCCAACTTGTTGCAGTATTTGTAGGGTGACCCAGTGGGTGGGAGTGCTCTGTCTCTCAAATCAATAAAACAAGTCAAATTAAGAAAAAAAAGCAGCAGCAAGCTAAAATGGCAATATGGTTCATTGTAGAAAAATTGTCAAACATAATATACAGGGCCAGCGCTGTGGTGTGGTGGGTGAAGCTGCTGCCCTGTGCTGGCATCCCACACAGGAGCCAGTTCGAGTCCCGGCTGCTCCACTTCCGATCCAGCTCTCTGCTATCACTGGGAAAGCAGTGGAAGATGGCCCAGGTCCTTGGGCCCTTGCATCTGCGTGAGAGACCCGGAAGAAGCTCCAGGCTCGTGGCTTTCGATCAGCGCAGGTCTGGCCGTTGCAGCCATCTGGGGAGTGAACTGGCAGTGGGAGATATCTCTCTCTGCCTCTGCCTCTTTGGAATTCTGCCTTTCAAATAAATAAATAAATAAGTTCTTTAAAAAAAAACTCGGTACATTTGGACTTAAAAGTTTTTTTAGTTTACTTATCTGAGAGTTGGAAAGACAGAGACAGACACACAGAGCTCCGTCCACTGGTTCGCTCCCCAAACGCCTGCAATGTCCAAAGCTGGCCCACGTCAGAGCAAGGAATCGGTCTCTGATGGAGGTGGCAGGGACCCAGGGATTGAGGTGTCACTGTTGCCTTCCAGGGTCTCGCTCTGAAGACTGGAGTGAGGAGCTGGGAACCACGCCCAGGCTCTCCAGTGTGGGGTGTAGACCTCTTAATCACCAGGCCAAATACCCCTTCCACGTTTGGAGTTTGAATCCACATCTAAAGTACCCACCAATTAAAAAAATGCATAGGAGAGTTAAAACAGAAAATTCACCAAACTGATTAGCATCCCATCACTGACTGCTCTGTGTGCCCCCACCTTTTCCATCCTTGTCTTTTGTTTAGGTTGATGTATTTGCTTATTGGAAGGAACTCTTGCCTCCATTGGTTCACCCCCCAAATGCCCAGAATACTAGGGCTGGGTTGGGCCAAAACAAAAAGCCAGAAGCCAGGAGGTCCTGCCCGTGGGTGGCAGGAACCCAGGCGCGGAGCCATCCTCTGCTGCCTCCCAGGATACATCGGCAGGATGCGGAGTGCTGGGGCTCGAATCCCTGCCGGGAGGTGGGAGCTGCGTGGGCCTGTATCGGAATGCCCTCCCTTTCTCGGTTGTTTTGAAGCAGTGTCAGACGTACCGTTTTACTCTTAAATATCTCTGTGCACTTTAGACGGTAGAGACCCCTGAAAGGTCGTACAGGATGCTCGGTGCCGTGTCCTGACCACCACCAGAACCAGCCTTCCTCCGCCCCAGCGCACTGTGCCCCTTCCAGCCTGTGCTGGTCTCACCCTCTGAAACCACCACTTGGTTCACCTGCGCAAAGACTGATTTCATTTATGAGGCAGAGTGACAGACATCTTCTGTCAGCTGGTCCACTCCCCTGATGTCCACAGCTGGGGTTGGCCAGGCTGAAGCCAGGAGCCCAGAACTCCATCCCGGTCTCCCCTGGGTGGCAGGGCCCAGCTATCTGAGTCCTCACTGCTGCCTTCCAGGTGTGCGTGAGCAGGAAGCTGGAGTCAGAGCTGAGCCAACGCCCCAGTAGGGCGCAGGCGTCCTCGGCAGCGTCGTAACCGCTGTGCCAGGCTCCTCCTGGGTTACCTGTTGGGCAGCTCTCCTTCAGACTAGACTTCAACCTGCGCTGCCTGTATCCTGCCCGCTGCTGCTCGAGGCTCCCAGGTGCCAGGCGCAGCAGGCCGTGTCAGTGTGTCTGTCCTGCTACCTGTGCCGCTGCAGTGCTGTGGGGAGCAGGTGGAGGAGGAAGGACCTCAGGGCTTTGTGCCGTGCTTTGCATTTGCACCTAGTTTTGGAGACTGACCTGGACTTGGGAACGGAAGACAGGTAGACGAGCAGATTAAACTGGAATTCCTCCTGCTGCGACCCTGGTCCTGGGAGGGGACTGATAGTCCCCGTCCTGTTCGTAGCTTGTGCAGGGCTCAGCAAGGGTTGTGACTGGGCAGCCACTGTCCAGGGCAGTGTGGGTGAGGGGCCCAGCGTGTGCCATGGCTGCTGACCAGGGGTTGCAGGAGTGGCCGGCTGGCTGGTGGGGCCCCGTGAGTGTTCCAGTGCCCTGGGCCCTTGCCCTTGAGCTTGGCTTACTCACTGAGAGGCTTACGGAGCACTTTCTGATCCGATGTCTTGTTTAATTTCCCTGTGAGCCAAGTGATGGAGATGACACCATCCCTGGTTTGCAGTAAGCAGAACAGAGTGAAAAGTGATTTGCTGATTTGCCAAAAGTCCTGTTTCTTACAAGTTTTAGAAGCGGAACTTGGGATAATGTTTACCCCACACACCAGTTTGGGCATTTGCGTCTCTAGAGCTGTTGCTGGTGATGATGACTGTGGGGCTCTGGGTGCCCTCTGTCAACGTGGAGGGCCACAGTGCAGGGATGTGCCGCCTCCGTCCTGTCACGGCAGGTGTCACCAGGCGACTCCCACGCACGTGTGCAGCTCACGCCCCGGCTCTGAGCTGTCGAGTTTCTGGGGAAGTATTTCCAGAGGGAAGGCTGAGCAGAAGTTCTGGGAAAAGTGGGTCAGGAAGAACAGACGTGGGGCCTCAGAGGCCCCGGCTTAGAGGATGAGCGCCAGGTCCGCGGCGTCAGCATGGCCCCTGCTTAGCTGTGACATTGGCCCTGAGGAGAGGGAAACTCGATGGGGTTTCCAGAAGGCCGAGGGACCAAGGCGAGTGAGGAGAAAAGCAGACAGGATTCGATGTAAGTACGGCTTCTCGCGCTCAGCCCTGTGAGCTGTCACTGACGCTTGCAGACGGGGTAGAAAGCTTGACTGCTAATCCCACTAGAAATGCTCTTTCAGGATGGCTTTTTAGCTGCATGTTTTTGTTACTTTTAAACATAGAGACGACTGCATGCACGCGCGTGCTCTTTACTGACTGTGTGAAGCATTGTCCCAGGTTCCCGCAGCTCTCCTGGCTGTCCTTAGTGATGGGCAGCACTCAGGGCTGTGAAAGGCTTTGAAACTGAGAAGTGGACAGAAAAGGTCAGTCCTCGCTTCCTGGGCCCACAGAAGCTGTTGGCTGTTGGTGAGGGTGGGGCTGAGCAGAGTGTGTGTGGAGGACGAATGGAGGCAAAGAACCAGCTGGCCATTCCCGTGTGTCCCACGGCCACCTGTGCTCTCGCTGGCTCACACGGGCGCCCTGTGAGTGGACGCAGCGACGCCGTGTGCGTGACCGCCCAGCCTGAGCCTGTCCACGAGAAGGCGGCTGAGAGGCTTGGGGGGAGCCGGGGAGCTCTGCTCCGTGTCGGCTCATTGCTGTGCTGGAGGACCACCGGGCCTCCCTCCTCTGGGCGGCCGGACCTTGCACGCAGTGTGGGAGCAGAGGCCACCGCAGAAGACTCCTTTATGTTTGACTTTAGAACCAGTTTTTAAAGTTCTAATCCATGCGTAGACAGTGAGCAAGAGGGATCTGTGAGGCATTGTGGTTTTTCTAGTCTCCGTGTTGAACGTCTCAAGGGCCTGGCGACAGACTCCTGTCTGCCAGTGGTCTGTGTGTGGACTGAGAGTCCGCAGGAGCCTGGCTCTCTTGCTAGCAGGATCAGGAATGCCCTTGCTCTTAGAAATCAACAAGACGTCGATACTGAGTCTGACCTGAGGCTCACGTGTGGGCGCTGCCGTGGGCGCTGTGACCGGGGCGGCGCCAGCTCCGCCGCTCGCTGCAGGGAGCAGGCTGCCGCGGGTGTTGCTGGTCCCGGTCACTGGAGCCGCGGAGCTTTGCGCTCAGAACGCTTTGGTTTCTGGGAAGCTCAGTCTCTGGCCCCGGCAGTTGCGGCGGTCGATGGTCGTCTGTACTCTGACGTGTGAAGAGATGTAGCTCCGACGAGGTCAGGAGTTCCCACCTGACCCTGAGACGCGAGCCTCTGTGTGGAGCACCAGCCCAGCCACAGGGCCTCTGGCTTCTTCGCGTCACCCGAGTCTGAGGCGCTGTTCTGTGAGCCCTGCGTGTAAAGAGGAGCTGAGCTGCCCAGTGCCCGTGACAGGACTCACTGTTCTTTCTTCACACTGACTTTGGGAAGATGGAACATAGCAGCTTTTTTCAAAAAAGAGATTTATCTGTTTACTTGAAAAGCAGAGTTAACAGAGAGGCAGAGGCTGAGAGAGAGAGAGAGAGAGGTCTTCCATCCGCTGGTTTACTCCCCAGATGGTTGTGCCGATCTGAAGCCAGGAGCCAGGAGCTTCCTCCGGGTCTCCCATGCGGGTGCAGGGGCCCAAGGCCTTGGCCATCTTCTGCTGCTTTCTCAGGCCATAGCCGAGAGCTGGGTCGGAAACGGAGCAGCCGGGACTTGAACCGGGGCCCACGTGGGACGCTGGCGCTGCAGGCGCAGTGTTTCCCGCTATGCCGCAGCACTGGCCCCTCCAGCAGCTTTTCATAGACTGAAGTTCCGCTGCAGTGACTCCTCCCCGGCTCTGCACGCTTGTGCTGATAAAATACAGGTGAGGGCAGCTGGAGGGCAAGGCGGACTCGCGGGCCGGGCTGTGTCCAGTCCGACGCAGCTTTGTATTCTGTTGGCACTTCTATTATTTCACACATTAACATTCATGCGTTGCAGTCCTTCGAATTTATGTGTGAAAACCAGAAACCTTTAAGGAGTCTTATTAGGACAAACTGCTTGCTACCTGCGTGCTCCCTTCCTCCAAGGAGGCCTGAGGCCGGCTCCACCGTGGCGCCTGAAAGCAAGCCTTCCTGCCGAGCTTGAGAGACGGGCGTCTTGGCCGTCCTGTGCCCCCTCCCAGCCCTGCCGTGTGGCCTCTCCTGGGGGTTCTGTGGACTGAGAGCGCTCAGGTGGGCGTGTCACAGGCTCCACGCACTTGCGCTTCCTCCCGCCAGCCGCCACTGGAGGCTTCTCTGCTGGGGAAGATGTGGCTGGGGGGCACAGGTGTCTCCCCCACCCCACACCAAGACCTCACACACTTCTAGGTGGTTTTATGAGGAGAGATGTTGGGGTTGCACTGCGCTGGAACTTGGGTAATGTCCTGATTTCTGAACGCCTTGTGCAGACAGGAAGGCTGAGACTAGAGGCTTGAGCAGCGGAGTTCGTGTGCCATCCAGCTAACATCCAGGAAAGCAAACAGCTGTTGTTAGTTAAATACTGGAACAATATTGTGTTAACCCTGGATTTTTTAAAGATTTATTTGGAAGACATAAAAAGAGAGACAAAGAGAGGAAGGAAAAGGATTAGGGGGGCCAGAGAGAGGGAGAGCAAGCAAGTGAGAGATCTCGCACCTGCTGACTCACTCCTCAAGTGGCCACACAGCCAGGTCTGGGCTGCCAACGACCTCCATCCAGGTCTCTCACGTGGGTGGTGGGGACCTAAATACTTGGGCCGTCCTCCGCTGCTTTCTCAGCCGTTAGCACAGAGCTGGATGGGAGGTGGAGCAGCTGGGACACGAGCCCATGCCCACAGGGGATGTCGTGTTGCAGGCCATGGCTTTAACCCACTGCGCCACAACGTCAGCCCTGGAAGTGAGGTCTTGAACCGGCCTCTGAAGAGGGACGTGGCACAGCTGTGTGGGCTGTGGCGGCTTACCCTACCGCACCGCGGTCCTGACCCCCCTCTGACTTTCACACAAAATAGGTGGTGGTGGATTTCTTACGTTGTATGACTGACCTAGAAAATCAAGGTCTTTGCATAAGCGCATTTGCTTATGGAGCTAATTCTATTATTAGTGGTTAAAGATGTTGGCAGTTCTGTCTTCAGCTTTGTGATACTTTCGTCATATTTGGGATGGACTTAGCCAAGACCAGGGTCAGAAATGCCGCTGTCGGGCCTGGCGTGGTGGCACAGTGGTTAAAGTGCTGGTTCAGGTCTTGGCTGCTCCAGTTGTGATCCAGCTGCCTGCTAACGTGCCTGGGAGTGCAGCAGAAGATGGCTTGGGCCCCTGCACCCATGTCGGAGATCTGGAAGAAGCTCCTGGCTCCAGCCTGGCACAGCCTTCCCATTGCAGCCATCTGGGGAGTGAATGGGCAGATGGAAAATCTCTCTCTGCCTCTCATTCTCCCTTTCTAACTCTCCTTTCAAATAAATAAATAAATCTTAAACAAGAAAGAAATACCACGTGGCTTGTGACGTTCTCTCGGGGACAGCAAGGTCCCACTGGACAGTTTGCAGGAGCACTGACCAGACTAGGGTGTGCAGGGCGTGTGCTGGGCCTGAGCCTCAGCCGGTGCCTCAGAGGACTCCAAGCCTCTGGGACGCCAGGCCTGTGCTGGTGGGAGGACTGATGGATTGCCCCTGAGTCGGAGGACCGCTGGACACTTTCTTGTGTCCTTTCAGGGGTACAATGTGAGCACTTGGGCATCTATCCACTGGTCCTGGGTCCCTGGTTACTGCTTTCGGGGTGCTGGGTGGCCACGTTGCCACTGCGGCCTGTCTCCTGGAGCAGCGACGCTGGGCTTCGAACGCTGTCTCAGGTTCTGTGGGAGGCCCAGACCTTTCACTGAAAACCTTTCTTGAGGCCCGCGCCGTGGCTCACTTGGTTAATCCTCTGCCTGCAGCACCGGCATCCCATATGGGCGCCGGGTTCTTGTCCCGGTTGCTCCTCTTCCAGTCCAGCTCTCTGCTGTGGCCTGGGAAGGCGGTAGAGGATGGCCCGAGTGCTTGGGCCCTGCACCTGCATGGGAGACCAGGAAGAAGCACCTGGCTCCTGGCTTCGGATCGGTGTAGCACCGGCTGTAGCGGCCATTTGGGGAGTGAACTAACGGAAGGAAGACCTTTCTCTCTGTCCCTCTCACTGTCCATAACTCTACTTGTCAAATAAATTAAAGAAAACCTTTCCTGACCAGTGTCTCTTCAGTCCACCACCATTTTTCAATCGTGTGTTAGCAGGCCTTGTCACAGTGTATGCAGCTGAAGAGTAAGTGTTGTTTTGTGCTGTGTTTTTCTTCTTCAGATCTCAGATTCTCTGAGGTGACAACAAGAGCACGTGCGCCAGAAGATGAGCGAACTCGACCAGTTGCGGCAGGAGGCCGAGCAGCTGAAGAACCAAATCAGAGTGCGTAGTGCCTGCTGCCGGTGTCCCGTGGCCTGGGTGTGGCGGTCGGGGCCGGTGTTCCCTGTTCAGGACAGGTGGTTACAGAGTGAGGGGGCTGAGGGTGAATTTGGGTCTCACTTGGCCCAGTGAACACCAGTTATAGATCCAGACACTTGGCCTAGGACTGTCTCGGGGATTCTATTTTTCTGTGTAATTTGTTACTTGAATCTATGTGAAATGTTTCCTCAGAACTCGGAAATTTCTTTTTGTACTGTTATCTCATGGCCACTACATCAGTGTGTGCTGGCTGCCTTGCTCCCCTTGAACGCTGATTGCAACTTTTAAGTTGAGGACAGCAAAGCTGTTTAAAGATACGCGTCCTGGGCTGGTGTTGCGAGGCAGTGGGCTAACCCTGCTAGCACCATATCAGAGCTCCGGGTCTGCTTCTGGCTGCTCCCTGCCGATGGCTTGGGTAAAGCTGCGGAGGGTGGTCCAAGTGCTTGGGCCCCTGCCACCCGAGGGAGAGCCAGGTGGAGCTCCTGACTCCTGGCTTCAGCCCAGCCCAGCCTCAGCTGTTGTAGCCATTTGGGGAGGGAACCAACAGACGGAAGATCTCTCCCTGTCACTCTGTCTTTCAGATAAATTTAAAAAAAGTCTTTCTTTTTTTTTAAAGATTTATTTATTTATTTGAAAGTCAGAGTTACAGAGAGAGAGGAGAGGCAGAGAGAGAGAGAGAGAGAGAGAGAGAGAGAGAGGTCTTCCATCCACTGATTCACTCCCCAAGTGGCTGCAACGGCTGGATCTGTGCCAATCTGAAGCCAGGAGCATCTTCCAGGTCTCACATGCGGGTTCCGGGGCCCAGGGACTTGGGCCATCTTCTGCTGCTTTCCCAGGCCACAGCAGAGAGCTGAATCAGAAGTGGAGCAGCCAGGACTCGAACCGGCACCCATATGGGATGCTGGCACTGTAGGCGGCAGCCTTACCTGCTACACCACAGCGCTGGCCCCCCTAAAACTTTTTTAAAGATACCAAGAAGGGGCCGGCACTGTGATGTAGCAGGCCAAGCCTCCACCTGAGGTACCAGTTTCCCATATGGGTGCTGGTTTGTGTCCCGGTTGCTCCTCTTCCAATCCAGCTCTCTGCTTATGGCTTGGGACAGCAGTGGAAGATGGCCCCCAAGCGCTTGGGCCCCTGCACCCACGTGGGAGACCCAGAAGAAGCTCCTGGCTCCTGGCTTTGGGTTGGCCCAGCTCTGGCCGTTGCGACCATTTGGAGAGTGAACCAGCAGTTGGAAATCTCTCAGTTTCTGTGTCTCTTCCTCTCTCTCTGTAACTTTGCCTTTGGAATAAAATCGATAAATCTTAGGAAAAAAAAAAAAAAAAGCCGAGCAGCAGAGCTTCCCCACAGGGCTTGGCCAGACTGCGGCTGGGAGCTCCATCTGGGTTTCCCGCGTGGGGGGCAGGGCCCTACGTTCTTGGCGATTGTCTGCCTCCCAGGCGTGCTAGCAGGGAGCTGGTCAGGAGCAGGATATGAGACTTGACCTGGCAGCTGGCTGTGGGACGTGGGCCCACACAGCGTCTGACCCCCGCACCACGACGGGCACCCACTGAGGCAGCCATTTGTGTTGACTCTGAAGGTGCTGTCTTAAACTCTAGTGTGGTTTGGACTTTTTTTTTTTTTTTTTTTTTGACAGGCAGAGTTAGACAGTGAGAGAGAGAGAGAGAGAGACAGAGAGAAAGGTCTTCCTTCCGTTGGTTCACCCCCTAAATGGCTGCTGTGGCCGGCGCTGCGCCGATCCGAAGCCGGGACCCAGGTGCTTCCTCCTGGTTTCCCATGCGGGTGCAGGGCCCAAACACTTGGGCAACCTCCACTGCCTTCCCGGGCCACAGCAGAGAGCTGGACTGGAAGAGGAGCAACTGGGACAGAATCTGGCGCCCCGACCGGGACTAGAACCCGGGGTGCCGGCGCCGCAGGTGGAGGATTAGCCAAGTGAGCCACAGCGCCGGCCAATAGTTTCTTTATATTATTAATTCACAGATATCCCCACTGGCTTCATAAAATAAAAATTTACAGTAGGGAAGTTTGCCCCTAAAATCGGATCTCCTGGGAACACCCAGCTGCAGTGTCAGCTCACAGCAGCATGGAGACCTGTGTCTTACTGGACATCGCCCTGAGTGCCTCTGAGGGGCTGCCCACACTCCTGTTGTGAGCCTTTAAAGCTGTGTTCTCATTTTACTGCATCTAGTGTACAGAGGTCTTCAGGAAATTCATAGAATATATGTACTATAAAATCACGCCTGGGTTTCAAAATATTGTGCCCAAATTAGCTTATCTTTCAGTTCCATTTTTCTGTTGATTTTTGAAGTTCTCTTTTACATATTGCTTTTTTATTTTTATTTTTTAAGATTTATTTATTTATGTGAAAGGCAGGGTTACAAGAGGCAGAGAGAGAGAGAGAGAGGTCTTCTATCCGCTGATTCACTCCCCAAATGGCTCCAACGGCCGAAGCTGGGCTGATGCAAAGCCAGGAGCCAGGAGCTTCTTCCAGGTCTCCCACATGGGTGCAGGGGCCCAGCAGAGAGCTGGATCGGGAGTGGAACAGCCGAACAGCCAGAACTCAAACCCACGTCTACGTGGGATCTGACACTGCAGGTGGTGGCTTTACCTGCTACACCATAGCGCCAGCTCCCTATATCTCCCTATTTATAAAAATATATGTTCATTTAAGATTCCACACTTGTCTAGTTCCTTGTTCACTTGATGTTAGTGATGGCGTGTCCTTCCGCAGAGTGTACCTGCATTTCGTCGTTTCGTAGATAAGAAAGCAGATAGAGCCAGGAAGAAGTCAGAAGGTTTCATCTGAATCTGCAGTCTGATCAGACGCCTTGCTCTTTTCTGTGAAATTTAAATCCAACAAAGTAATTATTGCCCCGAAGAGATTTTTGGGCTGGTCATTAGGTCCTTGCTGGACCGCTCTCCCTGGGCGCCAGCCTCCCGTCCTCCCTGGGTCAGCTGTGCAGGCGCTGAGCCAGCGTGGTTGCTCAGAAGCGCCGAAGGCCAGGGCAGCCCCGCGCCCAGGGGCCCTGCCCTGGTGCCGTCCCCGTGCCGGGTTCCACGGTCGCTGTGTGTGAGTGGCCGAGTGCGGTGGATGGTGGGTGTTGGGGGGTGGGGTGCTTTCCTTCCACAGTGACGCTGTGAGGCCCCAGGTGGCCCCTGCCTGGACACCGCTCACCTCTCTTGTGTTGCTTCCTAGGATGCTAGGAAAGCATGTGCAGATGCAACGCTCTCTCAGGTAAGAGCCGGTGTGCGGCCTGGGCCCTCCGCAGTGAGCTCTGCCTGTGCAGCTGCCAGACCACTGCGGGGCACTGTCTTGCGGAGCCGTCCAGACGTGGGAGGAGACAGGGGTTCTGTGTTCGCGTCGTCTCTTCAGCCCGCGTAGTGCTCCCTGCCAGGGCAGAAGACTGCTGTCTCAGTCAGGCGGCGTGTCGCTGCCTTCGTGGCCAGTCGGTCCAAGAACTGGACTCCGCAGGCCGGCCTGACAGCTCCCCAGACACTTGAACGGCAGCTCCATGGCTCCTTGTGTGCCCAAAAGGATCAAAAGCCGGCGTTCAAGCGGGTGTTCAGTAGGATACGCACACCGAAACCCGTGGGTGTCTGAAGCCTCGTGTACACAGACCCTACAGAGGGCATCGCTGAGGACTAATAATGGAATATCATAAAAACAACACTGCAGGAAATCTGTGCATATGATCTGTCTCAAAAAATTAATCTTCCTGTACTCACACTTGTGACAACAACGCCTGCGCGAGGAGATGCAGTGAGGCAGACGACACGGGGCTGGGACGCAGCTTGGGTGACCACAGTGGGCACAGCGCGGTCCCACGGGCCGAGGGCTGACCACACCCCAGACAGGACCAGCAGGCCGGAGTGGATGTCATCCTCCTGCTCAGACGGCTCACAACTTAAACTTAGGAATTGTCCGTATCTGAAATGTCCTATGTAATAGTTTCAGACTGCGATTGACCACAGGAAACTGAGCCATGCATAGCGAAACCAGTTAAAGGAGGATGGCTGTACAGTGTTCATATCGCCGCTCACACAGCCAAGGGAGGAGACCATCCAGCTCTCCATAAGTGGATGAGCGTACAAACGTGTGGTGGTGTGTTTGCACGGTGGGATATTACTCAGCCGTGAAAGGGAATGCAGCCACGTGTAGCTCTGTGTGTATGAAATACCCAGAATGGTTAAGTTAAAGACAGGAGATTGGTGGCTGCAGGGATCGTGGGGGCGAGAGGAGGAGGTGGCCGCTGGGTGGGTGGGGAGGCGAGCAGTGGTGAGGGCTGCACAGCATGCCCTGAGTGGGCACTGTAACAGAGTTTTAAAAAGTTAAAGAATCGGACAGAATAGTGAAAGAAAAGTTAGATTCACCCTCTGCAGGTGACTTGGTTCATGAGGCGATCCAGACACTGAAGGGGATGCGCTGTAAGAAGGAATTCTTGCAGCGTAGAATCACAGCTGTCAGTTCTCGGGCGCACTGTGGACTGTCCATTTTTTAAGACTCATTGTTGGGTGTGCTTTGCCCATTTGCCAACCTGGAGGCATTGCTGTCGGTGTCTGCCCTGTGGGGTGGGTGCTGGCGTGCAGACACCGATGCTGAGTGTTGTCCAGGCCCACACGTGGCCTGAGGTAGGAGCAGAGCACTAGCTGCTGGAGGCTGTGCCCGTGGTGGCCCCGGGCCCTGAGACAGATGGGCGGAGCTGGAGGCTGTGCCCGTGGTGGCCCCGGGCCCTGAGACAGAGGCGGAGCCGGGCTGCCGTGTGTGTGCACGCCAGGGGGACAGGTGTGTCCTCACGCCCCGTGGAAACGGCAGCCCTGTTCAGAGTCCCGAGGGCCCTGGTGCCCCTGAAGAGCTGGAGGATGGCTGGGCCCTGCTGGGTGGGTGAGGAGGAGGGCTCTGGGAAGATCGTGTGGTCACAGATGTTAACCTCAGGAACCTTCGTGTTTAAGATCACAAACAACATCGACCCGGTGGGGAGGATCCAGATGCGCACCAGGAGAACGCTGAGGGGGCACCTGGCGAAGATTTACGCCATGCACTGGGGCACGGACTCCAGGTAGGCACAGGCCACGGCGGCAGCCCGTGCCGGCTACGTCACCGAGGCTCTCTTGTCTGGGAAGGTCGCCCGGACTCATTTGCTGTACTTTGTAGCGAGCAACACGAGGAGGAGGAGTCAGATGAGCAGGCCAGGCGTGGCCTGTGCGCGGGTCTGCGCTCACCTGGCCCACTCCACTCTGCTGTTTCCTCTCCGCTCCAGGCTGGCTTGTGTGGCTCAGGTTCTCCTCCCTGGAAAACCCCACCTTCCCTCCGCCCCGCTGTGCTCTGCCGTGGCCTTGGGAAGTGGCCTTCCTCTGTCCCTGTGTTCTGCACTGCGCGGCCTGTTCTGGTGGCTGCTGGCCCTCCTGTGATTTCAGCGCCTGCTCCGGGCTGCGGGAGGCCCAGAGAGAGAGCCTGAGAGCAGCAGCCTGTGGGGTGGTGCTGTGCCTGGGTTTCTGTGGTTGGGGCCCCCAGCAGGTGCATGGGTGTGTGTGTTTGCTGCGGCCATCACCCCTCACCCGGTCTTTGTGCCTCTCTGTGGTGTGTTCATTGTCCCAGGCACAGCCCCTCGAGGCTCCTGTTCTTCCTCTTCCTGGGATTCTTAACCTCCCGTCCACTCCCCTGTCCCCTGCTCACCCTCTGCTCTGCCTCCACCCTGCCTCTGCCCACACCTGCCTTGGGCTGTGTGCCTTCCCTGTGGGCCACATCTGTTAAGCTCTCTTTTCCTGTTGTTTTAGAGGTTCCCAAGTCCATCTCGTACGTTTTCTTCCCAAATAAAGAAGGTGCTTTTGATTTGTGGACTGTAGCCTGCTCTTCGAAGTCTGACATGCGATTCTTGACATGCCTGCCTTTGAGAAGCAGCTTTTTCCTCCTTGAGTTGTCAGAGTGGAATTTTCTGCTTGGCTTTCTCTTTTTCGTGGAAGTGCTTTGGAGTGTAAAGGCTGGAGAACAAAAGATTCTATCTTTAGTTTGTTCTATACAGTATCCCATACAATTTCATATGCAAATGACAGTGTGAGCGTTTTAATGACGGCTGTAGTCAGAAAGCATAAAAAAGGAAAGGGGAGGAGGGGAGGGCGATGTTCAGAGGGCACAGACCGCCAGCTGGGAGACGGCTGCGTGTGCAGGGCTCCCTCCGGGCAGCAGTTCAGGACTGTTGAATCTCCAGGACTGCTCGGAAACTTGTATTTACTTGAAACGCAGCAAGAGAGACAGAGCTCTCATCTGTTGGTTTACTCCCCAAATGCCTGCAAGGATCTGGGCTGGGCCACAGCCATCGGCCGGGAACTCAGCCCAGGCCCCCGTGTGAGCGGCCTGAAACCCGTTAGATGAGCCGTCAGCACTGCCCAGGGGCTGCGCTGGTGGGAAACTGGGGTCAGGAGCCAGGGCCTCGCAGCTCAGCTCACAGAGTAAATGCTAAATGTTCTCACCACAAAAAACAAAAGGGTATGGGGTGGCGGGTGTGTTAACCAGCTTGATTCAACCATCCCATAATATAAACATACATCAGAACATCACATTGTATCCCATACATACATGCAATTATTCATCAATTAAAAATACAATATATTCAAAATAAATGCGTAAATCAGCAAAACTGTGTTGTGCAAACTTAGCTCTTTCAATATTTTTTGATGATGACTTTATTTTTTTAGTTACTTGTTTATTTGAAAGGCAAAGTTAGAGGCAGAGGCAGAGAGAGAGGGAGGTCTTCCATCCGCTGGTTCATTCCCCAGATGGTCGCAGTGGCTGGAGCTGTGCCAACCTGAAGCCAGGTGCTTCTTCCAGGTCTCCCACGTGGGTGCAGGGGTCCAAGGACTTGGGCCGTCCTCCACTGCTTTCCCAGGCTACAGCAGGGAGCTGGATCAGAGTGGAGCAGCCGGGACTCGAACCGGCGCCCATGTGGGATGCGGCACTGCAGCGGCTTTACCCGCTGCTCCACAGCGCCAGCCCCTGAGAAGTGGGCTTACACTTGCTCTTTGAGCTGGGCAGTCGGATTCCATGCTGCATGACCACAAAAGAAAACCAGGAGGACCTGTGCTGTCCAGAGTATCTTAGGATCATTTGTTTTATTTATTTATTTTTTTTAAAGATTATTTGATAGACATAGAGGGGCCGGCGCCGTGGCTCAATAGGCTAATCCTCTGCCTGCGGCGCTGGCACACCGGGTACACCAGGTTCTAGTCCCGGTCGGGACGCCGGATTCTGTCCTGGTTGCCCTTCTTCTAGGCCAGCTCTCTGCTGTGGCCCGGGAGGGCAGTGGAGGATGGCCCAAGTGCTTGGGCCCTGCACCCCATGGAAGACCAGGAGAAGCACCTGGCTCCTGGCTTCGGATCAGCGTGGTGCGCCGGCCGCAGCAGCCATTGGAGGGTGAACCAACGGAAAAGGAAGACCTTTCTCTGTCTCTCTCTCTCACTGTCTACTCTGCCTGTCAGAAATTAAAAGAAAAAAGAAAAAAAGACATAGAGGTACAGTCAGAGAGGGAGAGGTCTTCCATCCACTGGTTCACTCCCCAAATGGCTGCAACGGCCAGAGCAGAGCCAGTCGGAAGTTAGGAGCCAGGAGCTTCGTCCGGGCCTCCCAAGTGGGTGCTGGGGCCCAAGCACCTGGGCCGTCTTCCACTGCCTTCCCAGGTGCATTAGCAGGGAGCTGGGTGGGAACTGGAGCCGCTGGGACTGAGACTGTCGCCACATGGGATGCTGGCGCTGCGGGCCGTAGCGCTGGCCCCAGATTATTTGTTTTAAAGAGCTGTTTTCTGGGTAGGTCAGTGGCTGTGTATTTAAAGCCTAAAATAGTTGTTTTGGAGTTTTGGGGATGTGTATTTTCCTGAAGTCACCTTATTCCTGCCACCATAAACTAAGGTTGTCACACAGACTCTCACACTTTTTCATGGCTTGGGCTGTCATTTATGAATTGTGAACGCTTTGGCTTCTGACTGTGGCAGGCCAACAGTGTTTCTTTCAAAACCACACTGGGGGCCTGTGACACGTGCTTGTGTGCACACACATGTACGAGTGTGTGGTAGGAGTGGATCAACAATACGTTCGGGACTGGTGCTGTGCTGAAGTAGGCTAAGCCTCTGTCTGCAGTGCCAGCATATATGGAGCGCCGACTCACGTCCCAGCTCTTCCTCTTGCGATCCAGCTCCCTGCTGTGGCCTGGGAAAGCAGTGGAAGATGGCCCAGGTGCGTGGGCCCTGCACCCACGTGGGACACCCGGAAGAAGCTCCTGGCTTCAGATCGGCCCAGCTTTGGCTATTGCAGCCCTTTGGGGAGTGAACCAGCAGATGGAAGATCTCTCTCTGTTTCCCACTCTCAAATATAGCTCTCAAATAAATACACAAGTCTTTAAAAAAAAGAAAGAAAGAAAAATTTATACTATAATCTGATTCTTTAAAAAAGAAAGAAAAATTTATACTATAATCTGATTCTTTAAAAAAAAAAAGTTATTTACTCCACACGCAGAGCGACAGAGCCTTCCTTCCACTGGCTCACCCTCAGATGCCTGCAACCCCCTGGGCCCTTGTCTGGGTCCCTCCTGTGGGTGACAGGGCCCCAAGCGCTGCTGACTCCCCCGGTGCACAGCAGGAAGACGGGTGGGAACTGAAGCCGGGAGGTGAGCTCGGCCTCACAGGGTGGGAGGCAGGTGTCCCCGTGCCCACCCTTGGCTCTGATTTTCAGTGGCACTTCAGGTGCCCTCTCCGTCACATGGGTCCATGCCTGGGCTGGAACGCAGCGTGTGTGGGGTGCAGGGCCCCAGGCGTCTGGGCCGTGGCCGCTCCTCAGTGCCCTGGAGCCCGCTGGCTTCCTTCTCTGTGTTCTGTGTGGTGGCCTCAGGGAACTGCCGTGGGACAGGCAGGGCTAAGGAGGCAGAGTGAAGCCAGGTCCTGACGGGAGGAGGTGCTCCTTCACCTTCCGGGGAATTAGCAGCTTACTCCCCCACTCTGACGACTCAGCGCTTGCTGAGCCGCGTGACCGCGAGCTCTCTGAAGGTGACCCTGCCTGGAGGAGGAGCTGCTCTGCGTGGGCTTGGGTTCTGCCTCAGGCTTCCGACGGCTGGACGAGGAGAGCAGCAGGGGGGTGTCTCACCCACAGGGCTGTTGATGACGGCTAAGAATTGCACCTGAGGCTGCCACGCGCGACACTGGCATCCCTCGGGGCGCCAGTTCGTGTCCCAGCTATTCCACTTCCAACCCAGCATGGGAGACCTGGAAGATGCTCCTGGCTTCAGGCTGGCCTGTCCTTGGCTGTTGCAGCCATCTGGGGAGTGGACCAGTGGATGGAAGGTCTCTCTGTCTCTGTTTCTCACCCCCCCCCCCCGACTTTCAAATAAGTAATAGATTTTTAGAAAAAAGAATCCATCTGGAAGATGAGGAGCGACGGGAGCGCGCATGTCGCGTGTTCTGGGAAGGAATTACGCAGCGAAGCACTGAAGAGGCTTCTGTTCCGGCCGCACGCACTGTTGGGCTTCAAAGCAGAGTTCGGTTACAGTTGCCGACATAATCAGGATGACTTGAGTGAGGCTTACCCTCAGCTTCTGACCTGCGTCAGGAAGCCACGTGCGCTGTCGTGAGCCGGTTCCAGTCTGTCACGTGTCACTGACACGTGTCTGCTGGAGACAGCAGGGAACGTTCCGGCCCGGTTCCTCCTTGGAACAGCACGTTCCGTAGGCAGCCGGGCTTCGAGAGTGGTTCCCAGGCCGTGCTAGCTCTCAGCTGTTGGAGGGTTTCATGCCTGTGTGGCCTGGTGGTTTAGTGCTGCGTCTCACATCTGAGTGCCTGGTTTGACCACAGCGCTGGTTCACTGTGTCTCAGCCTCTCAGATTGGCTGCTGGTCGTCTCCCCTTCAGCGGGACACAGCACCTTTCCCGGCACGCAGATCCCAGACGCAGCCCGTGTCCATGGCCGCTGTGTCTCCTGCCAGGCAGCACGCACGCGTCGCTGTCGGTGTGCCAGCTGGGTGCTGAGCGCCGCAGCTGCTAGGAGACCTGGGTTCCAGCTGAAGCTCGGTTGGAGAAACGTCTTGTTGCTCTTGGGTGAGAAGTGTTTTTGCAAACCTGGAAGGTCTGAAGCTTTTTATTCCCACATAGACTGGCTTTCTCTTTGTGATGGAACAGAAAGCTTCCTATTTTGTACAATCTCTGGCTCTTTAAAGAGCTCTGTGTGTGCAGCGTGGTCTATAGCGGAGGGAGACGACGCAGAGCGGTTAGGAGCCGCGGCAGCCTGCCGTGCTTGGCGGGGCAGAGGCTGCGTGTCCTGGTCTGTGCTGGCGCTGAGGGCCGAGTGCTGTCTGTACTGCGGTCGGCGAGGTCATCGCAGCTGTGCTTGCGAAGTTGTCCTGTGTCCTGTCTCCGTGTTCCTCCTGCCTGGGATCTCCGGCTGTGCAGGGCTGATTTGCCTGTCTGTCTTCCCTGCAGGCTGCTCGTCAGTGCCTCACAGGACGGCAAGCTCATCATCTGGGACAGCTACACCACAAACAAGGTGGGTAAGCAGGCTGGCGTTCGCAGGGAGCGCAGGGTAGTGAGGAAGGCACAGCAAGGCGTTTGGTTTGGTTCTATTTCATTGAGAGGTGTGGCGACACGGAGAGGGAGACCGATAGAGGTCTCCTGTCTGCTGGGGCGCTCCCCAGGGGTCTGCAGTGGCTGGGGCTGGGCAGTGGCCAGAGCCACGAGTCAGGGAGTTAATCCAGTCTGCAGTGTGGGTGGCAGTAACCCAGTTACTTGAGCCATCACCACACATCCTGGGGTCTGCCTGAGCAGGAAGCTGAGCCAGGAGTGGAGCTGGCTTTGAGCCCAGGTATTCTGATGTGGGTTGCAGGCCTCACAACCACTGGGCAGACACCTGCTTGCAAGCTGTGTTTGTGGTGAGGTCATTTAGGGAGACAGAAGCCGTGTGGCATGCTAGCTTCATCTGGACAGGGCTCAGTCATGCTGCGGGGTGCTGGGCCTTCCCCAAGCAGGTAGGAGGTGAGCACTCCGGTGTAGCTCCGTCTCTGAGTCTGTGTGTTTTATTTAGAAAATGCAGAAATACAGCCTTTCATTTAGTTACCCATTTTTACAAGAGGTTCTCTAAAAGGCATTATACTTTGAAGTATAAATCAAATTCTTTTAAAATTTAATCCAAGGTTGTTTGTATTAAAAAGTATTGTAATTTGCCTAAATATGTATGTAAAAATCTAGCCCAGTTATATTTTACTAAAGAATGTCATGTATATAACCGGTTGCAGTAATTCCTCCAGATCTGTCTGCACCTAAGGAGGTGTGTGACAGTGTGGGTTATGATAATTTCCAGTGACAATGCGCTGTTGTTTTTGGTGAGTTCACGCCGTGTGGACAGGTGGTGAAGTGCCCTCCATGTAGTCTGTGGCTGCCACACGTTAGCACCGCAGCGCCGTGGCTGGCGGTGCCACAGCCACACCTGCAAACCGCTCTGAGTCACCGTGGCCCTGCTTTGCTGTCTCCTGTGCACTGAGAGTTGAAGACCGAGGGGAAGTCGGTGTCCCTGGTTATGCTTTTGAGCTGGAAGATGAGAGTCCCACCGGTGTCCTGCCTGCAGGTGCACGCCATCCCTCTGCGCTCCTCCTGGGTCATGACCTGTGCATACGCCCCCTCTGGGAACTACGTGGCCTGCGGTGGTCTGGACAACATCTGCTCCATTTACAACCTGAAGACGCGCGAAGGGAACGTCCGCGTGAGTCGGGAGCTGGCCGGACACACAGGTGCGCTTCCTCCCGACCCCTTCCCGGGCAGCGGCTCTCCAGCATGTAGCACACTCTGAACTCCCGCCTCTGTCAGCTACTGCTTAGCGAGGTTATTTCAAAGAAAAGTTGGGGTAGCAGCCAGAGGTTTTCTGAAGAAATTTCAGTGACTGTTGCCCCCGTCACGGGGTGTCCGGCTCCTCTGCTCACTCCCTCCAGTTGTTCCGGGTCGGCAGATGCGGTCCAGTCCCGACTCTGACTCCACACCTCTCCGCCGGGAGCCCCTTCCCCAGATGTCCCGTTTCAAGCACACGTGTGTGCTGGGTCCACCCCGGCAAGCGTCCCTGTGCGGGGAGGCGGCTCGCGCTGTGTTGGTCCTGGCTGTGTAATGTTGGGTATGCGGCATATGGAAAATGGAGCTGAAAGATGGGCTTATTTTGGTGCCAGCATATTTTCACGTTGTGTGGATGAGGGTCTTCGCCCAGTTCACGGAAAGTGCGTATTTTCGGGTCGTGTGGATGAGGGTCTTCGCCCAGTTCATGGAAAGTGCGTGTTGTCAGAAAACTGCACCAGTTTGAAAAGTTTCTTGCATGTGTTATTTTGCCACGATTCAGTTTTCAGTGGAACTAACGAGCAAAGCAAGTGCCTGGCCTAGCACCTCACTTCCGGGCCTTGCCGTATTTTCCATGCTCACAGATTCTGTCCCTTTAGTATTCTCTTGGCAACACCATGCCAGGCTTACCTGTTCCACAAATGCAACCAAAGACGTCAAAATCAGTGACTAAATCCTATCGCTGCCGACCCCCGCTGGTTTGGGCCAGGTGCGGGTCGTTGCTGCTGTTCCCTTCTCGCCGTCTGTCTGCTTTGCAGTTCCCTTCTCAATATTCTGGCTTCTTACGGGAGAAGCCGAAGTCACTGGTTCTAGAACTTGTTCCTTCTCAAACAGGCACTGAGGGTAACTGCCCACATTCCGATACATCGTGTGCGGATCGTGGCTGCATGTGAAGCATTGTTCAAGCCGTCAGTGGTTTCGTTTTCAAGTATCTGAATTCTCCCGGTGCACTTCTTACTGCTTCCTGACTAGAGGTCTGTGTCCTGTCTGTCGGTTGTTTTACATCTGGGACGTGTTCCTAGTGAAGATGCTGTGTGGGCGTGTGGACAGGTGGACCCTGGATGTTGGCCATGGGGTCTGTCCACAAGTGTGTGTCAGTCACACACTCAGAGTTAATCTGAGAAGTTAGGAAAAATTTAGTCTTTCACATTTTCTCAAGTGTTTACTATTTTAGTGTTCTCTGTTCCTCCCTAGGGACGTGAGTTTTCTCCTCGCTTCCCGTCATCCTGAAGAGCTTCCTTCAGCCTTTATTTTTTTTTTTTCAAAAGATTTTATTTATATATTTGAGAGGTAGAGTTACAGATAGAGAGACAGAGAGAGAGGTCTTCCATCTGCTGGTTTACTCCCCACATGGCTGCAACAGCCAGAGCTATGCTGATCCAAAGCCAGGAGCCAGGTGCTTCTTCCTGGTCTCCCTCATGGGTGCAGGGGCCCAAGCACTCCTTCTACTGCTTTCCCAGGCCAGAGCAGAGAGCTGGGTTGAAGACAGCAGCCAGAACTCGAACTGGTGCCCACATGGGATGCCAGTAGTACAGGCCAGCGCTTTAACCCACTGCGCCACAGCATAGGCCCCGTAGCTTTTTCTTAATACGCCCATTTTTGTGAGCTTTTTGAAAACCTCTTATGCGTAGATTTCAAATGTTTTTTTAACCAAAATAAGTGCATTCTAATAATTTTTTTCTTGCTATTTGTGAGGCAGAGAGAGTTCCCATCTGCTGGTTTTCACCCCAAAATGCCCACAGTGGCCAGGATTGGCTGGGGGCCAAAGCAGGCAGCCAGGACCTCCATCCAAGGTTCCCACGTGGTGGCAGGAACCCATTTGAGCCATCACTGCTGCCTTCCAATGTTTACAGGAGTCAGGAGCTGGGTGCAGGGAGCCCCGTGCCCCGTTGGGGGGGATACAGGTGTCTCGCCCACCAGACTAACCATGTGTGCCTGAAATTTCCTTTTAATTCCATTTTCTGTGAACTTTTTGAAGTTCCCTCATATACTGTAATAAAAGTTACTTAAAGCTTGCTCATTGAGTCTTTCTGGAATCTTGTCTTTTTCCAAGGTGGAGAGACGTTAAGCCACGTGTTCCATGTGTTTTTCTGGCCTCCTGTGGCTTTGCGGGTTCTCTCCCGCCACCCCTTCCTCAGATTTGCTCATTTGTATTTCTATTCAGGTCTGCTTGATGTCTCATCTCTGTCAACTCCCAGCTGTCCAGCAAATTTTTTATGTTGGATGCTCTTTTTTTTTTTTCAGTACTAGAATCTCTTTTTGATTTTATTTAAGACTAGTTTGGGGCAGGCGTTTGGCATAGTGGGTTAGCTGTTTCTTGAAACTGCCACATCCTGTATCAGAGTGCTGTGTGTGTGTGTGTGTGTGTGTGTTTAACATTTTATTTATTTGAGAGGTAGAGTTACACAGGGAGAGACAGAAGGGTCTTCCTTCTTTTGGTTCACTCCCCAAATGGCCGCAATGGCTGGAGCTGCACCAGTCTGAAGCCAGGAGCCACGAGCTTCTTCCCAGTCTCCCACATGGGTGCAGGGGTCCAAGCACTTGGGCCATCTTCTACTGCTTTCCCAGGCCACAGCAGAGAGGTTGATTGGAAGAGGAGCAGTTCGGACTAGATCCGGCGCCCATATGGGATCCCAGCACCACAGGCGGAGGATTAAGCTACTGAGCCACAGTGCTGGCCCTGAGTGCTGGGGTTTGAGTCCCAGATCCACTTCCTATTCCAGATCCTGACAACGTGCACCCTGGAAAGCACCAAGTGGTGACTAAAGTCCTTGGTCCCTGCCCTCCACTGGGGACGCCCATGTCGAATGCCAGCCTCCTGGCTTTGACGCCACCCACCCCAGCTGTTGTGGGCATTTGAGGAGTGAGCCAACAGAGGGAGGATTTCTGTGTCTCTGTCTCTTATCTTTGAATAAAGTGAGAAATAAAAGCCTTTTTAATTTTTCTGTTGCGATTTCTTATGTTTTTGTTGATACTGAGGTGTTCCTTTGCTTCCGTGAGCACAGCTACAGTAGCTGCTGTCGGCTCGGCTTCTGCCGACCTGGAGCAGTACGCCTGGGAAGGGCCTCCTCGCGCCCTCTGCCTCCCGGTGAGCGGAGGGATGCAGAGGAAGCAAGAAGTTGTCAGCTCATTCCAGCATCTCGTCTTGAGTTGGTCTTTGGGGTGACATTTTGCCACTTTTTCCCATCCTCCCGGGAGGACAGGGATTGCATTAGCTGAGCCATCCCTCTGCCCTCCAGGCCTGCATTAGCAGGAAGCTGGAGTCGGGAACTGGAGTAGGAATCAAACCCAGACGTTCCGACGTGGGATGCAGGCATCCTAGCTGGCATCTTAAACATTTAAAAACTTATTTTTATGTATTTGAAAGGCAGTGGGAGAGGCAGAGAGAGAAAGATCTTTCACCCACTGGTTTATCCCCTGAATGGCCACTCCAGGGTGGAGGTGCCAGGAGCTGCATCCTGGTCTCCTGCGTGGCTGGCAGGGGCCCAGGTGCCTGTGCCACCTTCCTCCCTTCCCAGCTCACGGAAGCCAGGTCAGAAGTGGGCAGCCAGGAGTCAGGTCAGCACCATTCGGGACGCGGGATGCCGGTGCTCACGTGGTTTCCTCCTGCGGCGAGAAGCAGGACGCCGTGTGTGTTGGGGAAGGACGGGATGCAGAGGAAGCCGCTGCCCTGTGGAGCACCCCAGCAGTCACCACTGAGCGACTCATTTCTGTGGCTGCTGCCTCGGCACCCCTACCCCACGCTGCTGCAGTCACAGACAGCCTCGGGCCTTTGCCGTGCCTCCCCCTTCCCTCGGCCTCCCTCCCAGATACAGCAAAGAAGGAGTTTCCCTTCCCTGGGCCCAGAGGGCTCTCAGGCCAGCTGGGAATCGTTGGCACTCCTTCGCTGGCGTGACGTTTTCCACAGTTGCGCTGTCGGCCTTGCGCGCTCTCTGGCGTTTCCAGCTGGAGACTGCAGGCTGTTCGGTCGTCTCTTCCTTTCCTGCCCACCCGTGTCCCAGCTCCTCTGCGCCCCCCCCCCCCCCCCCCGCAGGTCCTGCTGACAGCTCTCGTCTTGTGTGCAGCCCAGGTGCTCTGACATCTGTCAAGTCTGACTCCCTCCCAGGGGCAGTGCCGGCGCTCCTTGGCCTGCTTGCGGATGCCCGGTGGCTTCCCCAGCTGGGGTCTCCTCCTCGCTCCTCAGCAGATGGGGCTGCGCTCCCAGGTGCAGGCCAGAGCGTGATCTCAGTGTGCATTCAGTGTGGATGTTTTGCAAGAGGACTCTGAGTCTCTTTTCTGTTGTTTTTCACCTGCGATTCCACCCAGAACTACGGTGTCACCTTTAAGAAGTTTGGAAAGTTCCGTCGTGAGGTTTGCCAGCCTGGGGTGTGCAGGCATGTGCAGATCGCGCCACTTTCTGTCTCCCTGCAGCGAAGGCCCCTGTAGGTGGACGGTTCTGAAGCCCACACTTGTGTTCTTGGGACGAGTGGCCTGAGGGGCTGCCTGGGGCCATGCTTCCAGGACAGCAGCCCCCTGCACAGAGGGGTGTGTGTGTGTGTGCGCGCGTGTACGCACAGCCCCCCGCACACGGGTGTGAGTGTGCGCACATGCAGCCCCCTGCACATGGGTGTGAGTGTGTGAGTGTGCGCACATGCAGCCCCCCTGCACACGGATGTGAGTGTGTGTGCACATGCAGCCCCCTGCACACGGGTGTGAGTGTGTGCGCACATGCAGCCCCCCGCACACGGGTGTGAGTGTGTGCGCACATGCAGCCCCCTGCACACGGGTGTGAGTGTGTGTGTGCACATGCAGCCCCCCGCACACGGGTGTGAGTGTGTGTGTGCGCGTGCATGCACTCTTGGGTGGTTTTCTTTGTCCCAGACCTGGTGACTCAGCTTCCTAGGTGGCCCTGCTACCTCCTAGGAAGGCACCTTCCTGCCCCCTCTGCTCCCCACGCTGCCTCCCTTCAAGCCTCGTCCCTGCAGCTGGTGGCCCCACGAGGCTCGGGCCTCCATGTGTGTGCAGGCACCGGTGCTCCTGCTGCACACCTGCTTTTCTGTGTGGTGTGCGCCTGCCCTGCGCCTCTGCAGTCCCGGAAGGCAGCAGCACGGCCTTTCACCGGGGCGGGGAAGGGCCACTTCCCACCTGAGGTGCATGTTCAGTGCCCCGGGGCACCAGGCGTCAGGGTGGACAGACAGCTCTGCACCTCTCCACAGTGGACACAGGGAGGTGGGGCTTGGGAACAAACCCTCAGAAGCCTCCTGCTGCGAGTGGAGCCTGGAGCCCCTGTGCCTCGCCACCACCTGCCACTGGCCAAGAGGCCCCTGTGGGAAGCCCGGGGAGAAGCTGGGCTCTGCACCCTGGCTGCTGCCTGCCACCCCAGGCCACGCTGGGGCCTTTGCTCCCTGGGAGGACAGCTTTTCTGGAACTGTGCAGCACGATGGTCCCCCACCCCTCGAGTACCCGCATGTCGAGTCCCCTCCCTGGTGTCATTAGAAGCAGCGTTTGTCTGTTTGAAAGCTCTCACCACAGAGTTACACAGGGACACCAGAGCAGCCTTCCCAGCCACTCCGCGCCGCACACCTGCTTCACGTGCCTGACGGCCCCGGGCCACACGTGTGCTGCGGTGCCGCTTCTGGTCTTGATGTGACGTGGCTCGCAGGCCGGCAGTGCCCGTGCTGTTTGAGGACCACTCCAGAGACCCTCAGGAGTCTCGTGGTTGGCTGCTGCGGGGGAGGGTGTGGTCCCGAGACCCTCAGGAGTCTCGTGGTTGGCTGCTGCGGGGGAGGGTGTGGTCCCGAGACCCTCAGGAGTCTCGTGGTTGGCTGCTGCGGGGGAGGGTGTGGTCCGGAGACCCTCAGGAGTCTCGTGGTTGGCTGCTGCGGGGGAGGGTGTGGTCCCGAGACCCTCAGGAGTCTCGTGGTTGGCTGCTGCGGGGGAGGGTGTGGTCCGGAGAGCCCAGGCCTCCTTCACCTGAGCTGTGGCTCCTGGGTGAGAAGTTGGTGGCCCTGAGGCCAGCATCCTGAGGTCACAGCTCTTTCCTGCCCTTCTGCGCTCCCCCGTTAAGGATGACACTGTGAGTGACGTCCGAATGGGAGCCTCCTACCCTGGCATGGGGATGCGGGGATTGGTCCCGGAAAGAACTGACAGCTGTGCTGACGAATGGGGAGGAGTGAGCCGGGCGCAGGGCTGCGCGGGCTGCAGAGGGTGCTGGCTCGCCGCCGGCCTGGTGTTGCACGCGTGCTTTCGAGGCACGTAGCTGCTGTCTAGAGATCACCCCTCCACGTGTCGGTTCTCTGTGCTCACACCCCACGCGGGCTTCTCCTTTCTGCTTTGTTTCTGCACGTTGCTGATCCACACGCTGTCGCCTGCCTTGGCTGGTGTGGCCCAGCCCTAAGCGGGTGTGTCCCTGACAGTGGCCAGTGTCCCCAGAGCACCTGGGAGGCCGTGCTGGCCCCCTGTGGCTGTGATAGCTGTGCTGTCCCTGCCCTTTGAGCCCTTGGAGAGTTCTGGGTGGTGGTAAGTGGACGGTCCTGTGGCCACTTGGACGAGAGCAAGAGCGTGAAGCAGTGGTAAACCCTGCAGAGTCACGACGTGTGGCCGCGTCCACGTTGCATTTCTGCCTTTGCGGTTGCTCATTCCAAAGCGGCTCAGGACAGGGCTTCTGGGTGTGTCCCATGTGTGCCGAGCCCCCTGGACCTGGCACCCCCTGCCCAGGCCACAGCAGAGAGCTGGACTGGAAGAGGAGCAACCGGGACAGAATCCAGTGCCCTGACCGAGACTAGAACCCGGCGTGCCGGCGCCGCAGGCAGAGGATTAGCCTAGTGAGCCGCGGCACTGGCCTCTGAGTGGTGTCTTAACCACTGCCTCAAATGCCCGCTGCTGTTGCCTGGAGGATCCCCTGGTGGCCTGGGAGCCCTGGCTGCCCTGGCCCGAGGCTCCTCTGGCCTTCCATGCTTGGACCTCCTTCCCCTCTCGTCTGGTTGCCCCGCCCCACCCCTCCCCGCCCACAGGTGGACACGTGCTGTGACAGCCTCTTCCTTCTCTCTGCCCCTGGAGTGTCCGGGAAGCAGGAAGTGTCTCCTTTGTTCGAGAATCTGTCCAGGGGCCGGGAGCTGCCCAGTAGGCCTGGGTCAGTTCTCGTTGAGTGGGTGAACAAGTGAGCCAATGAGGGAGGGGAGGGGCTCCCTCAGGGCCGTCTGTTTTCCCAGAAGAGCGGAGGAAAGACCACAGGGGTTGTGTAGGTGTGGTCCGTGTGAGGCGCTGTCACGGACCTGCTCTCCGGCCTGGCCACAGCCTCAGCCCTGCCCGGCAGTGCGTGCTGACCTGGCCCAGGTTTGTTCCTGACTGCGCAGGACAGACACGGGGCGTCTGCTGAGCCCTGGTTTCTGTGTCTGCTGCGCCGCAGGGTTGGGCTTTGCTTGATGCAGGACAGCATTTGCATCTGCTCTTTGCCAGGTTACTTGTCCTGCTGCCGATTCCTGGATGACAATCAAATCGTCACCAGCTCTGGAGACACCACATGGTGAGTACTCAAGCCAGGCCTGCGGTGCCTTGGGGTCATGCTCAGAGCCGAAGATCTGGACCTTAGCTGGACCGTTCATATCGTCTGAAATGGCCTTGGGGTTCAAAACACGGAGTGACAATGGGTGGACCAGACACCCTGCTTGTGGGAAGTGCAGCTGTTTGAACTGCAGCTGTGCATCAAGTATCTGCTGCCTTTTTTTTTTTTTTTTTTTTTTTTTGACAGGCAGAGTGGACAGTGAGAGAGAGAGATAGAGAGAAAGGTCTTCTTTGCCGTTGGTTCACCCTCCAATGGCCGCCGCGGCCGGCGCACCGCACTGATCCGAAGGCAGGAGCCAGGTGCTTCTCCTGGTCTCCCATGGGGTGCAGGGCCCAAGCACTTGGGCCATCCTCCACTGCCCTCCTGGGCCACAGCAGAGAGCTGGCCTGGAAGAGGGGCAACTGGGACAGAATCCAGCGCCCCAACCGGGACTAGAACCCGGGGTGCCGGCGCCGCAAGGCGGAGGATTAGCCTAGTGAGCCGCGGCGCCGGCCTGCTTCTTTTGTTTTTATCTCTGCATATTTCCTTTTTTTTTTTTTTAAATTTATTTATTTGAAAGGCATAGGGGCCAGTGTTGTGGCATAGTAGGTAACATCATCACCTATAGAGCTGACATCCCAAATGGGTGCCGGTTCGAGTCCCGTCTGCTCCACTTCCAATCCAGCTCCCTGCTAATGCACCTGGGAGAGCAGCAGAAGACGGCCCAGTGCTTGGGCCCTGCCCCAGCATGGGAGACCCTGAGGAAGCTCCCAGCTTTGGCCTGGCCCAGGGCTGGCTGCTGCAGCTGTCTAGGAGTGACAGATCTCTCTCTCTCTCTCTCTCTCTCTCTCTCTTTCAAAAAATAAATAAGTCTTAAAAAAAAAAAAAGCATAGAGAGACAGAGACAGAAGAGACCCTCCTTTGCAGGTCGCCCCCCAGCTGCCCACAACAAGCCAGGGGGACAGGCTCAGTCTGAGTGGCAGGGACGCGAGCACTGGGGCCGTCAGCGGCTGCCTCCCAGGAATGAGCGGAGCTGGGACTCAAATCCAGGCGCTGCAGGGTGGATGCCAGCATCCGGGCAGCGTCTCACCTCCACCACTCACCCACCCCAGCTCTCAGTTCTCCCTCCATGGGTGCTGTTTGTAGCCCTGGGCGGGGGCCGCCGCTCTGTGAGGCTGGCTTCTGCTGCAGATGTCAGGGGGTCTTGTTCTCAGCCTTCAGTTTTCTGGAAACGCCATGTCATAATCTCTCGAACTTTTCCATTTGTATGTAAATGACCAGCATTTAAGTCAGAGTTATTTTAGACAAACTGCCCTGGTGGATTTTCTTTCTTTCTTTTCTTTTCTTTTCTTTTCTTTTCTTTTCTTTTCTTTTCTTTTCTTTTCTTTTCTTTTCTTTTCTTTTCTTTTCTTTTTTTTAAGACTTATTTATTTATTTGAAACAGTTACACAGAGAAGGAGAGGCAGAGAGAGAGAAGTCTTCCATCCACTGATTCACTCCCTAATTGGCCACAATGGCTGGAGTTGCACCTATCAGGAGCCAGGAGCTTCCTCTAGGTCTCCCACATGGGTGCAGGAGCCCAAGGGCTTGGGCCATCCTCCACTGCTTTCCCAGGCCACAGCAGAGAGCTGGATCGGAAGGGGAGCAGCCAGGACTCCAACTGGCGCCCATATGGGATGCCGGCACTGCAGGCAGTGGTTTTACCCGCTATACCACAGCGCCAGCCCCCGGTGGGTTTTGTCATGGCTTGGTGGCCAGGAGCTGTGACTCATTTGCCCAGTCACAGGGTCAGTACGGGGCCCACGTCACCTGCAGGCTCCTGCCTCCCTCGGCAACAGAGGAGTTGGTATCACGAAGTGTTGGCCATGTTGACCTCATAGATTTATAGGACTTGGAATCCAGTCAGTCTCGCGGGACTGTAGGATTCTTAATGCACCCTTAGGCCTGAGTCATTTCTTCCGACTCCAGTGTGGGACTTCCTTTCTGCAGTCCCCAGGCCCTAGAGAGGTAGCTCCTGGGCAGTAGATGTTGAAATCCTTGGACTGGGTTTGTGTTCGGGCTGAGCCAGGTTTTCTGGGAAGCTGAGATGAAGGCGCGGTTTCTGTGGTTGAGGCACAGACAGCCCATGACTGGCTTTCGAAGCAGACGCCTGCCCTGTGCAGGTGCTGTTGCTGTCTCACCTGTGGCCACCCTGAGTGGCCGTGCCACGTCCTTCAACAGGTTTTCTGGAAGTCCAAGAGGGGCAGCGTGGGGCCCTAGAGTTGCTCTGAGCTGTCTGCTTCCCTAGCATTGTCCCTCGGCTGCAGGAAAGCACGGAAGTGGCCGGCACTGGGAGGCCCAGGGGCCTTGAGGAGCAGCTGTGGGCAGAATCGGCTTCTCTCCCTGGTCCAGGGCCTTGGTCAGCAGCTTCCTGCTGCCCACTTCCCTCCACACACCTGTCTAGGAGCCCGAGCGTCCTTTGTGTGCGAGATTGCAGGGTGCAGGCAGGTCTCGAGCAAGCCCTGAGGTACCCGGAGTCCTGGCTGGTTGAGCAGGTGACTCTTGTCTGTGATCTCAGCGCCATGCCCCCTTGTCCGTTGCTCCTGTTCCAGTGCCCTGTGGGACATCGAGACCGGCCAGCAGACGACCACATTCACCGGGCACACCGGGGACGTCATGAGCCTGTCTCTGGCCCCTGACACCAGGCTCTTTGTCTCTGGTGCTTGTGACGCCTCAGCCAAGCTCTGGGACGTCCGAGAAGGCATGTGCCGGCAGACCTTCACGGGCCACGAGTCCGACATCAACGCCATCTGTGTGAGTCTGGGGGCCGCGGCTCGCTCCGTGGTCTAGCCTGCAGGCTGTCAGCTGCTTTTCCTCTCTGCCATGTAAATGCTACCTGACTCACAGAGTGGGTGCAGGAGACTCCCGACGTGACCCCAGCCAGCTGCCCGTGTGTCAGCCATTGCTCTCGGGCATTGGTGGCGCGGCGGTCCTGTGACAGGCGCTGTTCCCACCCCTTGCAGGCCCCGGCGGGGTGTCCTGGAGCCGCTCTGGCGTCCTGAGCCCCTTGGCTGAAGGCAGTGCTCCCGCCTTGCAGCCCCTGGAGGTTCAGATGTGTCTGCACGCGTCTGCTGTACTGCAGGCCCACCGTTGTCCTGCTCAGTCCCTCCCTCCTGCCTGAGTTCAGGCCGAAGGCTGGTGGCACAGAGCAGCCAGCTGACCACATCTCACTGTTGGGCTGCAGTGAAAGCTGCTGTTTGGGGGCAGCGGCCGTGGCGTCCCCACCCTGCCCCAGTCCTGCCAGAGCCCAGCCCTGCTTAGCCGTGTCCGCGTCGCCGTGTCCCTGAGCAGTCACGTGCTGCCATGGCTCTCTTCCTCTTCTAGTTCTTTCCAAACGGCAACGCGTTTGCCACCGGCTCAGACGACGCCACCTGCAGGCTGTTTGACCTCCGCGCAGACCAGGAGCTCATGACCTACTCCCACGACAACATCATCTGTGGGATCACCTCGGTCTCCTTCTCCAAGAGCGGGCGGCTCCTCCTCGCCGGGTACGACGACTTCAACTGCAACGTCTGGGACGCGCTCAAGGCTGACCGGGCAGGTAGGCGGCCGGGGCTGTGACCGGCACACGTGGCTGAAGCGGTTAGGTTTGTGTTGCTCAGGCTGTGCGTGACGGAGTGGTGGGAGGGGGACGTCCACCACGTCCAGGCCCTGGCCCCTGCCAGTGCTGGCTCCGGGGGCATGAGAAGCTCCTCCCAAGTGCACCTGTGAGGAGAGGGTGGCACGGCAGAGCGGGGCCCGACCCTGGGCGCTCCCCTGAGCTGCGGGGCTGGAGCGTGGTCGGGGGCAGGCGTGCTTCTGTGTGAAGTCTTTGTTAGATGCATGTTTTTATTTTTTAAATGAATTAATTTATTTGAAAGGCAAAGTGACAGAGAAAGGGAAGGAAATCAGAAGGGGAGAGAGAGAGAGATCTTCCACCCACCAGATTATTCCCCAAATGGCTGCAACAGCCAAGGCTGGGCCAGGCGGAGCCAGGCGCTCCATCCTAGTCTCCCTGTGGGTGGCAGGGGCTGAAGCACTCGGGCCGTCTGCTGCCTTGCCGGGCGCGACAGGGATCTGGGGTCAGAAGCGGAGCGGCTGGGACGTAACACTGCGGCAGGGCCGCCCGCCTGGCCCACAGCCCAGCACCACCCCCGTGCACGTGTTTGGTTTGTTTTTTAAGTTCTATTTATTAGAGAGAGCGTGAATTCCTCCCAAATGGCCTCGGTGATCAGGGCTGGGCCGGCCGAAGCCAGGAGTCAAGAGCACCGTCCAGGTCTCCCGTGTGCGTGGAGCAGTCCAGGCACCGGGGCCGCCGTCTGCTCTTCCAAGGCACATTAGCAGGGAGCTGCAATGGAAGCGGAGCAGCCGGGCCTGAACCGGCTCTCCCGGGGCGCCAGTGTTGGAAGTGGGGGCTTCAGCGGTGCACCACGGCGCTGGCCGCTTACTCAAGGGCAGCACGGCGTGCTCAGGGCCAGC
This sequence comes from Oryctolagus cuniculus, assembly GCF_051225735.1. NCBI lineage: Eukaryota > Metazoa > Chordata > Mammalia > Lagomorpha > Leporidae > Oryctolagus > Oryctolagus cuniculus. The sequence continues at coordinate 164,801,635 of NC_142873.1, forward strand.
ACGTGTCGCAGGGCGTCACTGTGTCGGTGCCTCTCCCAGCCCTTCCCCCTCTTGGTGACCGACTCAAGGCCGGGCCCTGGAGTGTCGTCTTTGCAGAGGAGCAGGGTGCTGTTGGCACCCCTGGGACACGACGGGCACCGTCCCTCCGGCTGCCTGAGCTGTCGTGGGCACACACGGGTGACTGAGGCTGTTTGCCCCTCCCAGGTGTCCTGGCTGGTCATGACAACCGCGTCAGCTGCCTGGGAGTGACGGATGATGGCATGGCCGTGGCCACGGGGTCCTGGGACAGCTTCCTCAAGATCTGGAACTAAGGCCGGTAGGTAATGCCGAGCCCGGCGCCGCCCCGCGGGCTGTGCGTGCCGGTCGTGAGCGCGGGCGGCCCAGAGAGCCGCGTGCCCCAGCCGCAAGCGGACACGCTGGACTTGAGTCTCCGTCCTCTTGACGCCGAGCTGTGCTCTGTTTAAGCAGCAGGCAGCCCCGTGGTGACTGGAAGAGCATTCCGACCTTGAAGCGTCCCAGTGATAGCGCGTCCCGTCCAGCCACTCACGTGGACACCCGCACCCTCAGCACTTCAAAGGGCAAAGACCTTCTCCTTCACCTACGCTGAAACCAAGAGCACAATCCCACTCCGAGAAGGACGTGTGCCGTCAGCCGCGAGCCGTGCATTCCTCCCGGGGCCATCGTCTCTGTTTTCTTTTTTGTCTTGAATGAATTTTAAAAGGAAATACTATAATAAAACGTTACCCTGAAGGTAAATGAGTGTACTTGTGAGACAGACACAGCTTTCGTTAGTTTTCCTGAGTTTTAGACCAGTGACCCTGTCCGTGACGTCCCTGAAAACGCGCCCAGGACCCCGCCGAGCTGGGCCCCGGTCTGCAGCTGTGAGCGGGGTCGCGGGCGCCCGCGTGGCTCCCTCGGGACGCGTCCCCGAGCCCCCGGTTTTCTGTTGCTTGTCTGGTGTCACCGCCCGTTGTCGCACACGAAACGCTGAGCAGTGAAGCGCGCAGGCACACGCCCGGCCTCCCCGCCCGCCGCCGCGTCGGGCGCGTGTGTCCGCGAGACGCCTGTCAGGTGCTTGGATAGTCAGTCGCTTACTCGTGTATGAAACAATGTACAAATCAATGTTTTGAAAATAATGATCTCAGACTTTCTAAGTTAAATTTTAAAAAATTGATTGTTTGCCATATTGGGTGGGTTTCTCCTTAGAATCGCATGCTGTAGAAATGCTCAGAAGTGCATATAGGACTAAGTCCTTAGATGTTCTTTTTCTTTAAGAAATACCCTCTAAAGTTGTGCCCACGGCCGCCCTGCCCTCACCGTCGCCCTGTGCACACGGGAGCAGCACAGTCGCAGCTCTGCACGCTTGGCTCGCGGGAAGGCCCTGTCGTCCCTTTCTTAACAGAAAACAAAGGGGTTCTGTCGCAGGCGGTTGCTGTTGGATTCCGAGGGAGGGAGGAGGGTGGGCCTGCGGTCCCCGTCCCGGTGGGTCCCCACGCCTGCCTCCCAGGCGTGCCGCCGGGCCGTCACGCAGAGCCTCCCGCTCCCACGCGCGTCCACAGTGCTCTGGGCCCCCCGCCCCCACAGCAGCAGTGGCTTCTCCCTCCTGTGTTGCGCGACCTGCTGTACAAGGCTCTGCCGTGCTGCCGTAGGCCTGGACCTGGCAACGAGATACAACGAGCCCTCCCTCCCCCACCCTCTGCCCTCTGCCCTTTTGTATGTAAGTCCGTGTACTGCAAGGAAGCCGGATGCCAGGTAGATCTGTTAGACTGTGCTGTTATTTAACGTAATAAAGCAGTTTGACACGAGGGCTCCTGTCGTGCTTGCGCGCCGTCCGTGTTCGCGGCCGTGCCTGGGCCCGGCCACCCTGCAGCGCGGAGAGCCTGCCTGCCACCCGCCGCCGCCCTCTTCCCCTCCCCTAAACTCTCAGGGTGGGGTGGGCCGTTGGCCCCGGGAGCGTGAATAAAACCGGAGACTGCGTGTGTCAGCCGCTGCCTCGCTCACAGGTGGAATGACAGGATTTCCCTGGATCCTGCGGAATCTGCAGGACCCACGCGAGGTCCCTGGGGTTTTCGTGGCTCGAAGTGCTGGTCTCAGTGCAAAGCGTCCCCCTGGGGTGTCCCGAGGGAGGAGGGGGTCCTGGCAGGCTCTGCTGCTCCAGCTGGGTGTGAGGGCTCCCTCAGCCACCTGGTTGTCACTGCAGGCTGTGGCTTCATTTGAGATGGGACCGTGCTGTCCACCTGCCACCTTCCCAGGCAGCTGTTCGGGCAGGTGAGCGTCACCTGTGCCTGCCTGGGGCCTGCGCTGTTTGAGGCGCTCAGGGCGGGGGTACTCGACCGCCGGCAGGGGTGGGTTTGCCTGGCTCCGAGCTCCCCCACTTCTTCCTGAAATAACTGTTTTTCATAGATGCGCAGGCTTCAGCCCTGGGGCTGTCTCAGAAGAGCCCAGTGTAGGAGAGAGTGTCGGGGGTGACCCTGTCCAGGCAGAGGCAGGGTCATGCTTCAGGGCAGGGTCTGAGCAGAGCTGGGGGCGCTACTGACCACTTCCTCTTGCAATTTCTCCTTCCCACAGCCCAGCCCTTGTCCCTTCCTTCCCCTTAGCTGACCTAGGACAGCAGGTGCCTTAGCTCCCCTAGCAACGCAGCCAGTGAAACTGGCCCCAAACAGGGCATTCAGGTAGTGGCACCTGGCGAGGGCGGGGTGGCAAGGGGAGGGTCGTGGCCGAGCCACAACAGACTTGCACAGGTTGAAGGGGGCTGGGAGCCCCTCAACACATCCCACGTGTCTGCCTGCACCCCGAATGCCAGGCACCCACTTCCCTGCCACATTCCAGTGTGCCTTGCAGCCCCCACGGTGCTCCGGAACCTGGCCCTGCCCCACCTGGAGGAGTACGTACCTGGCAGGTGCTGGCAGGTACATGTGAGTGCACCTCCCCGTCCCTAGCAGTCCCCCAGCCTCCTCAGCCTCCTGGCCACTCCAGCCTGCCCTGTGCCCTGTGTCCTGCCAGCTCCATGCCAAGGATTCTGTGCTGACCTCTGCTGCCCTGCCCCTGGCAGAGCCTGACCCTCAGCAAGGAGCCCACAGCAGGGGCACCCCGCGCTGCCCACACTCACGACACAAACACGCCACCCAGTGTTGCTGCCGCCTCACCAGTGGTCGGGCTGCCAAGTGGGCTGACCCAGGGCAGCTGTGTTCCCGGGAGCAGCAGGCCTGGCCACATTGCCCCGTCCCCCAGCATGGCTCCTCCTCAGAATCCAGGCTGACCTTGGGCAAGTTACTGGGCCTCTGGACCTCAGGGTCCAAAGACTTCTTCACGGGGTGGGGGAGGGGGGCTTGTGGACATCGCGAGCCCCGCCCACCCCAGGCACCTGCCGTTTGAGGGATGCTGGTCCCTGGAAAGCTCTGGTCAAGACCGCGCCCCTCCCCTCCCCCTCCTCACTCCCCATGGTCTGCTCCACCCTTGACCTGGGCTGCCCTGGTCAAGACCGCGCCCCTCCCCTCCCCCTCCTCACTCCCCGCGGTCTGCTCCACCCTTGACCTGTCTCATCTGCTGAGCCAGGCACAAGGCAAAGAAAGGGGGCCACGGCCAAAGCAGCCCAAACATGCCTGTCGCGTGTGCGGCTGTGGGTGAAGTCCCAGAGGAGGGCCTGGGGCCTGGGAAGCCGGTCCCAGCCTGGTGACCGAGGGGTGCGCTGACCTGGGGGAAGCTCGTGGCACACCTCCACGGGGAGTCTCAGCCCCTCCTGGCCACTTCCTCTTTTGGGTGCCGAGCCCAGCCAGCGGAAGCCAACTTCCCCACCCCTAGCTGGAGTACAACCCCAAGGAAAGCCGTGGCCTAGACAGCCAGAGGCGCCCCCGCCCAGCCTGAAGGACAGGAGCCAGCTCCGGGAGCTGCCCGGCCCTGCGCCTCCCCAGCCCCAGGCCTCCCAGGACAGGCCGAGGTTGGTTTGGAGTGTACACGCCCGAGGGCCCATCCCTGAGAGCAGCTCTCGGGCTGGGACCTGCTGCCCCTCCCTCGCAGCCCCTGGGGGGAGGCCGCGTCTCCTCCCCCAGTCCTTGGCCTCTGAGGACTTCCGGGTGCTCCAGCGGCGGTGGTGGCGTGAGCGAGCGCGGGTCGAGTGCCAGGGTGGACGTGAGCCCCTGGCCTCTGAGTCCAGGGCCCCGGATTGCGCAATCGAGGTCTCCGGAGGAAGCCACAGCCCTTGTTTTCTCTGAAGTGGGAGGGGCTGCCCTGGCAGCCTGAGGCCCGGGGTGGACGGCTACCCTGGTCAGCGGCCGGGCAGCGCTCCTGCGTCCGGGAGCACGCTGGACAGGTAGGTCCCTGGGTTGAGCCCCGCGCCGGCGGCCGGGCCAGTGGCCGTCCTGGGAACAGCCATCCGCACAGGCGGCTCAGGGCTCCCCCCGTGGAGACGCTGGTGGTCATCCTGGAGAAGTGGCCGAGTTTACACAACCAGCCAGGGGAAGTTACAGACGCTAAGAAATCCCTCGGCCACCCTCGGTGCCCCTGCTGCCCGGTGGTCCTGGGCCCCGGTGCCCTCAGGGAGACAGCACCAGGCCCAACGGCCTCTGGGCAGCGAGAGCCTGACCACAGCGCGTACAGGGGGGCGGCCAGGGGCTCAATCAGGGAGTGTGTGTGTGCGCCCACGCAAAGGAGCATTTGGAGGAGAAGCGGCCCTGGGGCATCCGGGCCCAGCGGGTTCGGCCCCTGGCCAGGCGGGGCCGGCAGTCCCACAAGAAGCTCCTGCGGCCTTGTCCGCTTCGTCCCACCTCCAGGGTCCTCCACTCTGTGGACTGCGCACAGCACTGTCCACGGCCACCCCAGAGAAGCCCCAGAGCCCCGGGTGGGCGCGGCCGCTCGCAGCCACACAGTCCGGCCGGCCTCGGCGAGCCGGGGACCGGCGGGCGCGCACCGCCCCCGCACCTGCTCGCCGGCACCGGCCCACGTGACCCGAGACCCCGCCCCCGCCCGCCGGCCGTCGCCCCCCGCGCCGCTGCCGCTCCCGCGCCCGTCGACCCCGGCGGCGGCCCCACGTGCGCGGCGGCGCGGCAGGGCGCATGCGTGGCGGCCGCGCCTGCGCACTGGGCGGCCGCGGCGCAGAGCTGCTCGGCGGCGCCGGCGCCGGGTCCGGGCGGCCATGGGGCGGCCGGCGGCCGGGGCGCGGAGGGCCAGGTAGCGGCGGCGGGCGACGGGCGAGGCCCGGCCTGGGGACGGCGCCGGCGGCGAACGGTGAGCGCGCGGCCACTCGGCGCCCGGGGGCGCGCGAGCCGGGGCTGGCGCCGGGCAGGGCCGGAGCCGGGCGCTGAGGCGGCCGCGGGGTCCCGGCGCGGGGCGCGCGGCGCAGCCCCCGAGCGAGGAGTTTCCCTGACCCAGCCGGGCGCGAGGAGGAGCGCGGCGGGCTCCCGAAGGGGCGTCCCCGGACCCCGGAGGGCTCCTCTCCGGGGCGCCCGGGCCGCGCCCCCGGACCCTCCCGCCCCGCCCCGCGCAGCCCTGGCCTGGCTCCCCGCGATCCGGCGGGCGCAGCAGGTGCTGCCACGGACGCCGGGCGCCTGGGGCTGCCGCTCGCGATGGCAGCGGGTGCGGGGTTCTCGCGGCTCCCCGTGCAGGCCCTCACCGCGCCCTGCGGGGTTCGCAGGGCTCCCGGCCCGTGTCCTCGGGGGTGGCACTGGCCTGTCGCCCGCAGCGGTGGCGGCAGGGCCCCTGCAGCCCTGGGACGCCGGGGTTCCACTTTCGCCGTGTGCGCGCCCCGTGTCACTGAGTTTCCCGTGCACGCGCGCTGTGCGCCGGGGCTCGTGCGTGGGGTAGGTGAGCCCGCGAGCACCTGTGGGTGAGCCATGGCCCGGAAGCCGCCTCAGGAGGCCTTGCTGCCCGACACGCGCACGCTGGCCGGAGGCGCGGGTGCAGGGCCCAGAACCCCTCGGAGGTGGGTGCTGCCCAGTGCCACCCGCCCCTGGTCCTCCTGCGAGTGGCCTGTCTGGGCCTCAGAGCTTGAAGTTCCTGAAAAACTTGTCGGCTCGGGCTGGCCGTGGGGTGGCGGTGACCGTCCGCACAGCTGCCCGTGCCTTCCCGGAACCTGGGAGAGAGGCCAGCGCGGGCCGTGGGGCGCCGGCGTGGCTCTGGTCACGTGGTACTGTCCCAAAGGTCTCTCGGCTGAAATGTAACTCTTACTTGTACTTGTTTGGAGGCAGAGCTGCGTGAGAGAGGGAGGAAGAGAGGGGGTTCCGTCGGCTGGGTCACTCCCCAGGTGCCCGGGGCAGCCGGGCTGGGCCAGGCCGGGCCCGGAGCTGCACTCTGGTCTCCCGGCTGGGTGAGGGCGCAGCTGGGGCTCCGCGGGGGATGCTGGTGGGCGGGGCCCCTGGACTGGCGTTGAGGGTGTGAGCTTGGGTTGGGGTCCGCTGGGTACCTGGCGTGCCCGGTTGTTCCTGTGTCAGGAAGTCGTGGGGCCTCTGTGGGGGCCACCTCTTGCTCTCGCTCTGGGTCACCTCTCCCCCTCCCTCCCCCTCCCCCTCTCCCCCTCCCTCCCCCTCTCCCTCTCTCCCCCTCTCCCTCCCCCTCTCTCCCCCTCTCCCTCTCTCCCCCTCTCCCTCTCTCCCCCTCTCCCTCTCTCTCCCCCTCTCTCCCCCTCTCTCCCCCTCCCTCCCCCTCTCCCTCTCTCCCCCTCTCCCTCCCCCTCTCCCTCTCTCCCCCTCTCTCCCCCTCCCTCTCCCTCTCCCTCCCTCTCTCTCCCTCTGTCCCTCTCTCCCCCTCTCTCCCTCTCTCTCTCTCTGGAGTTGCCGTGGGGGTGAGGGAGTGGCTGAGCTGCAGCCTGGTGTCCCAGTGTGGCTCAGCACCTCTGTCCAGGATGACGGGCGCCTATGATGGGGGGTCTCCGTGCCAGGACCCCTCTCTGCTCCGGCCTGGGGCGGCGCTGTCAGCCCCACTTCCTCTAACCTCTGTGGTCCGTGTGTCCACACAGGCTCATCAGTGCCGCTTCCGGGGCGCTCAGCGCTGCTGTGGGTGTAGGTCAGTGTGCGGGTCTTGGCTGTTTTCAGTGCGGTGGTGAAGGACATTTCGAGTCTCAGTATGTAGAAATGCGGTTGGTTTTGTGTATCGAGTTTGCCTCTCCCGTCTTGACTTTGGGGTGACGTCGTGGGTCGTGTGGTGGGCTGCTGCGTGGGCTGCCTGCGTGCTGTGCCCCGGGCCCTGCGTCGGGGCCAGCTTTTCCAGGCCTCTTCCCGCTGTGTCCCCGGCACGACACTCTGTCCCTGTGTGCCTCGGGCCGCACCCCAGGACCTGGGTCACGACCCCAGGCCCTCTTACCCGCCTCGGTGCCGGCGTGTGCCGGCGTCTGCCGCCGCAGGTGCCTTGGCCGGTTTGCTGGTTCCCTGTGTGTGGCAGCCATCCCGTCACCATAACGGTTTCTTCATTACGGTTCCTCTTTGATTCTTTTAAGGTTTTATTTTTTTTTTTTTAGATTTATTTATTTATTTGAAAGTCACAGTTACACAGAGAAGGAGAGGCAGAGAGAGAGAGAGAGAGAGAGAGAGGTCTTTCATCTGCTGGTTCACTCCCCAGATCGCTCCAACAGCCAGAGCTGGGCCGATCTGAAGCCAGGAGCCAGGAGCTTCTTCCAGGTCTCCCACGCGGGTGCAGGGGCCCAAGCACTCGGGCCATCTTCTACTGCTTTCCCAGGCCACAGCAGAGAGCTGGATGGGAAGTGGAGCAGCCGGGACTCTTATGGGCGCCCATATGGGATGCCGGCACTGCAGGTGGAGGCTTTACCTGCTACGCCACAGTGCTGTCCTCCAAGATTTTATTTATTTATTCGAGAGATGTAGTGACAGATCTTCCATCTGCTGGTTCACTCCCGAACAGCTGGGGCCGGGCGGGGTGGGCCAGAGCCGGGATCTGGACCCTCAGGGGCTCTGCCGCAGCTCAGGCACGGAGCCCAGGCCACGCTGCGGCACAGCCGGCGGGCGTGTAGCTCACCACTTTTGTTCTCGGGACTTTGAGCCTGGCGTTAACCGCGAGTAGACTTTGGCTCCGGGTCGGCATCGCCCTCACCTTCCGGGTGCTCTGTGGACTGGCTCTGAGGTTCGCCGTCAGCCCTCGCCAGGGTCGGGAGCGAGTTCAGAACCCCTGTGGTGGGAGTGTGGGGGCCGCACGGCTTTGTCACACTTTTATTCTTGTGTGTGTGTGTATTTTTTTAAAAGATTTATTTACTTATTTTGAAAGAGTTATGGGGGGGGATGTCCCATCTGCTGGTTCACTCCCCACATGAGCACAACAGCCAGGGCTGGGCCAGGCTGGAGCCAGGAGCTTCCTCCAGGGCTCCCACGCGGGTGCAGGGGCCCGAGGACCTGGGCCGTCCTCCACTGCTGTCCCAGGCCACAGCACAGAGCTGGATGGGAAGTGGAGCAGCCGGGACTGGAACTGGTGCCCATGGGATGCCGGCACTGCAGGCAGCGGCTTTGCCCACTGCGCCCAGCGCCGGCCCCGTTTCTGGGTTCTGGGTTCTGCTGTGTTGTGGCAGAGAGGAGCTTCTCTCCCTTCTCCTCTTTTGGAATTTGAGGCCCGCCCTGGCTTCAGTGTAGGTCGGCCTTGGTGGACGTTTCCTGAGTGCTGAACTTAAACGTAGCCTGTGCAGGCTCTCCTGGACTGACGGGCGCCGTGCAGGGCGCCATGTCCTGCCCCGGCACTGACCCCGGGGCTGCTGTGTGCCAGCAGCGCCACAGCTCCGCCCCCGGCGCTCCTCTCACTCCTCGGCTTCTAGGGCTCCAGACCCTTCCAGAAGCCCCAGGTTCATGGCTGAGGTCTTTGTCCTCTTTGGGGTGGAGACAGCCTGTTTTCAAAAAACTTGGGTAAATCGGACATCAGCAGCTTTCCCCTAATGTGTGTGCTTTATCGCTGTTTTGTGTATCTGTGTTTGTTAGTTTATTAAATAAGACATCAGTGTTTTTCTGTCCAAAGTTATTGCTTAGCGGCTACAGAAACGGAACAAGAAAACATGAACACAAACAAGGAGCTAAGTCCAGACTCCGCCGCCTACCGCTGCTCGGCGTGCCACGGCGATGAGACCTGGGGCGACGGCCCCCCCATCCGGGGCCGGGCCAAGTCACGCAGCCTGTCGGCCTCGCCCGCCTCGGGCAGCACCAAGGAGTTCAGGTATGGGCGCGAGGCCTCTTCCCCTCCCGTTCGTGATGTGATTTATTAATATGGTCACGAAGAATCCTTGAGAATTAAATATTGAGGCCGACCGGTGTTACTAGTGTGGTTTCTGTCCAGAAGGTGGACCTGGGTGGCCACCTCCCGAGTTGGCCCAGACCACCCAGCTCAGCCCACACCGATTCTCTCGCTCGTTCGTTCTTTTTTAGTGTCAGGTAGAGAGAGAGAGAGAGGTCTTCCATCTGCTGGTTCAGTCCCCAGTGGCCACAAGAGCCGGAACTGAGCCGGTCCAGTGCTTCCTCCGGGTCTCCCACCTGGGAGCAGGGGCCTGAGCACTTGGGCCATCTTCCACGGTTCTCCCAGGCCATAGCGGGGAGCTGGATGGGAAGTGGACCAGCCAGGACTGGAACCAGTGCCCATGTGGGGGCTGGCACTGCAGGTGGAGGCCCAGCCGACTGCCTCACAGCACCGCCCCCACACTGCCTTTCAGTATTAGACTTGGTGAGGAGACCTCTGTGTTCCTGGCCCTTCAGAGAGGCGAGGGCCGGAGGGCATGCCTGGGCAGGGCCCGTCACGTGTGTGCCCTCTGCCCGCCTGCCCCTCCGTGGGCCGCGGCACTGCTCTTGCTCAATGGCGCTTGGGCAACAGCAGCCAGACCTCGTGTCCGGGAGGCCTGACAGGCACGCGGCGGTGACGGTGGCGGTGGCGGCACTGAGCTCGCCAGGCGGTGCCCTCAAGGAGGGCTCACGCCCGTGCCAGCCAAGGGAGAGTTCTTCGGTGGAGAATGGTTGTTGTTTTTGTTTTATTGTTTGTTTTTAAAGATTTTTTTGGAAGGCTGAGGAAGACATCTGTTTTCGAGGTCACTGCCCAAGTAGCCAAAACAGCCAGGGCCGGGGGAGGCCACAGCCAGCGCCTGGAACTCCAGCCTGGGCTCCCACATGGGTGGGCGGCAGGGGCCCAGACACTTGGCCATCATCCACTGCCTTCCCGGGCGCGTTACTAGGGAGCTGGATCAGAAGCAGAGCAGCCGGGATTTGAACCGGTGCTTTTGATATGGGAGCCGGCATCGCAGGTAACAGCTGACCTGCTGTGCCACGACCCCAGCCCTGGAAAGTGGTTTTGAAAGCAGGCCACGTTTGGGGACCAGATGAACTTGGTGGGCAGCAGCACCCCGTCACTGGTGAGGGCCCTGGCGGCGTGGGCACGGCTTGCCCAGAGCAGCCGCTGTGGAGTTGTCACTCGGTCCCTGGTGCCTCCAGGCCGTGGCGGTGCCCGACAGAGCTTTTTGCTTTCGGTTTCTGTAAGTTTGTTGGCTCCGTGCAGCCTTCCTGTCAGGACCCTGGACCTGGGGATACAGACAGCGGTCAGCGGTCAGAGGCAGGCTCTGGAGGGCCCTGAGTGAGGCGGGGGAGGGGAGCCACGCCCCCAAGGCGCCCATGGCAAGTGGAGGAGCCGCACACCTGGTTTCTGGTTGCCTTTTGAGTTCCTGAGTCCAGTCTGGGTTTTGCAATACACTTAATCATCTTTAGAAGACGTACGTAAGCAAGCCCAGAGCACGCTCGGTCCAGAAAGGCCCCAGGTGTGCCACAGCCACCAGACGCCCGCTCTCCAGCGTAGACACTGGGACGCTGGCAGTGGTTGAAGACAGAGAGCAGCGGGCGGCTCCCTGCTGGCCATCACGTCCAGTGGCCCCGGAGCGTCCTGCTCCCGTGGTCAGGAGGTCACAGGTGTCGCCTCAGCCCATTGACCCCGGTAAAGGCAGGAGCACCAGCCCAGGGCCTTTTCCCAGGATGCCATGAGTCAGTCACTTTTCATTTGTTGGAAAAGTTGGGCTCTTCGTATAGTTCAGGGTAAATGTTTTTGTTAACATTAAATTTGTTTTTAAATGTATGTATTTGAAAGGCAAACAGAAACACACAACGGTGGGCAGAGCGATGTGCCGTCCTCTGATTCTCTCCTCGGATGCCTGCAGCAGCTGCTGTCCGGGTCTCCCATGTGGGTGTCAGGGGCGCAGGGGCTCGAGTCGTCCACTGCTGCCTCCCAGGAAGTGAGCAGAAGGGGAGCCAGGACTGAAACCCAGGCGCTGTGACCCCCATTCCGACACCTCCCCCTCCCCAGGCCACCTGGGAGTAGGTTCTGACCTCTCGATTCCCAAATAGTGACCAGGAGACAGGTTCTGGGACACCCCCAGGAATGCAGACCCCCAGGCCCGTCTCAGAGCCGGCGTCTCCCCCGTCCGGGCTGGGAGTGTCTCCCGCCGCGCTGAGGAGCCTGGGGCTCCAGGGCTGGCGCTGGTGCTCCCTGGAGTCTGGGGTGGCCCCGTCTGTGTCTGTGGCTGCACACGCGTGTTCTGACGGCGCTGCGCTGTGTGTGCTCTCTGCAGAAGGACGCGCTCTCTGCATGGCCCGTGCCCGGTGACCACTTTTGGACCAAAGGCCTGCGTGCTGCAGAACCCCCAGACCATCATGTGAGTTGGGGTCCCCGGGAGGGTGTGTGTCGTGGGGTGGCTGTGGTGTGGACGGAGCAGTGTGTTTCCAGTCACTTAAAGCCACGCGACGTCCCCGGGTCCTGCTGGCTTCCCTGGTGCCTGCAGAGTGGCGCGCGCCGGCACCCGCCGAGCGCCAGCGTGGCCTGGTTCCTGACCGCTCTGTTCTCGGGCGCTGTTTGTCCTGAGGTCATTTGAAGCTCGAGAGACGCCGATGAACGAGCCCGTCTGGCCGCGCTTGTTTAGGAGACGCTCTGCCTCGTGGGCGCGGCTTTCACGCGCTCTGGGCCGCCCGGGGTTTCGGCGGACCAAGGCCTCGCGTCAGTGGCCTCGACCGCGTCGCGGCACCGCTGGCGTGGCTCTCCCAGTCTGCTGTCGTGGGCCTGACGGCTCCGCCCGCGTCCTGTGCCCCGGCCCCGCTGCGGTTTGTGTTTTTAGGGGAAAACTAGCCAAACGGTTTAAACACTGGAGTTCCACCTCGGCTCGGAGCGTTTTACTTCGCACTTTCTCCAGAGAGATCCCTGGTCTCTGAGCCTCTGGCACTGCGGGGCCGCGGCCTCCAGGCCTGTGTGTGGGAGCCCTGCCGTGCCCGCAGGGCCTGCTTCAGGGAGCTGGGGACGGATGGGGAGGTTGTGCGTGCCCGGGTCTGGCTCTGAGAAGAGAGGTGCACGTGAGATGCGAGAGGCTGTGACGTGTAGTGGGGGCTGGGGCTGTGCACTGGGGACCCCCTGGGCAGCACCGTGCATCACCCAGTGCCTCCTCGGGGTTAGGACCTCACCAGTGGGCTGGCTGGGAGCTGTTTGCGGGGGCTCGTTAGGCTGCCCCCTGCAGGCTGTGCGCTGCCCCGCCCCCGTCCACACACAGCTCCTGTCATTTTGACCCCAACCAGGGAGGGCTGTGCCGAGGGCAGGCCAGCCCCACCACCTCGGCTCCCAGCTATCTGCTGTGGCTCCATGTGGCAGCCGCGCGGGTCCCTGGGGGCCAGCGCTCCCCGAGGCCAGAGCCGCAGCTGCTCGCCACACGGCTGCCCCACCCTCCCATGTTTGCTCCTGGCCAAGAGCTGCCCCTCCCTGCACTTCCTGGTCTGGGCAGAGGCACTCCCTGGTCACCATTTCATGGGTTAAGTGGCCTTTACCAGCTCAGCTCCTGGGGCCAGGCTCTGCCCTGGGAGCCTGCCCCCAAGATCCCTCGGGCTGAGGCACAGGGCGCTGGGAGCTGCCCCGAGGGTCCGTGGCGGCCAGGCCGGTGGCTTGCTCTGCCCTCGCTCCCTGCCAGGCCTTCTGTGGCTGTGGCAGTGACTCCCTGGGGACCTGGCCTCGTGGTTTCCCTGATGGCAGAGGCCGGTGCTGTGGCAGGACAGCTGTGAGGAACGTGGACTTCCGGTCTGGGAACCAACCTAGGTTTCACCATGAACCTGCGTTTTTGTTGGCTGTGCTGTGAGAAGTTGCCAGGTCATCTCAGTGGTCAGGACAGAGCTGCCCACGCCGTTGTGGCCCTGCTCTGCCCGTCCCATTCCCACAGCCGTGGCCCGGCAGGGTCAGCACCCACTTTTCAGATGACCCAGCAGGAAGCAGAGGATCTGGCTGGTGGTCCTCCCCAGGAAGTCCACTGGGGTCAGAGCTTCACTTGTGACCTGGGCGGAGGGCTGTGACCGCCCACAGGCCCCGAGGCCACTGCCCAGTGCAGATCGATCGAGGGCTGGGAGTGAACGCCCTTTCACCTGCCGGTGGCCTGGGAACTCCTCCCACGGGCCGGGCCAGTTCCACAGGCCAGAGGGAGGCTGGCAGAGCCGGGAGGCTGCACACTCGGTGCCGCGGCTGGGCCCGGAGCGCGGCAGAGAACAGGACAGCTGCGGCCTCTTGCTTGGTCTGTTTTCACTTACTTGAGAGGCAGAGAAGCAGAGAGGTCTTCCGCCTGCAGCGGCTCAGGCCGGCCGGAGCTGGGAGCTGGGAGCTCCGTCCAGGTCCCACGCGCATGGCGGAACCCAGTCGCGGGAGCCGTCGCTGCGCCTCCCAGGGTCCAGGCCAGCAGGGGGCTGGGGTCCAGAGCTGGAGCTGGCACTGAGCGCGGCTCGCTGATGCGGGACGTGGGCCTCTGAGCTGCGGGCCGAGCGCCGACAGACACTCTCTCCTCGGTGAGGCAGGAGGGCGCGGTGAGCAGCGGGAATCCTGTCTCGTTGGATTTTGTGACTTCAGGGACTCTTGGCCGGGCTGTGTTTAGAAGACCTCGCTCTGTAGCGTGCTGCGCTCGGTGCTGGTGGTGCAGACGCTGGGCTGGTAGTGTAGGATGCGCAGCCGGGAGGTGCTGGTGCGGCAGGGCTGTGCGTGCACCTGTCATTAGCAAAGTGTGACCACGATGCCATGGACACATCGGCCGTCTCCTGGAAGGGGGCAGTGCCTCGCGAGCCCCGCGACTGACGGGGCGGACGGTGAGGCCCACGGAGGTGTCATGGGTGGCTGCACACCCCCCAGAAACGCCTGGACAGGGTGAGTGCTGGGACCAGCGTCCCATGGTCATTGATTGACTGGATGCGGCCAGTGCTGCCGCCGTAGGCGTGTCCTTGTCGCTCCCCACCGCGACGGCACTGGGAAGGGAACTTCGCCGGTCTGCACCGCTGTTCTGAACCCGACAGGGAGCCCCAGTCCCCTCCTCCCTCAGCTCCTGGACAGCAGGGACACGGGTGCTGCTCCCACCCATGTTCCTGGTGCCCGGGACCTGCACGCTAGCGGGATCCCGGCGGGGTGGGAGGCAGGGCTCACGGCACGGGGGCGGCTGGGCAGGGCCGTGGCGCTCACAGCAGCGCCGCCACGACTTTAAACCAGAGGTCCGCACTGTGGGAGTGCAGGGAGCTAGGGTCGCGCTCTGGCGTGGCAGGGAGTGCCTGTCCTGAGGGGCCCGTGCCTGCTGGTCCGGGTGTTTGCAGGGAGCCGGCGTCCCCGACGGCCATGGGGTGGCCAGCCCCAGGCTTCCCCTCAGTGGGCTCTGTGAGCAGTTGTCCTGCGGAGGCGTCGGGGCGTCGCTGAGGGACGAGCGAGCGCTGGTGGGGTTGGGGCTGCCGAGGTGAGTGATGGGCACCGTCGGTCACTGCAGGCCGGTGCGGCCGAACACGGGAACGGGGTGAGCAGGCAGGGTCTTCCTGCTGGGCCGGACCCCGTGCCCGTCCCCACGGGCCAGGGCTGCGCCGCCGGGGCTGCCGGTGAGTGCCTTTGTCCAGGGGTGGACCGTGCGTCCTGTCCTGCCCGAGGGGCCGTGTGCGGCCGGCGTGAACCCTCTCCTCTCCCCCAAGGCACATTCAGGACCCTGCGAGCCAGCGGTTGACGTGGAACAAGCCCCCGAAGAGCGTCCTTGTCATCAAGAAGATCCGCGACGCCCGCCTGCTGCAGCCCTTCAAGGAGCTCTGCGCGTACCTGGTGCAGGCGAGTGCGCGGGGGCGGGGCGGGGGGGGGCCGCGTCCCGCTGAGGGCCCAGCCTGCGGCAGAGGGGTGTCCTGGCTGTGGTTCTGAGGGCCGTGTCCGGTGACGGCCTTGCTGCCAGGGTCCCGAGGCGGTGCAGGGTCTCGTGTGGGTCCCGTGTCTGCCCGTGTCAGCTGGTCTCGCCTTAGCCGCACCCTGACGGCTTTATCTGGGCCTGATTGCTTCGGGGGCCACACCCCCGTGCCCCGGGCAGGCTGAGGTCCCACCCTCGCACCTCTGATGCCCTGACGGCTCCCTCCCAGCTGTGCGCCTGCAAGGGCCACACAGGTGACAGGCGCAGGGCGCAGTCCTGGTCCAGCACCCCGCGGGGCGGGCCTCGCCGGCTCTTGAATGTTTGTTTTTTTTTTGCGGTGGCAGTCTGTGCAGGCGTCTTGCATCTGCCGGTCCTCAGCGACCTGCAGCCAGGGCTGCACCAGCCTCAATCCAGGAGCTGGAGCGCACCCTGGGCCTCCCAGCTGGGTGGACGTGGACCGAAGCGTCGGAACCGCCCTCGGCCGCCTCCCGGGGTGCACGATAGCAGGAAGCGGGGGCCAGAGTCGAGGGCACTGCACTACAGCGTCTGGGTGTCCCCAGCAGTGTCTCCACCCTGTACCCAGCACCGCCCTGGGCATCTTGTGTGCCCAGAGGCGAGGGGAGGCCCCTGCAGCTCTGCCAGGCGCAGCCCCGCCTGCAGCTGCACCAAATGTCACCCTCAGGATGGCCGCCTGCTGTCGTGGTGGAAGCCGCCACGCCACGGCCCTGTGGCACTGGCCTTCCAGACACCACGTGGACCCCAGTGTGCAGCTGCCACCTGGGCCTGCTTGAATGGCTGTGGCCGCAAAGTGCCAGGGTTTCCATCGCACGGTGGCTCTGGGTGGTGAGCCAGGGAGGGGGTCGCAGGTCTCCCAGGACCCTTCCTGGAACAGTTCTGCCCCCCAGGTCCCTGGCTGGGGCTTCCCCGTCCTGGCACCCGCTGACCCCTCTGCGGGAGGCAGCTCGGCCTCACCCACCTGCTTCCTTCGCTCTGCTGCGTGGGCGGCTGCCAGGTGCCCGGGTCCTCGTGCTCTGCTTCCCTTTGACCTCAGGCTGCACTGGGGGGGGCAGCGCCACCCACACAGCCTTCCCGAGTCCGTCAGGCGCCTCTGGCTGCGCCGAGCGCCGAGTGCAGAGCCCTCGTCCAGGGCAGGGACTTGGCTCCTTCAGGCTGGCCTCTGTTTCCGCTCCCCACCCCCGGGTCTCCACCGACCCCAGACCCTCCCAGCTCTGCCGCAGCCCGCATGCTGCTCCTGACCGTGACCGTCTGTCACAGGAGCGCTGTTCTGCACTTGGGCTGGGTTTTAATGGAAACAGGTTTGCCGCCCCCCTCCGGTTCTAGCCTGCAGTCCCTCGGCCGTACCTGATGATGACCTGGCTGGCGGAGTCCTGAGGCCGTACGGGGCCTCATGTGGCAAGCGTGGTCGTGTGGCCTCTGGTCCCCTCTTTATGGGAAGCCATGAGACCACATCTCATCCCAGTCACCTCCTGAGGCCCCGCCTCCTCCCAGAGGCCCCGCCTCCACAGCCTCTTAGCACCAGTCATGGCACAGCTGGGCGGGGTGTCCACACCTCACGCTGGGCTGGCAGGGTGTCCACACCTCACGCTGGGCTGGCAGGGTGCTCGCACCCACAGGGGTTGTCCGCCGCCGCATGAGTCCGTGGGGACACTCGTCCTCAGGCCTGCGTGGCGGGAGCGAGCACTCGCACCCCTGCACCAGGCGTCCAGCTCAGGTCAGTCCTGGCCGGGAGCGCCTGGGTCGGGGGCCTCCCGCAGCAGGGAGCCGTTGCGGGCGACCTGGGCCGAGGGAAAGCCGTCACGAGGCAGTAGGCTCACGGCCGCCCGCCTTCCAGGGGAACAACATGGTCGTGTACGTGGAGAAGAAGGCCCTGGAGGACCCCGCCATCGCGAGCGACGAGAGCTTCGGGCCAGTGAAGAAGAAGTGCTGCACCTTCCGCGAGGGTGAGGCCCGGCGGGCTGCGGCGCGGGGGAGGCCGCCCTGCGGGTCTGAGCCCGCCTGGCTTCCTGTTTCCCAGATTACGACGACATTTCCAACCAGATCGACTTCATCATTTGCCTGGGGGGAGACGGGACCCTGCTGTACGCCTCCTCGCTGTTCCAGGTGAGTGGGCGAGGGCGGGCAGCCGCTCGCGCAGGCCGCAGCCTTTGTCCGGGTCAGTTCAGAGAGCTCGCACACCGCGCGTGCCGTGCCGTGCCGGTGGGCTCTGCCTTCCCCAGGGCCAGGCAGGGAGAGCGAGCGGTGGGCGGGAGAGGGGGCTTGCTGAGTGCTGGCGCAGACCCAGGCGACTTCCTCAGGCAGGAGCGGTGCTGGGGGCCAGGCCAGGGCAGTGGGAACCCGGGGCCTCTGGAGCTCCGTGGCCTGGCCTGGCCTGCCTTCTCTAGGGAGCACCAGGCCCAGGGCCCAGGGCAGGCCGTGCTGAGTGGCCCGTCTCCCCGGTCGCAGGGCAGCGTGCCTCCGGTCATGGCGTTCCACCTGGGCTCCCTGGGCTTCCTGACCCCATTCAACTTTGAGAGCTTTGAGTCCCAAGTTGCCCAGGTGATAGAGGGTAAGTCGGGGTCCGGAACCACGCAGCTCTGGCGGGGCTGCCCTGGCGCGGCCGCTCTTCCAGTGCCGTGGCCACAGAGCAGCGTGCGACAGGCGTGAGGTGCAGACGCTGCACGTGTTTGGGTGCTTCGAGCGGTTTTGACGGCCAGCGTGTTGGGCAGAAGTGCACAGGGGTGTCGCTCTCGCCTGGGGGGGGTCTTGGCTCCCCGGGGTGGGCCCCTGGGCAGCGCTGGCCTCCCGGGGTGGGCCCCTGGGCAGCGCTGGCCTCCCGGGGTGGGCCCCTGACCCCGCTGGCCTCCCGGGGTGGGCCCTGCTGACCCCGCTGGCCCCCAGGGAATGCAGCGGTGGTTCTGCGGAGCCGGCTGAAGGTCAGAGTGGTGAAGGCGCTCAGGGGCGAGGCGGCGGCCGTCCACAACGGGCTCCGTGAGAACGGGCTGCCGGCCCCGGGCCTGGACACGGACACCGGGAAGCAGGCCGTGCAGTACCAGGTCTGTGGCCTCGCCCCTCCTGCACCGCGGCCTCATTCGAGGCCTGGGGGAGGTGGGGGCAGGCCCCCGCCCCATTGCCAGCGTGCGCCGTCCCCTCCAGGTCTTGAATGAGGTGGTGATTGACAGAGGCCCCTCGTCATACTTGTCTAACGTGGACGTCTACCTGGACGGACACCTGATCACCACGGTGCAGGGCGACGGTAAGGCCGCGTCGCCGTCCCCGGGGCCTCAGAGTGCTGCGGGTGGGAGCCTGACGCCTGCCCCTGTGCCGCAGGAGTGATCGTGTCCACCCCGACGGGCAGCACGGCGTACGCAGCCGCCGCGGGGGCCTCCATGGTCCACCCCAACGTGCCGGCCATCATGGTCACGCCCATCTGCCCTCACTCGCTGTCCTTCCGGCCCATCGTGGTCCCCGCGGGGGTCGAGCTGCAGGTCAGAGCCAGCGCCCTTCCGCCTCTCGTGTGTGAGTCATGTCCATGGGCACGGAGCCCCCGCCGTGCTGCCCGGGGCACACCCACAGCCCTGGCCCTGGCCTTGTCCTCGGGCCGACTCCTGGCTCCCTGGATCATGAGCCCTGTGGGGTGCCTGAGTGCTGTGTCCAAGCGCCCGGGCAGGATCTGGAGGGGCTTGGCGAGCTCTCAGCCACACGGGGAGGGCAGTCCGTGTCACACGGGTGCCCGGTCCCAGTGGAGGAGACCGCCTGGGCCCTGGCCGCCGCCTCCCTTCTCCCCTGCCCCAGGTCCCTGCTACAGTTGCTCCGGGCCAGGGTGGAGCCGCCCAGCAGATGCGTGGGAGCGGGTCCTGCAGGGTCTTCCCCCACCACCCAAGGCCCACCCCTCTCCACTTGGCCCTGACAGATCACGCTGTCGCCAGAAGCAAGGAATACTGCCTGGGTGTCCTTTGATGGACGGAAGAGACAGGAGATCCGCCACGGAGACAGGTGTGCGTCTCCTCTGTCGGGGTGGGGGCTGTGCCGCTGGCCCAGGTGCGTCACCTGCAGCACAGGCGTGACCGCCGGGCATGAGGCATCTACCTGTGGCTACTCACAGAGCCCCCCGGCTGCCTAGAGTTGGGGGCCGGCCTCCGTCCTCCGGGCACCGCACCCCTGGGCAGTGTCCCCTGCACACAGACCTGAGTGTCTGTCCCGCAGCGCGCTGAGGCCCTGGGGGGTCGGCCCTGAGCTGCAGCCCCTCCCCTGAGCCGTGTCCCCTCGGTCCCTGCAGCATCAGCATCACTACCTCTTGCTACCCACTCCCCTCCATCTGCGTCCGAGACGCCGTGAGCGACTGGTTCGAGAGCCTGGCCCAGTGTCTGCACTGGAACGTGCGCAAGAAGCAGGCCCACTTCCCGGAGGAGGAGGAGGAGCCGGGCGAGGCGCAGGGCTAGGCCGCGCCGCTCTGCTGGCGTCGGAAGTCTGTCTGCTTTTTTTTTTTGCATTTCTAAATGAGCAGAGTGAGGAAGGGGCTGGCGCCCTCCTGTCCACGCACCGAGCAGGGTCCCGGCCGCCCCGCACAAGGCTCTGGCTCCTGCCGGGGGCCCTTTCCGTCTCCGGAGGCTCAGGGTCGGGTGCTTGGTCTGTCCTGTGGCATTGGAAACGAACGTCTCAGCCGAGGGCCCCGCGGCTCGCTGCTTTCCCCACAGCTCGTCAGGGTGAGGGGCCCCCACCGAGCCTGGTGGCGGGGAGGGGGCAGGGGCGCGGGACACCCCACATTCCACACAGCTGGGCCCCAGGTCCGCCCGGTGGTGGTTCCGCTGGGCTTCCCGAGAGCTCACGTCCGTGCTGCAGGGGAGGAGCCGTCCTGTTGCCCGGTGCAGGGTGGCCGCTCCCACAGCCCTTCTGAGGACACACACATGCTGCATGCCAGTGCACGGGGCCACACGGAACCTGCGTGGGGTGCGTGGCTCTGCTGGCATCCACGGGGCGGGCCCTGGTGGCGGTTGCCCAGTGGACGTCCCAAATGCGGCCGAGTCTGCCCCACGGTTGCATTTTCTCATCGGACTGGTCGGAACAGGTCAGGACGGGCACTGCAGGCTCCGGCTGGCAGAGACCCTCGCCAGGGTCCCCCTGCTGCCCCATGGGCGCCGAGGCTCTGACCCCACGCCGTCCTGGCAGCCCTCTGTCCTGGGTCCACCCCACGCCACCTGTGTGGCTCCAGGTCCAGGAGGGAGTGGTCGAGCCGCTCGTCCCAGAGAGCAGGGTGCCGCACGGGTCCAGAAAGCTTTTGGCTTTGAAATAATTCCTAATGTCCCGTTGTTAACATCCCCAAATTTGTTAATATTGCTAGAAGCATTCTTACTATTTTCAGATCTTTCAATAAACACACTTGTAAAAAACCATTGGCTCGTGTGCTGGCTTCCGGCTCTGCAGCGGGGGAGGGGCCCTCAGCCTGCCTGACCATGCCTGGGAGAAGCGGGGGAGGGAGGCAGACGGGTGGCACCCTGGGGTGGCCTGCTCTCCTCGCCACCACTCCTGCATCTGGGCCCGTCCACGTCAGTGGACAGCTGTAGGCCAAGCAGATGCCCACCGGCCCTAGGGAAGAGGCCCTGGGAGCCAGCCACCGGCACCTTGGCCTCGCTCTGGCTGCTGCCGCCTCGGCCCAGAGCCACTCGGTGCCGCGTGTGTGTCCCAGCCAGCGTCAAGATGACCACCGCTGGGCCTTCGCTGTCCGTCCCTGAGTGGTGCGTGTCGGGGGGTCCTGTGCTCTGGGAGCGGTCACCTCTGCTGGTTGCTCTGGGTGACACCAATCACTGCTCCCTCTGGCCCCACAGCGCGGCTGGGCTCCACCTTGCCTCGGGACCCCAGGAAGTGCACAGGCCAGGCCTTGACTCCCTGAGGCCGTGGGGGACACGGCCTGCACCTAGCCTTGGCCAGAGGAGCACAGGGTAGCCGGGAGCGCCACCTGGGGGCCACACCCAGCAGAGGCTGTTGGTGTCCAGACCTGCACCTGGGAGCGCAGGGGATGGGGCCTGGGCACTCAGCTGTCCTGGGTCTTCCCAGCTGGTCATCCTGCCTGGGAGCGACTGGGATGCCACGGCTGGAGGCTGGGGGGGGGGGGCAGTCGGATGAGCCAGGGAAGGTGCAGGGGTGGCAGCGGCCGGGCGGTTGCTGCCCGGAGGACTTGGCCCCATGGAGACCCAGGCTGAGCCTGGGCATCTACGGTCTGGAAACAGGATTGGGCGGGCAGTGCAGGGACCAGGTGGGCCGAGTCTGTCCAGCAGGGCAGGGAAAGGGAGGCGTCGGGGGGCAGCAGGGAAGCAGAGCCCACGTCGCTGGCCCTCACTCCGGAAAGTTCCGAGAACTAGGATCCTGCCCTGGCTGGTCTGGGCAGAGCTGAGCGGGGCTGGGGGCTTACACGGGCACACACGTGCACACACACAGGATCCCGCCCCCGCTGGTCTGTGTAGAGCCAGGGCTTTCATGTACCCACGTGCACACACACGGGTGCACACAGTATCCTGCCCAGGCTGGTCTGCAGGCTCGGCTGGGTCGCGGGGTCTGCCCCAGGCTCCAGCTGCTTCCCCACTGAGCCTCCTACAGACACGTGCAGGGGAGCACAGACACGCGTGTCGGAGAACGCGGACACACGTGTAGGAGAACACGGACACACGTGTAGGGGAGCACAGACGCGTGTAGGAGAACGCGGACACGTGTAGGGGAGCACAGACGTGCAGGGGAGCGCAGACACACATGTAGGGGAGCACAGACACGCGTGTAGGAGAACACGGACACGCGTGCAGGTGAGCAGGTGCAGCAGTGCCCCAGGCTCTCGGCGTCCACCCCACCCCGGCAGGAACAGAGCAGCTCCCACTGCCGGTGAGCACAGCGACCCCATCAGGTCGCTCGGAGGTGCGACCCCTGCCAGTGCCCACACCTGCTGCCCAGGGCGGGGGAGCCCAGCAGGTCTGCACTGCACCTGTCTGCCCAGAGCTGGCAGCAACTCCCCTGCCTGTGACTCCGGGATTCCCTCCTGGCCGGCACCCAGGGGTGAGGGGCACAGAGCTGGGAGCAGCCCCCGGCCGCAGAGCCCCACTCATCGCAACAGCCTCAAAGGCCCTGCCCCGGCAGGCGCTGGACTGGGCGCAGGTTTCCGAGCTGAATCCGTTTGTCAGCAGCCAGCCCTGCGGGGTCCACCTCGGCTCCTTCCCACGCCACCCTCGTCCTAGGGGCCGGCTCTAGAGGACCCCTCCCTCCGGTCCTGCACCCCTCCTCCCAGGAGGAAGTGGTGAGCCCCGCGGAAACAGCAGGGCGCAGCGCCAACTCTGGCCCAGGCGCACCGAGGCTCCGCCTTTGGGCGGAGCGCCCCCGATCGCCCAATCAGCGTGCCAAGGGGCGTGGCCCTGTGCTCGGGGAGGCCGGGCAGTGCGCGCCCTCGTCTTCCACCCGCTGAGGGCTCTCTGGCGGGTTTTCCGTTGTCTCAGCCCAAAGCTGCGCCGCTGCTGACGTTGGTGCCCCTGCAGGACGGCCTGACCCCCGCTGTGTCGCGATGGGACGGCCCGGAGCGTGCCACGGGACGGGCTTGCGGGGGGCGCTGTTATGCTCCGACCCCGGTCCCGGCCCTGATGGGACTGTCCGGAGCGTGCCGCGGGGCGGCCGTGGAGGGTGCGCTGCCGCTGTGCCCCCCTTCCCGGCCCTGATGGAACAGTCTGGAGCGTGCCACTGGTCGGCCATGGGGGGGCTTTCGCCCTGATGGAACGTCCGGAGCGTCCACGGAGTGGGTGTAGGGAGCAATGTCCCCCCCGCCCCTGCCACGATGGAACAGTCCGGAGCGTCCACGGGGCGGCCGTGGGGGGGCGCTGTGGCTCAGCAGCGCTGGCCCGGACGCACCGCAGCCGCCGCGGCTTCCGGTGCGTCACTTCCGCCCCCGGCCACAGAGGGCGCACGCCGCTCCCGCCGCGCGCAGATCCCCGCTGCCCTGGCGCCCAGCGCCGTCGCCACGTCGGCGGCCCGCGGCCCGACCATGGGCGCCCCGGCGGGGCCAGGCCGGGCTTCGGGGAGGCCGAGGGACCCGCCCGGACCCGGGCGCTCGCCGCGCGCAGGCGGCCGGGGGCTCGGCCGCGGGGGCTCGCCCTCAGCCTAGCGCGTCGGACGGCGTCCCGGGCTCTGGCCCGCGGCGCGCGGGGCCCCTCACGGAGACGCGGGCCGGCTCGCAGGTCAGTGCCGTCGCGAGTCGTGGGGGCCGCGCGGGGGGCGCCCGGGCCGGCATCGGGGTCTCGGCGCGCGGGGCGGCTCGGCCCGTGCGTTCCCGGTGCGGGGCCGGAGTGCTGCGCGGGCTCGGGCCCCGCGAGTCCGCAGACAGCCGTGTCGACACCCCCGCGTGTCCGCGCGTGGGCCTGGGCGGTGTCCGCGAGGGGGGCGCGCGCAGGCCGCCTCTGCTGCGGGCTTTGCCCGGGCGCCTGCGGCGGTCCCGGCCGGGAGTCGGGGGCTGCTGGGGCTGCTGGTGCTGGGCAGGGGGCGGCCCGCGTGCTTGCCCGCGGGGGGCTGTGGTTCCGGCGCCGAGGACACGTTCGTCCATACGTGTTTATGTGAAGGGCAGAGCGCTCTCCCACCACTGGTTCATTCCCCGGGGCAGCAGGGGGCAGCCTGACCCCTCCCAGCGCCTCCCGGTGTCACAAAGCCCGGGGGCGGGGAGCCCGCGCTGGCCCTGGCCGGGGCCTGGTCACAGCCTGGGGCAGGTTCCGTGCCCACGCAGGTGAGGCTGCCGGCACCCACCCTGGACTGAGCGCGACTGCAGTGGCCCGGGCTGGGGGGAGCTGGCCCGGCAGGGCCGGTGCGTCAGAGGGGCCTCTCGGGACTGCACATGTAGGGTGCCGTCTTTCGGGGGCCAGCTCCCCAGCCTGGTGCCGTCTTGAGTGTGAGCTGGGTGCTGGGCAGGCCCTCCTCTGTCATCCGCGGTACCTGTTCCTGTGTCATCTGCTTCGATCGGGATCGCAGCGAGGACTCGGACCCGGGCCAGGTGCTGTGGGACGTGGGATCCTAGTCCTTAGAGGCCCACCATGCAGGGTCGCGCGTGTGTGTCGGTTTGTACAGAGCATCCCTGCGGATCACACGCAACACGCAGGCAGCGAGTCCTGCTGCGTGCAGCAGCGGCTTCGGCCCACAGAAGGAACGACTCCAGCACTGAACGTCTTGATTTGGCTTCCAGCTGTGGTGGACACGTCTGACAAAGCAGCTCTCTGGGGTCAGTCAGGAATCTCCCCGCTGGGGGAAACTGAGGCGCAGGACTTGAGAGCCCAGGGGACTCCAGCAGGTGGCTCTGGTGTGCGGCACCATCCCCGAGGCCTTGGCTGAGACCCCCAGTGTCGGTGGCGCCCGGGCCCCAGCCCTGCACCAGTCAAGCAGGATCCCCGTGGCGTTGAAGTGGCCGCAGGTTCCGCACGCCCATTCTGTAGTGAGCGTCCAGGAGCTGAGGGCCAGCCGGGGCGGAGGCCGGCGTGCGTGCTGGGTCCACGGCAGAGCAGTCCCCATCCTCAGCTCAGGTCCTGTGAGCGAGGCACGGAGTCGGGGCCAGGGGCCCTGCTCTGGCCTGAGGCCTCAGCTTGGTCCACTCTGCGAACACCGTGTGCTCACGCCCTCACTGACGCGGATCTCAAGGCCGGCTGAGTGTGGGCCCAGAATCGCCTGGCGCCCGCTCCCGGAACCACCATGCACAGGAAACGCGACTGCTGATGCATTGAGGAATTCTTTCTTAATTTGAGAGGCAGAAAGACAGAGAGGTCTCCCACTTGTGGTGCACCCCCGAAATTCCTGCAGCAGCCAGAGCTGGGCCAAAGCTGGATGCCTGGAGCTCCACGTCTCCCAGAGGGACAGCAGCGACCCAAGTCCTTGAGCCAGGCCCCGCGCCCCCCAGCGAGCCCCAGGCGGAGGCAGGGTCGGAAGTGGCGCTGGAGGTGGAGCCAAGGCCGCGATCTAACCGCTGGCCAGACACCTGCCCCTGGAAGATGTATTTGTCTGAAAGGCAGAGTTAGAGAAGGAGAGAGACGAGAGACCTCATCCACTGGTTACTCCCCAGTATCCCAATGACTTGGGCTGGGCTGACCAGGAGCCAGGAGCTTCCTCTGGACCTCCCACGTGTTTTGAGAAAGGAACGGGGAGGGGCCCATCTCCCGCGTGCGGTCGCCACGGACGCCCGTCCTGCGGCGTGCAGCCGGCTCGGCGGCCTGACGCCGCTCGGGGACACGGAATGGCCCTCGGGTCCGGCACTGCAGCGTGCCTTTCGCCTTCTCTGCGTCTGTAGTTCCTGACACGTAGCCTGGCTGCCTCCCGGCCCGTCCGTGTGCTCGCTTTGCTCTGGACTTGCTGCGTGGCGTGGTGTCCGTGACGGCCCCTCGTCCGCGGCCGGCTCTGGGATCCCTGTGTGAACGAGTCCCCAGGTGGATGCGACGGCCAGAGGTGGGCCAGCCGAAGCCAGGGGCTGAACGCCGTCCGGGTCTCCCACGCAGGTGCAGGGCCCAGGCCTGGGCCGTCTTCCCCTGCCTTCCCGGCCACAGCAGGGAGCTGGATGGAAGTGGAGCAGCGGGCACATGAGCCGGGCCCATAAGCATGGCAGGGTCGCAGGCCGCGGCTTGCCTGCCGCCCCACGGCGCCAGAGCTGCCGCGGAGCCCAGAGCAGCGGCGCCTCCTCACGCGTCTCCTGGCGCTGCTCAGGCTGCGTGCTGTGTCGCGTGCTGCTGCTTTTGCAAACAGTTTTTTTAGATTTATTTTGTTTGAAAGGCACAGTGCCGCAGAGACATCTTCCATCTGATGGCTCGCTCACTCCCCAGATGGCTGCACCAGCCAGGGCTGGGCCGTGCTGACGCCAGCGGCCCAGAGCTCCGTCTGGGCCTCCGGGCGGTGGCCGGGCATCCTGTGCCTGCCCAAGGACGTGAGCAGGAGGCTGGGCCTCGGAGCGGCGCTGGCGTGGCTCCTGGCCGCCCGGCCGCCCGAGCCGGCGCTGCGCCACAGTGCCTGCCGCTTGTTTCACGTTCTCACCGGCCTCTGGCCGTCTCCCGCGGTTTGTCCTGTGCTGGGTCTTGCCTGTTTGTGTTTATCGAGGCCTTCGGGGAGGCAGCTCTGTGTCAGTCACACACCTGGGTACCCGGGTGCCGGCCATGGTGGCTGCTGACTTTAGACCCCTTTTCTTCAACGTGGGGCTTTGCAGGCCTGCGCCGTGGCGCCGTGGCACAGCTCCTGCCTGGACGCTGCTGGGGCAGCACACGTGAGCACTGCTTCAAGTCCCAGCTGCTCCGCTTTTTTTTTTTTTTTTTTTTTTTTTTTTTGACAGGCAGAGTGGACAGTGAGAGAGAGAGAAAGGTCTTCCTTCCATTGGTTCACCGCGGCTGGCGCACTGTGCTGACCCGAAGCCAGGAGCCAGGTGCTTCTGGTCTCCCATGGGGTGCAGGGCCATCCTCCACTGCACTCCCTGGCCACAGGCAGAGAGCTGGCCTGTAAGAGGGGCAACTGGGACAGAATCTGGCGCCCCAACCGGGACTAGAACCCGGTGTGCCGGCGCCGCAAGGCGGAGGATTAGCCTAGTGAGCCGCGGCGCCGGCCCGGCTGCTCCACTGTCAATGCAGCTCCCTGCCAAGAGCTCGGAAAGCAGTGGGAGGCGGCCCAGCACTTGGGCCCCTGCACCACGTAGGAGACCCTGATGGAGTTCTCGGCTCCTGACTTGGGCTTGGCCCAGCCCTGGCTATTGTGGCCATTTAGGGAATAAACCAGCAGATGAAAGATGCCCCCCGCCCCACCTTTCAAATAAAGGCTTTTCAAAAAAAACCAAATTAGGGTTTTGTGAAGTGCTCAGAGCGGGGACTTTACGGTCCTGTGATGCCAAAGAGCTGAGCACCTCGGGCAAGAAACTCACCACAGTGCCTGGCCTCAGGGAGTGCGCTGTCCGCTGAGTGAGGGCAGCGCTGTGGTCGGTGCGCTGTCCGCTGAGTGAGGGCAGCGCTGTGGTCGGTGCGCTGTCCGCTGAGTGAGGGCAGCGCTGTGGTCGGTGCGCTGTCCACTGACGTGTAGCTTTTTTTTTTTTTTAAAGATTTGAGAGGAGGTGTCCGTCCAGCGGCTAGCTCACGCCCAGAGCCCAGCGGCCAGCACTGGCCACCTCGCGCTGCTCCCCCAGGAGCAGGCAGCGGGACCGGCGCTGGCACGGCCGGACACGAGCCCGCGCCCACGCGGGATGGCGGCGTCGCGGGCTCCCGCCGCGTCCTGCCTGGACCCTGACTGGACGGCGGCGTCCGCCCGTGAGGGGAACGGGTCCTCCCGCGGCCGCCGCCGAGCGGGCACTGGCCCCGCGCCCCGGAGATTCAGTCAGCGGAGGCCCGAGGGGCGTTCCCGCCTCGGCCTGCGCCGGAAACGGAAGTGCCGCCCCGAGGGCCAGGGCGCACCCGCTTCCGCGTGCTTCGGTAGAGTCAGCCCTGCCCTCGAGGGTCATCAGTGCGCGACGACCTGAGAAGTGATTCCACACACACCCTGGAGGGACCCCGCCTTACGTCATGGAGTCCCGCGCCCGAGGCGGGGGGGGGCTCTTCTGGCGTCATCAGCGCGCGCCAATTCCGGAAGTGACGACGCTCCGGGCGCAAGCCGGGAACTGTTTCTCCTCACGGTTCGGGGTCGGCGGCCGAGCGGTGGTGAGTGGCGGCTGGGGCTGGGGGCCCGGCGGGCCTCGGGGTGGCGCCGGGGAGGCCGGGGGCGAAGGACAGCCCCGCTCCTCGCCCAGCGGCGCCCCGAGCGACCGTCGGGCCGCGGCGGCGGCAGGCCTGGGCGAGCCTCGGAGCGGGGGCTCCGCGCCGGGCGGCGTGTCTGGCCGGTTCTGCCGACGCGCGGGGCCGGGCTCGCTGAGCGCCAGGCGCTGGCGGCGGCCGGGCGGGGTGGCCGCGGGCCCTGAGGGTGCTCGGCTCGGTCCTCTCGCAGCGTGTTACCTCCAATGGGTGATGAAAAGGACTCTTGGAAAGTGAAGACCTTAGATGAGATCCTCCAGGAAAAGAAGCGGAGGAAGGAGCAGGAGGAGAAGGCAGAGATCAAGCGCCTGAAAAACGTGAGCCGGCGTCTGGGCGGGTTCTCGTAGGGAGCCGCGTTTCCGCTCGTTTTCCGCTGCTTCGCGCGTTGCTTGTGCTCCCCGACGTGCAGGCGAGCCCGGAGTCGGTGCTAGAATTAACCAGACGCCGCGGGCTCAGGGCGCGCGAGGCTCGTGCTGGGGCTCTGCAGTGACCCCCGGCCCGGAGCGCGGGCAGCGGACTGCCGCCCCTCCCGCCCCTCCCCAGCGGGCCAAGGCGGCCAAGGCGGGCAGGGCCTGGACGCTACCGCGAGTGTCTTCGGGGTCATCGGTGTGCGTGGTGCCTCAGAGATGGCAGCAGCTCGGACGAGGCGGGTGGCGAGCAGAGGGTGAGGAGCGCTGCGGGACAGGGCCCAAGGCTCTCGTTCGCTCAGATGAGCGCCTGCCGTGCTGGCCGGAGGCTGCCCCTGTGGCTGGAGTGTAGGTGTCGCCGCCCGGCTCCGGCACAGAGCGCCGAGCTGTAGCGTCCCGGGATGTGAATGAAAGCTTCGGCTGTACCTGAGCGCTGGCTGTTGAAACGTGGGCAGGGTTGGTTGTCTTCAAAGGTAGCATTTAGGTTTCTCTTTGCCTCTTAGTCTGATGACCGGGACTCTAAGCGGGATTCCCTGGAAGAGGGGGAGCTGAGAGATCACCGCATGGAGATCACCATAAGGAACTCGCCGTACAGGAGGGAGGACTCCATGGAAGACAGGTGAGGAGTCCCGGGCGACGCCGGTGGCCTCACTTGAGGCTGTTGTCACCTCACCCCACTTAGCAGTGTTGGGGCATGGGACGGGCGTGGTGGTGTGGCAGGGTAAGCTGCCACCTACAAGGCCAGCATCCCACGTGGGTGCTGGCACAGGTCCTGGCTGTCCCTCTCCTCCGTGTTCCTTAAATGATCGGTCAAGTGAGTGTTGCTTGTAGACTGCGTCCAAGTAAGCCCGCCGTGTGTCTCAGTGGTGGCTCCGATGGCTGTCCAAGCAGTGGGCATCGAGCCTAGTGTTGGAGACGGTCAGCCCACATTGACGAACCTGGGTTTGACTCCTGGATCGGCTCCAGAGTTCACCTTCCTGTGAGGCCCTGGGAAGCAGCTGTGACAGCTCAAGTACTTGGTCCCTGCCGCCTCCTGTGGAGACCTCGTTGACTTTTAGGGGTCTTGGCTTCAGCCTGGCCCAGTCCCGCCCATTGGCAGGCATGTGAGGCGTGAACTGGTGGATGCGAGATCCCTGTCTCTCGCTGCCTTCAAGTAAATAATGGGGGCAGGCCAAGTCTAGCAGGGTCTCCCACGTGGGTATAACTTGAACCCTCACCTCCTCCTGCCTTCCAAGGTGCACGGTAGCAAGAGGCCGGAGTTGGAGGTGGAGCTGGAACTCAGGCCCAGGCGCTGGCGTGGGCGCTGGCGTCTGAGCCCCTGGGCCGGAGGCCACTCCCAGCGCGTTCCCCGAGGCGCGTCTGTTCGGTTCATCGCTTACGCCTTTCCGAGTCCGAGGCTGGCGCGTGGCTCAGAGTTGGCCTTCCTGTGTCAGAGATGTTTGGGTCCGGCTGTGCGCCTGTCTGAGCTCCGCGTGCTTCGGGCCTGGCGCTCCCCACGGTGTTTCCGGGTGTGATGTCCGGCCTGTGTCTCGTTACAGGGGAGAAGAGGATGACTCCTTGGCTATCAAACCCCCCCAGCAGATGTCTCGGAAAGAGAAGGCTCATCACAGGAAAGACGAGAAGAGGAAAGAGAAACGCAGGCATCGCAGCCACTCAGCCGAAGGGGGTACAGAGCGTCTGTTTTCTTCGGTGACGCGTGCGCGTGTGATGTCTGTGTCCGCCAGCCGCTGCCTTCTCCAGAGCGTGGTTAGGCTTACCTGCCGCGGGAGCGCCCGTGCCCTGCACGTGCCCTGCTGCTCCCCGCCTCCCCTGTTCCTCCCCAGTGTGTTGTCGCGGTGGTTCCCTTACGTGTGGAAGTACCGGCGCTCAGCATGGCGGGGGGACACCCCCAAAAACGGTGTTTGATCGCGTCCAGTGATGCGCGTGGCCTGGCAAGAAGGCTGATCCTGGGCCGCTACCAGGGGGCTGTTGGTGGTGTCGGGAGACCGGGTGCTGGGGTCGGTTTACCTCATCCCGCGACTGTGAAGCGCTGGCCGCGCCCCCGGAGAGAGCTGTGCCGCGGCCCTCGTGAGGCTGCTGTCTGACTCGCTTGTTCTCGACAGACAGTGGGAGGCTCAGACGCGTGTCAGCTCTGCCGAGCTCAGCCCCACGGGTCTTCCCCACCCCAGCGGCAGCCAGCTGTGTGCGTCTTGCGGCTTGAGCCGGGTCACGACTGGTTCTTCAGGTCACTCATTACGGCCCCTTCGCCTGTGAGCGCTGGGGTCTGAGTTGGAAGTCGGGTTCTTCGCCTGACGCTTCTCGCTCCTCCCCAGGGAAGCACGCCAGGGTGAAGGAGAAGGAGCGGGAGCACGAGCGCAGGAAGCGGCATCGGGAGGAGCAGGACAAAGCTCGCCGGGAGTGGGAGCGGCAGAAGAGGCGGGAGATGGCGCGAGAGCATTCCAGGAGGGAGAGGTGAGGTCTGTGTGGGCCGGGGTGGTGAGGTGAGGAGGGCGTTCTCCCTCATCCCGGTGCCTCTGTCAGCTCCAAGTCCAGGAGGGGGCCTTCGTTTTTTTGGTTTTTTTTTTTTTGGAGGTAGAGACAGAGAGCTCTTCTATCTGCTGGTTCACTCCCCAGACGGCTGAGCCGACCGGAGCCAGGAGCTACTCTTGGGTCTCCCATGTGGTGCAGGGCCCAGTGCTGGGCCGTCTTCCGCTGCTTTCCCAGGCCACAGCAGAGAGCTGGATCGGAAGTGGAGCAGCCGGGACTAGAACTGGCGTCCATATGGGCTGCTGGCACCACAGGCGGAGGATTACCTTGTGCCACAGCACCAGCCCCAAGGGCATCTCTTTAGCCAAGATTGTTTTCCTGTCACCCGGTACAAAGGACCACGGCCGTGTTTGATGAGTTCCAGGGCAGCTCTGGGTGTGGAGTGATGCCCAGGGGAGGCAGGGAGCCGTCCTCATGCAGGGGAGGGGACTCTGCCGTGGGCACCACAGGCGCTGCCTGCCGCGCTGCCAGCACTGAGCGCGCGTGAAGGGAGGAGCCCGGCAGGTGCTGACGGCTCTAGGGGAAGGCTGGAGAACACTGAGGGTGAGCAGGCCTCCGGAGGCCGCGTGCTGCGGGCCCAGCCGTGTGTGTCACGGCGGGCCTGGTCCAGTGGCGGAGGCCCCGGACAGAAGGCGCCATGGGCAGATCGAGCTTGGGCTTCTGCACGAGGAGAGCGTCGGGCAGACTGTGGTTGGTGCTGGGCTGCAGCTGAGAAGCCGGCAGAGCTGCGTGAACAGGACAGTCAGAGGCGTGCGTGCCGAGACTGGCGAGCCATGGGGGCATCAGAGGGCCCCTGGCCTGGGCTCTGCTGCTTCGTCACCTGCGCCTCCAGCCTGGTGAGCAGAGATCCGGCCCGGCCAGGCACAGCTGTAGCCTCTTCGCTGCCCTTTTTCTCTTTTTTGTCAGAGAGACAGAGAGGGAGAGGCAGGTCTGTCCTCTGGTTTACTCCCCAATGTCCGTGGCTGGGCCAGGCCACGGCCGGGAACCTGGCTCTCCATCCTGGTCTCCCACATGGGTGCGGGGGCCAAGCTCTTGGGCCATTCTCCTCTGCCTTCCCAGGAGCCTTGGCAGCCGGATCAGAAGCAGCCCAGCGCTCTGAGAGGGGGTGCTGGGGTCACAGCGGCAGCTTCCCCCGCGGCCTCTGAGGGGACCGCGTGGGTGGAGTGGGGAGACTCCTCCCCCACAGCCCTCACCGGGGAAGTGACTAAAAGGCCGTGAGAGCGGAAGGCGGGGGGCCCTGACATGAGGCTGCAGTTGGGACAAGTGTGACTTCTGTTGTTTCTGTCGAGACTTGTTTCTTTGGAATGCAGAGTTAAAGGAAGGGGAGGGACAGCGCCATCTCCCGTCCCCTGGCTCATTCCCCAGATGGCCACAGTGACCAGGGCTTGGCTAGGCCGAAGCCAGGAGGCAAGAACTTCCATCTGGGTCTCCGACATGGGTGCAGGGCCCAAGCCCTTGAGCCGTCTTCCACTGCCTTCCCAGGCACAGTAGCAGGGAGCTGGATTGGAAGCGGAGCAGCCGGGACTTAAAGCAGTGTCCATATGGGCTGCCGGTATTGTAGGCGGTGGCTGAACCTGCTGTGTGTGTCCTGGCACCGGCCCTGGGACCAGGGTGTGCAGGCCAGGATGCACAACACACCGGGAAGAGCTCAGGCTGCACACTGGCCGGTCCTAGGACGCAGCCACGTGAGAGGACTCAGCAGAGAGCAAAGCCGCCACAGGAGACCCAGAGCCTGGACACTGGGGCGCCCTGTCCAGGCACAGCGTGGCCGGTGCAGCTGCCAGGCTCAGGGTTGTGGGCACAGGTTCTTTCCAGTATCGGGTGATGGCTCAGCTGTGCAGACAGTACTTCGGCCCCTAGAAGGCCAAGCTCGCAAACAGAAGTGGGGGCCTGTGCTGTGGCGCAGCGGGTTAACACCCTGGCCTGCAGTGCCAGCATCCCACATGGGCGCCGGATCAAGACCCAGCTGCTCCACTTCTGATCCAGCTCTCTGCTACGGCCTGGGAAGGCAGTAGATGGCCCAAGTCCTTGGGCCCCTGCACCCGCATTGGAGACCGGAAGCAGCTCCTGGCTCCTGGCTTCAGGTTGGCTCAGCTCCGACCATTGCGGCCAAGGGGAGTGAACCAGCGGATGGAAGACACTCTCTCTCTCTCCCTCTCCCTCTCCCTCTCCTTCTTCTCTTTCTGTGTAACTCTGCCTTTCGAATAAATAAGTAGCTTGACTGAAGTCGCGTAGTGAACGTGGTAGACGTGGAGCATTGAGGAAGGCGCAGGACAGAAGTGAGCTGTCCCCAGGGCCGCACTGACCCCCCCCCCCCCCCGAGTGAAGAGGGAGTGAAGAGACCCCAGACAGCAGAGACGCTTTCCTCTGCGGCAGCCGGAGAGGGGCGCGGCCCGCCGGGACGTGGCACCGCGGAGGTCCCGGCAGAGCTGGCGAGCTTGCTGCGCCTGCGTCCCGGCCCCTCGCGTCTGAGGCGTGCGGTTGGTGGGCGTCGTCAAGGCAGTGGGTGCGGCGGACGGGTTGCAGAGGCAGTGGGAGCGGAGCTGCTGACAGCGGGCTGTATTTACTAGAACTGGAGCACTGATGGCTAAGACGTGCAGTGCAGCCCAGAGCCGCCCCTTAGCAAGCGACCGAACGTCACGGCAGAGGAGCGAGAGGGTGGGCTGTGGCTCTCTGCTGCCGGCGCGGCCCGTGGCGGCTGCTCTGTTCCCGTCACTCGTGTTTGCCGCGTTTCCGGGAGCTCCCTTGTCAGTCGCAGGCTCTGCCCGCCTCCTGTGGGCACACACCTGCGCCTGCGCCGTCTCCACACTGTGGTGGCAAATGACCCGGGCAGCCCCTTGGGAAGGGGTCAGGACCAGGGCCTCGGCCTGAGTCCGGGCCCCTGCTTGCCCTTCCCCGCGGAACTTCCTGCTCTCTGGTGCCCGTGCAGATCCCCCTCTGGATTTGGGGCTTCTGCCAGGCGCCTGCTCGCGGTGCCGGCTTGGTTTATTCTGCTGTGGCTCCGTAGGGACAGATCCCGGAGGAGGAGCGTGTGTGTCATCGGCTTCTGAAAAGCCGTTCATGGTTGGACCACTTACAAGGCTGAGCAGAAGCCACTAGGGAGGGACACAAGCTTCCTTTCCTGGGGGAAAGCTGGGGTGTGGCTCTTGCAGGGATCGCCTTGAGCAGCTGGAGAGGAAGCGGGAGAGAGAGCGCAAGCTGCGGGAGCAGCAGAAGGAGCAGCGAGAGCAGAAGGAGCGGGAGCGGCGGGCGGGCGAGCGGCGCAAGGAGCGGGAGGCCCACAGGGAAGGTGCGCTGGGGCCGGGCCGGGCCGGGCCGGGCCGGTGGGCGGGCTGTGGTGCTCCCTGAACAGTCAAGGGTCAGGCCGCAGGGAAGGTGCGCTGGGGACAGGGCGGGGATGGGCTGTGGTGCTCCCTGAGCGGTCGGGTCAGGCCGCAGGGAAGGTGCGCTGGGGACGGGGCCGGGCTGTGGGTGCGGCTCCTGCTCCTGGGCTGCCAGCTGCGGCCAGGAGCCCTGTTCTTAGCTCCTGTGCTGTGTCCTCTTTTTGTGTGTCTAATAGTTTTTAAATGTATTTGAAAGACAGGGACGGACAGTTCCCATCTGCTGGTTCACTCAGATTCCACAGCAGGGCTGGGCCGGGCCAACACCAAGAGACTGGAACCAGTTCAGGGTTACGTGTGTGTGGGTGGGTGGACCCCACGGCATGAGCCATCGCCACAGCCTGCGAAGCTCTCCATCAGCAGGAAGGTGGGCCAGGGGCCAGGGCCTGAACCCAACGCTGCTTTATGGGATGCCTGTCCCCCTTTTCCCAGTTTTGAAAAATCGTGGTAAAATATAGCACAGTGTGCGTGCACGGGTCAGTGCGTGGTTGTGCAGGCGTCAGTGGCCTCTGCCTGCAGTTCTGGGTCTTCCCAGGCTGCAGCTGCCCGGCCCTGGCCCAGGCGGGGCTGCCGCCGTCCTCACAGCTCCTGACCCCGACCCCCTGGTTTCCTCCCGTGTGTGGGGTCCTGCTGACTCGCCTGTCTCTGTCCGGTTCCTTTCTCTGAGCGGCGTCCCCTGTATCAGAATGCCCTTCCTTCCGTCCAGCTGGGCGGGGAGCCCCTTGCTTCTCAAGGTTAGGTCGTCTGGTTCCCCGTCCATGTGGCTGCGTCATGGTCTCCTTTGTGTTTGCTGAGAGGTGCTGATTCTCTAATCATGTTGCCTTTTTATCCTGAGTATGGTTGTGATTATGACTATCGCTTGATTAGAAAGGCAGAGTTAGGGAGGGAGGGGCAGATGGGACTCAAGGGGCAGGGCTGACCAGGAGGCTGGCGCTCCATCCCTGTCTGCACGTGGGTGCAGGGCCTGAGCACTTGGGGCCCCCATCTTCCGTTGCTTCCCAGGGGTTAGCGGGGAGCTGGGTTGAAGTGGAACAGCTGGGATTCAAACCAGCAGTTGGGTGGATCCCAAAGACAGAAACGAAGGGGTGCTGGGGGCTGGCATCTGCTCCCTGCTCCAGCTGCAGGGGTGTCAGACGTTGTGATCCGAGCGCTAGTCCCTGGAGTCCGGAGGGTGGGGCGCTTTGTGCCCACCCTGTGTTCAAGCCGAGCGCAGTGGGCTCCAGGAACCAGCGAGCAGCTGCAGAGGCGGAGGTGGCCAGCGGCTGCTCTGCAGGGCTGATGTGGCCGGAGCGGCCTCCGTCTGCCCGGCAGCTCCACCTGCCACCAGAGACAGTGACAGCAGGGTGCCGTCAGACCGAGTCTGCCGGAGGCATGGAGGTCTGGGGGGACAGACCCCTGGTGCTTCCTGCCCCGCCATCTCCCCAGAGCCTCATCCTTGGGGAGGATCAGGGTGCACCCAGGGCCTCCAGGTTGAGGATTTTTGAGCCCAGGCTTCTTGGCCTGTGACCCTGATGTCGTGAGCTTCCTGTGTGAGCTGTGGGTGGTGCCTGGGGCACGCGAGGGCGGGGCCGTGGGGGGTAGCATTGCCAGTGCCGTCTCCCCTCGTCCCCGCTCCAGTGTCTGCACACCACCGCACCATGCGTGAGGACTACAGTGACAGGGGGAAGGCCAGCCACTGGAGCCGCAGTCCCCCGCGGCCTCCACGGGAACGCGTGGAGCTGGGAGACGGCCGGAAGCCAGGTAAGATGGGGCCGGGTATTTTCCTGGGGAATCTTTGTTGTTTTCAAATATTCTGTTGTCTGCGTATTTGAAAGCGGAGTGACAGACCTGCTGGTTCACGCCCCAAATGTGTACAACAGCCGGCGGCTGGGCCGGGCCTTCAGCCGTGCGCGGCTGCCTCTCAGGTGCGTGAGTGGGAAGCTGGATCAGAAGTGGAGGTGGTACTGGAACCAGCACTCTGACACAGGGTGTAGGGTATGGGCTTCCCAGGAGGTGCTTAACCTGTACCCCACGTGTACCCCTGGGCAGTTTTTAGCATAAATCTTGCTCCACAGTTGTTAGGGTTTGGGGCACGGAGTTTGCACAGCAGGTTAAGTCGCCGCTGGTGATCCCAGCAGCCCACATCAGAGTGCTGGCTGGGGTCCTTGCCACTCTGCTTCCAATCCAGATCCCTGCTAATGCGCCTGGGAAGGCGATGGAGGATGGCCCCAGTGCTTGGGCCCTGCCACCCTGCAGGAGACCCGGATGGAGCTCCTGGCTTCAGCCTGGCCCAGCCCTGGCTGCTGTGGTCATTTGGGGAGTGAGCCAGTGGATGGGCGGCAGTGCGCTCTGCGGCTCTGACTTTCAAATGGAGGAGTGAGCGAACCCTGAAAGCCCAGCTCGCTGGCTTCCCCGCGAGGCGAGCTCGTGGCCGGGGCGTGTGCTCCCCGCTGGCCCTCGCAGAACTCGCTCTTGCCGGCTGCGCGGGAGGTGCCTTCTGCTGCCGAAGCGGCGTGTCTGCCTGCTGAGACACGTTCGCCAGACTCACGCGGGTGGTTCACTTCGTCAGTAAAAGAAGAAAAGGTGGAAGAGAGAGACCTGCTGTCCGACCTGCAGGACGTGAGTGACAGCGAGAGGAAGACCAGCTCGGCCGAGTCCTCGTCAGGTACCGCGCCGGCCTGGCCCCGCTGCGCCGCTCGGGGAGGCCCGGGGAGGCCTGGGGGAGGCTCGGGGAGGCCTGCGGAGGCCCGGCGTCACCAGCTGCCCTGCTCTTTCCCTGCAGCAGAGTCAGGGTCAGGCTCCGAGGAGGAAGAGGAGGAGGAGGAGGAGGAAGAGGAGGAGGAAGGGAGCACCAGTGAGGAGTCGGAGGAGGAGGAAGAGGAGGAAGAAGAGGAGGAGGAGGAGGAGGACACGGGCAGCAACTCCGAGGAGGCGTCAGAGCAGTCTGCTGGTGAGCACGGCGGCCGCCCCGGGCGCGGCGTGGCGTGGGAGGGCCGCGAGAGCCTGAGTCTGACTTGGGCCGTTGCAAGCTGCAGCTGCTGGGACCCCGTGAGACCCTGGAATATTCTGGACCTGGACTCGTGCTCGCCCCGACACAGCCTCGCTGTGCCCCGCGAGGCCCTGGGCGGACGCCTGCTCTGCGCCGGCCCAGGCTCAGCCCCGCGAGGCCCTGGGCGGACGCCTGCTCTGCGCCGGCCCAGGCTCAGCCCCGCGAGGCCCTGGGCGGACGCCTGCTCTGCGCCGGCCCAGGCTCAGCCCCGCGAGGCCCTGGGCGGACGCCTGCTCTGCGCCGGCCCAGGCTCAGCCCCGCGAGGCCCTGGGCGGACGCCTGCTCTGTGCCGGCCCAGGCTCAGCCCCGCGAGGCCCTGGGCGGACGCCTGCTCTGTTTTGCAGAAGAAGTGAGTGACGATGAAATGAGTGACGACGACGAGCGAGAGAACGAGAGCCGCATCTTGGTTGGTGAGTAGCTGCCTTTGGGCTCTGCCGACCTCACCCGTTCTGGGGGTGGTAGTGTGTGCGGCTCCCTGTCAGTGCAGACAGTCCCCAGGAGCTACGCCCAGGACCACCCTGTGGGCCACACCTGTGGGGCCACCGTCACTCAGCACGGAGCACCCTCTGAGCACCCACAGTGGCCGCTGCGGGGGAGCCTGGGAGACGCTACCCCGAGTCCACGGGGGAGCCTGGGAGACGCTACCCCGAGTCCACGGGGGAGCCTGGGAGACGCTACCCCGAGTCCACGGGGGAGCATGGGAGACGCTACCCCGAGTCCAGCCCTTACAGCAGCTCCCAGTCTGTCGCTGGAAGGTGTGGCGTGGGCTCCGCAGGCTCCGAGGCTCTGTCCTGGGCTGGGGGACAGGATTCTGGCCGTGCCCCTCCCCACGGCACCCCTGCATCCTCGAGGATCCGCATCAGGGCTGTGGCTCTGCCTCGGCTGAGCCCGCCGGGACCACAGACCCCAGAGCAGCTGGGGCGGCGGTGTCCTGGGCGTTTGCTTGCAACCGGTGCCGTCACGCGGTTTAATTTTGAAAGTTCCAGAGTCACGATTTGACCGAGACTCGGGGGAAAGTGAAGAAGGGGAGGACGAGGCCGGCGAGGGGACCCCGCGCAGCAGCGCCCTGACTGAAGGAGACTGCGTGCCCGACTCCCCCGCCCTGTCGCCGCTGGAGCTCAAGCAGGAGCTGCCCAAGTACCTGCCCGCCCTGCAGGTCAGGCCCAGCACCCGGCTCTGCGGGGGCGTCACTGTGGTCACTGCTGGGCCCTCCTGTGCCCCGGAGGTCAGGCTGGCCGGGCGTGGCCGTGGCCTGGGTCTGTGGCTAAGGCCACGGCGAGGGCGGCCTGGGAGCCGTCACGCTGCCCCTGCCGGGTGCGTGGGCTAGGTGGGCACCCACCATGTCTGGGGGCTGCACAGGTGGTGGTGGTGAGGACCTTGCCGGGTAAGATAGAGGCGTGTCCTAAAGGGTGGGAAGGGCTCTGAGGACCCCTGACCTCCGCCTGCTGCCCCTCAGAGGGAGCTGTGCCTGTGCTCAGAGGCAGGGGCTGGGCAGGCTCGGATCTCCTGGGAGTGGCTTCCTGTGCTGGATGTCCTCACAGAAGGGGCTGTGGTGTGGGGAGGGGGCGGGGGGCAGTGCACACGCATGCCCTGTGCCTCCCCCCAGGATGGGCATGGGGGGGCGGGGGGGCAGTGCAGCTCCGTGGGAGGCAGGTGTGCGTGGGGGGCTGCCCCGCTCACCCGCACCTCCCCCAGGGCTGCCGCAGCGTGGAGGAGTTCCAGTGCCTGAACAGGATCGAGGAGGGCACCTACGGTGTGGTGTACAGAGCCAAGGACAAGAAAACAGGTGCGCGGGGCCCTGGCCAGCCGCCCGGAGAGCTGGGGCGGGAGGGCCCGGCCCGGCCCGAGGGAAGCAGTCCTCGTAGCGAGCAGCGGTCAGCGGGGCGCAGCCCTCACCGTCCATCTCGGCCCGCTCGGCCTCCGTCCTGCAGACCTCGGCACAAGGATTTAGAGCCTAGACTCACACCCACGAGGCCCCTGATGCCTGGGGTGGATCTCCCAGCACGCGCCCTGCTGCCAAGTGTCCGGCTGTGCCATCCTTCAGGCACCAGGTCGTGACCTGTGGTGGCCCCTGTCCAGTGTGGACGCTGGCCCCCTGGGCCTCTCAGGACGCCAGAGGGCAGTGCGACCCGGGCCGTGCCGGGTGGCGGGAGCTGGGGTGTGGGCAGGCACACGTGATGCTGCCTCACATGGAGCCCCACACGTGTTCCCCCTCCACAGCCACGGGCGATGCACCTGTGCGGGGGTGTGGCCCTGGACACCCCAGTGCCCTGGCGTCATTCTCCGTGGGGCAGGGCAGGGGCTGGGAAGCCAAGGAGCCGAGGGCTGTTTCTGGGGCAGGGCAGGGGCTGTGTAGCCGGCGGGGGTGAGCCCCGGGCTCTGCAGCAGCACACTTCGGAGGTTCTGTTTTCAGTCTGAGCTGAAACGAGATCTCTGTGAGGCCACAGTCTCGGAGAACCAGAGCCTCGGGGAGATAAAGATTATTTATGAAAAAGTTAGAGGAGAGAGGTCCTCCCCCTGCTGGCTCACTCCCCAGACGGCTGCAACAGCCGGAGCTGCGCCATCCGAAGCCAGGAGCCAGGAGCTTCTTCCAGGTCTCCCACGCGGGTGCAGGGGCCCAGGGACTTGGGCCGACCTCCACTGCTGTCCCAGGCCACAGGCGGGAGCTGCATCGGAAGTGGAGCAGCCGGGATGCCAGCTCCGCAGACGGCAGCTCGACCACTGTCCACAGTGCCGGCAGAGCTGGGTCCCCGGCAGGAGCCCAGAGCCCCAACCGGGTCTCCCACGCGGGTGCAGGGCCCAAGCACTGGAGCCGTCACTGCCGCCCCGGGGCGCTGGCAGGAAGCTGGATCGGAAGTGCAGGCGCTGAGTGGGACGCCGGCACTCCGTGCGGGGAGCGGATCCCCGCTGCGCCGGCTGTGCCCAGCGCCGCCCGGCAGCGCCCGTCTCAGGAGGGCTTCCTCTGCAGATGAGATTGTGGCTCTGAAGCGGCTGAAGATGGAGAAGGAGAAGGAGGGCTTCCCGATCACGTCGCTGAGGGAGATCAACACCATCCTCAAGGCCCAGCACCCCAACATCGTCACCGTCAGGGTGAGCCCCGCCCCGCGCCCCGCGCCCCGCCTGGCCAGGGCCGGGGGGTTTCTGTCGTCAGCCCTGGCCTCCAGGCCGTCCTGGGGCCCAGGAAGGCCAGGCTGGCAGGGCTGCGCCGCAGCGCGCCGACCACGGCCGGCTGTGTCGCAGGAGATCGTCGTGGGCAGCAACATGGACAAGATCTACATCGTGATGAACTACGTGGAGCATGACCTCAAGAGCCTCATGGAGACCATGAAGCAGCCCTTCCTGCCAGGTACGGCCGAGGCCCCGCGACGCTGCCTCCTGGGCCACGCTCGTTCCCCGAAGCCTCGGGCCGGGCCGGGCCGGGCCCCTGACCCTGTTGCCGTCCAGGGGAGGTGAAGACCCTGATGATCCAGCTGCTGCGTGGAGTGAGGCACCTGCACGACAACTGGATCCTGCACCGAGACCTCAAGACGTCCAACCTGCTGCTCAGCCACGCGGGCATCCTCAAGGTGGGCCGCGCGGGGGCCGCCCCGCCCCGCCCACGCACACCCGGCCTGCCCGTGACCCCTGCCCTCTGTAAGCAGGTGGCGGACTTCGGGCTGGCCCGGGAGTACGGGTCTCCACTAAAGGCCTATACCTCAAAGGTGGTAACCCCGTGGTACCGCGCCCCAGAGCTGCTGCTGGGAGCCAAGGTGAGATCCGGGGGTTCTGGCGCCTCCCTGCCCCAGCAGGGCCTCCCAGGGTCAGCGCCCTGAGCCCTGTGTCCTGCATCCAGGAGTACTCCACGGCCGTGGACATGTGGTCAGTGGGCTGCATCTTTGGGGAGCTCCTGACCCAGAAACCTCTGTTCCCCGGGATGTCAGAGATCGATCAGATCAACAAGGTGTTCAAGGTGGGTGTGCGAGCTTCGCCTGGGGCCGGGGCCAGGGCAGGGGGTGCCCTTGGAGTGGCCCTCGTCCCTGGTCGCTGCTGTGTGCAGGGAGCAGCCCTGTTGACCCCTTGTGTCCCAGGACCTGGGGACCCCGAGTGAGAAGATCTGGCCTGGCTACAGCGAGCTGCCGGCGGTGAAGAAGATGACCTTCAGCGAGTACCCCTACAACAACCTGCGCAAGCGCTTCGGGGCCCTGCTCTCGGACCAGGGCTTCGACCTCATGAACAAGTGAGGACCCCGGCCCTGCCCGAGCCCTTGGGGCCTGGAGGCTGCTGGGTGGACAGGCGCCTCCCAGGGCTGCTCGCCACCACTGTAGCCAGGCCCCTAGGGCCCTGCCCACCCGGCTCCCGGGCCCGTGGCGGCCCCGTGAGGCCACTGCCCGGCCCTCGCAGGGTCACGCGGCGCCCGTGTCCCCAGGTTCCTGACCTACTTCCCCGGGCGGAGGATCAACGCCGAGGACGGGCTGAAGCACGAGTATTTCCGCGAGACGCCCCTGCCCATCGACCCCTCCATGTTCCCCACGTGGCCGGCCAAGAGCGAGCAGCAGAGGGTCAAGCGGGGCACCAGCCCACGGCCCCCTGAGGGCGGCCTGGGCTACAGCCAGCTGGTGAGGTCCTGCCCGGTCCCCGTGGGTGGGGTCTGGCCAGGGCAGGGTCCTCACGTCCCTGGCTCGCTCCGCAGGGTGACGACGACCTGAAGGAGACCGGCTTCCACCTCACCACCACCAACCAGGGCGCCTCGGCCGCGGGCCCCGGCTTCAGCCTCAAGTTCTGAAGCTCGCACGGCCCGGCGCGGCCAGGCTCAGCCTCGGCGACCCGGCCCCGGCACAGGGCCAGCTCCGAACTCCTCGCCCCCTTGATTTTCCAGTCTCTTTTTATATTTTGGTTTGTAAATTTGTAGAATTAAATACTGTTCCCTTGTGGAGGGAAAGGTGGTTTTCGGGTGTGTCTGAAGTGCCCAGTGAAACACGTGGCACACGTGTATGCAACACATATGTGTGCGTGTGTGCACACGTGTGTGCTGGGCCAGGCCGTGGGGTGGACCTGAGCTGGGGGCAGCAAGGCCATCCACAGGTGTCCCGGGCAGCCCCTGCCGCGTGGGGGTGGACACGGCTGGTGGTTCCGTGCGTGTAGCAACTCCGTGGAAGAAGCCCTGGTTGTCCTCAGCAGAGTGGCCCCCAAGCTGTGAGCCGGCCGGGGCAGGGGGCAGGCAGAGGCCGCCAAGGGCTTGGAAGGCGCGCCTGTGGACCCCTGCCCGCCTGGCTGGCGGCGTCCTGCCGCCCCCTGCCCCCACCCCCAGCTCCCATTCAGAGAGCAGCGTAGCCGCCCTCCAGGCCCAGCTCTGCTACCTTCTCCAGGAAGCCCTCCTGGCCTTGTGCGGCTGAGCAGAGGCCCCTTTGGCTGGGGTGTGGGGCGTGCGCTGTGCTGTCTGAGGCGGGCCGGGGGCTGCCTGCGCCCGCCCCCCCAAGAACGAGCCAGAGACGTGAGGGGAACGCGCTTTATGGAGGCGGGCGCTCAGCTCCTCACGCGGATGCGCCAGGAGTAGGTGGTGAGCACGCGCTGGCGCCGCCGCACCACGCACGTGTAGGTGCCCTCGTTGACGGGGTTGGCGATGATGCTGAGGTGCGCCTCGCCCAGCGCCAGGTAGCCGGGGTAGGAGAACCCCAGGGGCTCCCGGTCCTTGTACCAGCTGCAAGGGGCGCTGCTGTATCCAGGCCGGCCCTGCCAGGGAGGAGTCAGGACCCAGCTGTGTGCTTGTCCCTGTACCAGTGGAGGGAGGCAGACGTGTGGCACCCTGGGGTGGCCTGCTCTCCTCGCCACCACTCCTGCATCTGGGCCCGTCCACGTCAGTGGACAGCTGTAGGCCAAGCAGATGCCCACCGGCCCTAGGGAAGAGGCCCTGGGAGCCAGCCACCGGCACCTTTTCCTCGCTCTGGCTGCTGCTGCCTTGGCCCAGAGCCACTCGGTGCCGCGTGTGTGTCCCAGCCAGCGTCAAGATGACCACCGCTGGGCCCTCGCTGTCCGTCCCTGAGTGGTGCGTGTCGGGGGGTCCTGTGCTCTGGGAGCGGTCACCTCTGCTGGTTGCTCTGGGTGACACCAATCACTGCTCCCTCTGGCCCCACAGTGCGGCTGGGCTCCACCTTGCCTCGGGACCCCAGGAAGTGCACAGGCCAGGCCTTGACTCCCTGAGGCCGT
This sequence comes from Oryctolagus cuniculus, assembly GCF_051225735.1. NCBI lineage: Eukaryota > Metazoa > Chordata > Mammalia > Lagomorpha > Leporidae > Oryctolagus > Oryctolagus cuniculus. Next base: position 164,845,017 of record NC_142873.1, read on the forward strand.
GGGGGACACGGCCTGCACCTAGCCTTGGCCAGAGGAGCACAGGGTAGCCGGGAGCGCCACCTGGGGGCCACACCCAGCAGAGGCTGTTGGTGTCCAGACCTGCACCTGGGAGCGCAGGGGATGGGGCCTGGGCACTCAGCTGTCCTGGGTCTTCCCAGCTGGTCATCCTGCCTGGGAGCGACTGGGATGCCACGGCTGGAGGCTGGGGGGGGGGGCAGTCGGATGAGCCAGGGAAGGTGCAGGGGTGGCAGCGGCCGGGCGGTTGCTGCCCGGAGGACTTGGCCCCATGGAGACCCAGGCTGAGCCTGGGCATCTACGGTCTGGAAACAGGATTGGGCGGGCAGTGCAGGGACCAGGTGGGCCGAGTCTGTCCAGCAGGGCAGGGAAAGGGAGGCGTCGGGGGGCAGCAGGGAAGCAGAGCCCACGTCGCTGGCCCTCACTCCGGAAAGTTCCGAGAACTAGGATCCTGCCCTGGCTGGTCTGGGCAGAGCTGAGCGGGGCTGGGGGCTTACACGGGCACACACGTGCACACACACAGGATCCCGCCCCCGCTGGTCTGTGTAGAGCCAGGGCTTTCATGTACCCACGTGCACACACACGGGTGCACACAGTATCCTGCCCAGGCTGGTCTGCAGGCCCGGCTGGGTCGCGGGGTCTGCCCCAGGCTCCAGCTGCTTCCCCACTGAGCCTCCTACAGACACGTGCAGGGGAGCACAGACACGCGTGTCGGAGAACGCGGACACACGTGTAGGAGAACACGGACACACGTGTAGGGGAGCACAGACGCGTGTAGGAGAACGCGGACACGTGTAGGGGAGCACAGACGTGCAGGGGAGCGCAGACACACATGTAGGGGAGCACAGACACGCGTGTAGGAGAACACGGACACGCGTGCAGGTGAGCAGGTGCAGCAGTGCCCCAGGCTCTCGGCGTCCACCCCACCCCGGCAGGAACAGAGCAGCTCCCACTGCCGGTGAGCACAGCGACCCCATCAGGTCGCTCGGAGGTGCGACCCCTGCCAGTGCCCACACCTGCTGCCCAGGGCGGGGGAGCCCAGCAGGTCTGCACTGCACCTGTCTGCCCAGAGCTGGCAGCAACTCCCCTGCCTGTGACTCCGGGATTCCCTCCTGGCCGGCACCCAGGGGTGAGGGGCACAGAGCTGGGAGCAGCCCCCGGCCGCAGAGCCCCACTCATCGCAACAGCCTCAAAGGCCCTGCCCCGGCAGGCGCTGGACTGGGCGCAGGTTTCCGAGCTGAATCCGTTTGTCAGCAGCCAGCCCTGCGGGGTCCACCTCGGCTCCTCCCCACGCCACCCTCGTCCTAGGGGCCGGCTCTAGAGGACCCCTCCCTCCGGTCCTGCACCCCTCCTCCCAGGAGGAAGTGGTGAGCCCCGCGGAAACAGCAGGGCGCAGCGCCAACTCTGGCCCAGGCGCACCGAGGCTCCGCCTTTGGGCGGAGCGCCCCCGATCGCCCAATCAGCGTGCCAAGGGGCGTGGCCCTGTGCTCGGGGAGGCCGGGCAGTGCGCGCCCTCGTCTTCCACCCGCTGAGGGCTCTCTGGCGGGTTTTCCGTTGTCTCAGCCCAAAGCTGCGCCGCTGCTGACGTTGGTGCCCCTGCAGGACGGCCTGACCCCCGCTGTGTCGCGATGGGACGGCCCGGAGCGTGCCACGGGACGGGCTTGCGGGGGGCGCTGTTATGCTCCGACCCCGGTCCCGGCCCTGATGGGACTGTCCGGAGCGTGCCGCGGGGCGGCCGTGGAGGGTGCGCTGCCGCTGTGCCCCCCTTCCCGGCCCTGATGGAACAGTCTGGAGCGTGCCACTGGTCGGCCATGGGGGGGCTTTCGCCCTGATGGAACGTCCGGAGCGTCCACGGAGTGGGTGTAGGGAGCAATGTCCCCCCCGCCCCTGCCACGATGGAACAGTCCGGAGCGTCCACGGGGCGGCCGTGGGGGGGCGCTGTGGCTCAGCAGCGCTGGCCCGGACGCACCGCAGCCGCCGCGGCTTCCGGTGCGTCACTTCCGCCCCCGGCCACAGAGGGCGCACGCCGCTCCCGCCGCGCGCAGATCCCCGCTGCCCTGGCGCCCAGCGCCGTCGCCACGTCGGCGGCCCGCGGCCCGACCATGGGCGCCCCGGCGGGGCCAGGCCGGGCTTCGGGGAGGCCGAGGGACCCGCCCGGACCCGGGCGCTCGCCGCGCGCAGGCGGCCGGGGGCTCGGCCGCGGGGGCTCGCCCTCAGCCTAGCGCGTCGGACGGCGTCCCGGGCTCTGGCCCGCGGCGCGCGGGGCCCCTCACGGAGACGCGGGCCGGCTCGCAGGTCAGTGCCGTCGCGAGTCGTGGGGGCCGCGCGGGGGGCGCCCGGGCCGGCATCGGGGTCTCGGCGCGCGGGGCGGCTCGGCCCGTGCGTTCCCGGTGCGGGGCCGGAGTGCTGCGCGGGCTCGGGCCCCGCGAGTCCGCAGACAGCCGTGTCGACACCCCCGCGTGTCCGCGCGTGGGCCTGGGCGGTGTCCGCGAGGGGGGCGCGCGCAGGCCGCCTCTGCTGCGGGCTTTGCCCGGGCGCCTGCGGCGGTCCCGGCCGGGAGTCGGGGGCTGCTGGGGCTGCTGGTGCTGGGCAGGGGGCGGCCCGCGTGCTTGCCCGCGGGGGGCTGTGGTTCCGGCGCCGAGGACACGTTCGTCCATACGTGTTTATGTGAAGGGCAGAGCGCTCTCCCACCACTGGTTCATTCCCCGGGGCAGCAGGGGGCAGCCTGACCCCTCCCAGCGCCTCCCGGTGTCACAAAGCCCGGGGGCGGGGAGCCCGCGCTGGCCCTGGCCGGGGCCTGGTCACAGCCTGGGGCAGGTTCCGTGCCCACGCAGGTGAGGCTGCCGGCACCCACCCTGGACTGAGCGCGACTGCAGTGGCCCGGGCTGGGGGGAGCTGGCCCGGCAGGGCCGGTGAGTCGGAGGCGCCTGGTCCGGCGGCCTCGTCCACCTTGTGTGTCAGCTGCTGGGGATGCCTGGCGGCTGGGGCCTTCCGCAGGGCTCCGAGCCGTCTGTTCGTCGCGGCCCTGCGGGGTCCTGGTGCCCACTGGGTCTCCGCCCGCCGTCAGACGCGCTCTCTGGTTAGTGCTCACTGGAGAGCAGGGGACAGAGCTGCTTCTTCGCCGGTCACTCCCCAGGTGCCACTGCAGCCGGGGCTGGGCCCGGGCAAACCCTGGACCTCAGCCTGGCTCTGTGGGTGAGCCCGGGTGTGTCAGCAGGGGCTGGGTCAGAAGAGGGTGCAGCTCAGATGGGGCCCCAGGGTGCGAGGCCGCAGCCCCAGGCGGCACTGGGGTGCCTGTGCGGCTGCCTCGCTGTGGCCAGAGCGAGAAGCCGGCTCGCCGTGCTCTGACTCCGGTAAGCTGGCTGCAGCGGGGGAGGCCGCCTTGGTTGGGTGCCCCAGGCCCCACTGTGAAGTGGGCACCCACACCCCGGAGCGGGGGCTCCCCAGAGGGCAGCGGGGCTTGGCCTCTGAGGGCTGCTCTCTCCCGCGTTTTCCCCGTTGGTGAACGCCGCCTCGGGGTGGGCAACAGACAGGCCTTTGTCCAGCAGGCCCCCAGCCCCAGCTGGACCCTCGGGTGAGACCACAGCCCGGCCGTAAGCCCAGGGTGCCCGGCTGAGCTGACCCCCGGAGACCACGACCGTGCACATGGGGCCCAGCCATGGGCAGCCGCACAGCCCCGCCGCTCCGCTCCTCGTCTGCGCCTGCGCCGGCTGGTTCCGGGTGTGAAGCGGTCGGGAGTTCTTCCATCTGCCGGTTCATCGCCTGAGTGGCCACAGCGGCCAGGGCTGGGCCAGGACAGAGGCAGGAGCCCAGACTCCACGCGGGTCCTGGGAGGTGGCAGGGGCCCAGGCCCTCGGGCCCTCCCGGGCTGCAGGACTGAAGCCACCGCTCCACGGAGCTCAGCCCTGGGTGCATGGGTGCGGCGGCTCCGTCCCTTCACAGTCTCGCGTTTACAACTTCCTTTCCGGTGTATTTGAACGGCAGAGTGAGCACTGTGGTCCGGCAGGTCAGGGGGCCTGGGGAAGAGCCCACGCCCCTCTGAGGCCCGGCTCCCTGCCCCCACCCCCGTCTGCCCTCGCCCCTCTGAGGCCCGGCTCCCTGCCCCCACGTGGGGGACCTGGATGGAGTCCCAGCTGTTGCTGGCATCCGGGCAGTGACCCTGGAGGTAGAGGATGTCTCTGTCTCTGTCACTCTGCTGTGTCACCAGCATCCCGTGCGAGTGGTGTTGAGTCCCGGCCTGTCTGCCGTGAGCTCCCGCTTCCTGGGTGGCGGCAGCGACAGGTGAGGTGCCCGGCTTCAGCCTCGGTGCGGCCCTGGCTGCTGTAGGGATTTGGAGCCCGGACCAGCAGGTGTGCACGTTCCCGCTCTCAAATAGTTTTTTTATTTGGAAAAATTCCTGAACTTACCCAGCTTTGTCCGTTTTACCCTTGTTTGAAAAGCTCGGTCGGTCAGGCTTCCACCCCCAGATTCAGGAGGGCGCAGGTGTCCTGCGGGGGCGGGGGGGGGGGGTCGCGGGACTGCGCGTGCAGGCGCCGTCTGTCGGGGCCACCTCTCTGTTTTCCCCAGCCTGGTGCCGTCCGGGTGCGAGCTGGGTGCTGGGCAGGCCTGTCTTCCTCTGTAATCCGCGGTAGCCGTGTTTCTGGGCCCGGATTCTGTCTCGGCCCCGAGCACCGCTGGCCGCGCCGTGGTTCCCAGCACTGCCGGGTGGGGTGGGGTGGGGCGAGGCTGGAGCCGACCTTTGCCCCCTGCCTTGTTCACCGGGCTCCTCCCCTTTGCTGTCCTCACGTGCTCTGTCCTCTTACGCTGCCCCCTGCGTGGTGACGGGGCTCCCCTGCCCTGGGGGCGGCTCCTGTGTCCCCCTCTCTCCCAGTGCATTGCCGCTGCCCGCCCTGGTCTCAGCTGTGTGTCCCAGGAGTGCGAGCCGTCCCACTGGAGAGGGGCATCTAGCTGGCCCCGCCCCTCAGGGCACAAGTAACCACAGTCAAAGTCGTGTGTTTGGGGCCTTGAGAACTGCACCGTGGGAGCCGTGGTCCCGATGGCTGGGGAGCGTGGGAAGACGGGAGCACGCGTGTCGCCCCAGGCACGGGGACCGCGTGACTGACAGAAGGTGAAGTCCCCGGGAGCCCAGCCAGCCCGTGGGGCTCCGGGGCTCTGGTGTCGGCGTCCAGGCCTGGGTCCTTCTGACGCCTGCGGGCTGGGGGGCACGATGAGTGCCCACGCCCCCGCCGCAGCTGGAGTCGTGCTGAGGCGTCTGCCGGCCCCCAGGCTGCGTCCCGGGGCTCCGTGCCCTGCTGTCTCTGCAGGCCCTGACCCGCTCCTGTCCCCTCTCTAACAGATGGGGGCGTGGCCAGATGCTGCCGGGACGTCCACATCCCACACCGGCGTCCCGGGCTCAGGGCCCCGCCGACTTGGGTCCCTGCCCTCCACGGAGACCCAGAGGGAGTCCCGGGCTCAGGGCCCGGCCGACTTGGGTCCCTGCCCTCCACGGAGACCCAGAGGGAGTCCCGGGCTCCTGGACGCGGCCTGGCCCAGCCCAGCTGTTGCATTGTGGAGTGAATCAGTGAAAGGAAGTTAGGGCTCTTGTCTGTCTCTGTCTTTCCAATAAACTAAATACTTAAAAAGAAGTCTGGTTCCCGTTATCTGCTTGTCTTTGCTTGCACAATTCAGAATTCCTAGCCGATGACACCGCGCACAGTGGTGTTTATAGCGTCGCTCGTGGGCCGTACACAATCATCCCATGTGCCTTGGCAGGGCCGCACAGATGACGTCACCGGCCTCACGGCCCACGGCGACGCTGTCCCCTGCCCGGGTCCAAGCTTAGCGAGTTGAGTGCTTTTTGCTTCTCGCTTTAGTGCACTGTGTTGTTTGATTCCTGCACTTGTGTTCCCTTTTACTTATTTTAAATTTCTGTCTGTTTACTTGAAAGGCAGAGAGAGGTCTTCCTTCCGCTGGCTCAACTCCCCAGAGCACCACCCAGGTCTCCCGCCCGGGTTGCAGGGGCCCAAGCGTTCGCGCCGTGATCCGCTGCCTCCTGGGTGCTCGTCTGCAGGACGCGGGCATCGCAGGCAGAGCCGGGTCTCGAACCGGAGACTGGTAGGCCATGCCGGTGTGCAGCAGTGCCTGCCCCAGGGCTCTGTGTTGGAGACCGGTTTTCCTGTCCCTACTGGTTTAAGGATTTTTGGTTTTTCAGCAAGTGAGAGATGCCAGACCTGTTAGAAGGTGCTGCTGCCAGCCTCCATGCTGCCCCCCCCCAGCCCCTCTGCTCTGTCTGGGGCGGGACATCTCCAGGCCACGCCCCTCCCCGTGCGCAGTCACCACGTCCTCACGGTGGTGGGTTTAGCTCTGATTGATGGCGATGGCGTCTGCCAGGTGTCCCTTTGGGGTAGAGGACATGCGTGGGAGAAGCTCCAGGCCGAGCAGAGGCCGGCGCGTGTCACGATTCCCAGCTCTGAGCGCCTGCGGCTTCCTCTGGTCTGCAGGACTGACCTGCCCCTCAGTCGTGATCCTGGGTCCCGGGAGGACTTGCGGCCTCCCTGGGGAGGGACCTCATGCAGGGGCCCTGTTCAGCTCTGTCACCCAGACTTGCTGGCCGGGCGCCACCTCCGGCTCTCAGGGGAGTGCTAGGTGCCTCCCCCACGTTTTGGGAAAGCCGGGACCCCTCGCTGCGGCCCAGGACGAGGCTACAGGCCCCAGTGAGGTTCTTTCTTTTTTTTTTTTTTTTTTTTTTTTTTAAGATTTTATTTACTTATTTGAGAGGTAGAGTACAGTGAGAGGGAGAGACAGGGAGAAAGGTCTTCTGTCTGCTGGTTCACTCCCGGAGCTGGGCAGATCAGGAGCCAGGAGCTTCTTCCCGATCTCCCACGCGGGCGCAGGGGCCCAAGGACTTGGCCATCTTTTAATGCCTTCCCAGGCCACAGCAGAGAGCTGGATTGGAAGAGGAGCAGCCTGGACTAGAACCAGTGCCCATATGGGATGCCGGCGCTGCGGGCGGAGGATTAACCACTGCGCCACGGCGCCGGCCCCTCCGCTGAGGTTCTGTTTCTGCTGCCCGCTCTCAGCTCCTGGGGGCCTTCCGGGCTGTCTGTGCGGACTGCACCTTCCTAGTGGGTGGGTGCTCTGCCCTCAGCCCTGGGCCCAGCCGCGGGCTCTGTCCTCTGCCCTGGGCCCAGCCGCGGGCTCTGTCCTCTGTCCTCTGCCCTGGGCCCAGCCGCAGGCTCTGTCCTCTGCCCTCTGCCCTGGGCCCAGCCGCGGGCTCTGCCCTCTGCCCTGGGCCCAGCCGCAGGCTCTGCCCTCTGTCCTCAGCCCTGGGCCCAGCCGCAGCAGCTCGGCTGTCCAGGCCCCAGCCCCGGGTTTCTGTCCACTGCTTGCTCCGTGGCCAGCTCTGCTGTTTGTCTCCCTTTCCCACCTCTTGTGGGCAGCAGGTGCGTGGCAGCAGCCCAGGTGTGACTGGCGGGCCCGTGGGAAGGAGAGGGACCCCGTGACTTCTTAGTTTGTAGACAGCAGACACAGACGTGGCTCCCGCGCGTTCGGGCAGGGCCCGGCTCCTCTCAGTGGGGGGCCCTGCCGAGCTCTGCCCCATCTTCCTCACTCTCGGCACACATTGGGCGGACGGTGTGTGACCAGGAGGCGAGCGTCCACCTGGTATGTGCAGCTCTCCCGGGCCCTCTCTGGGCATGGTGACAACAGCGTGGCCATGGTGCAGCCCCTGGGCCACGTGTGTCTGCCCTGGCTGCCTGAGCAGTGCTGGACAGGGCAGGCAGCTCGTGGTCCAGCCCTGGGGACGCCCCGGGGCCAGTGGTCACTTGGCACTGGCGCCATGGCCATCTGAAGTTGCGTCTTTTTTGAATTGAAGATTTATTTATTTAAAAGGCAGAATTAGAGATAGCGAGATCCTCCGTCTGCAGGCTCACTCCCCAGGTGGCTGCACCGGTCAGGCCTGGGCCAGGAGCCTGGAAATCCACTTGGGCCAACCACGCGGGTGCAGGGGCCGGGCACACGGGCCACTGTCCTCCGCAAACTGAGTGGACTGGGACCAGTTGGGACTCTGATTGCACAGCGCCCGCCCCTCCCGCCCCGCCCCTGCAGGCGGCAGGTTAATCCGCCGAGCCACAGCGCGGCCCTCCCACACCCCGTGGTCCCTCGTGGGCTCTGGCATTGCAGAGCAGATGTCTGAGGAGAGTGGTGGGGGTGGGCCTTGAGCAGGACAGGAGCTGGGGAGGGGCTGGCCCTGCAGCACCCCCCCCCGTTGTCTCCCCCCAGGCACAGTGGCTGCAAGGGAAGGTGTGTGCTTGGCTCAGGCCAAGCCCCCCCCAGTGCTCAGCCCCCTGCACAGAGGAAAAGGGGTGGGCTCGGGGGGCAGCAGAGGGCCACTCCCCCGTCCCTCCTGTGTCACCAGTTGGCTGCGTCCCTACCCCAACCCACATCCCAGACCCCTGGCCTCCAGGGCTCGGCTGCCGCCCTGCACCCCCACTCCTGCTGCAGGGTCCAAGTGTGCGGGGGCACCTGGGCACCGCTAGCAGCCCAGGGAGCAGAGCCAGGTCTTCCAGAAGTGCTGGCCCCCTGCCCCCTTGCATCCTGTCTGAAGCAGCACCAGGCTTGGCTGAGGTGCGCGACACCGAGGTGGCCGACGTGGGAGCTGCCGGGCCTGGGAGGTGCTGCCCCCAACAGGGCCTGGTGCAGGTCCCAGGGCCTCCTGAGTGAGGGGCGGCCTGGTGCAGGTCCCAGGGCCTCCTGGGTGAGGGGCGGCCTCCGTACTCGTCACCCTGGGGCTCTGCTGATGAAGTGACCTGGGCTGGCCCTGGATGGCGAGGACGGGGCCGTCAGCAGCAGGACTGGTGGGGTTGGGATGTCCCGGAGCAGCGGAGGGGCGGGGCCTGTGAGCCCCAGGTGCTGGGAGAGGCGCCCAGAGGGGGCTCGGCCTCCCCGCCTGCCCTGAGCCTCTGCTTTGTCACAGCCTGAGTTTCCCAGGAACCCTGGCTGACAGCTGGCGTCTCCACCGGGGCGCACGGTGAGTGGCCCTAACACCACCGAGTGCCGTCCTCAGCCTCACGGCCCCCCTGCCGTGGGGAGGGGCCTCCTCTCCCTCCAGGGTGCGTCAGAAAGGCAGGGGTGTGCGCCCCGGGAGTCGCGCACTCCTGGGGACACAAGGCCTGCGTCTCGCCCTACCCTGCGCTGCCTCCGTGGGCTGTGGGCCCAGAGCTTCCCTAACTCCTTCCTCCTGGTGGGAGAGGCCGGGGTTGCGCCTGGTTGGTTTTGTTTACTCCTGAGAAGGCCGCACTGGACGCCACCTCGGCACAGACGTCGGTGGGCGCGGCCCCTCGAGCTCTCAGCTCCCCTTCCCCAGGGTGACTTTGGAGAACGTCCAGCTGGTGCCGGCGGGTGTTCCGACCAGGACAGCCTGTGACAGGCACAAACCGTGGGTGCTGCCGGGGCGGTTCCAGCAGAGTGGCTTTCTGCCCGGCTGCCCCTGAGTAGCAAAGAGGCCGGGAAGTAACTCAACTTGGCCGGCATCCGGCATCCACGCCTCACCGGTGGAGCTCGGCGCCCTCCGTGTGCCTGCGTCCCCAGGGTTCTGTGCAGCCGGAGGTCGCTGGCCTGCGGGGAGGGTAGGCTCTGCCTCCTGGGGTGGCCGTGCCCCTGTCGTGGCGCGGTGGCCTGTGGGAGCCGTGAGCGCAAGGGGGAAGCAGGACCCCCGTGGGCCTGACCGCAGGCCGGGATTTGGCTTGGGGGCGGCAGCTGAGCAGTCACGGAGTCGGATGCGTGTGCGTCCGTGCCCGGGCGTTTCCACAGAGACAGCACGGGCGCCCAGCAGCACCGGGCCGTGTGGAGGGCAGGGCTGGTGCTGGCTGAGACCGGTGAGCAGGTGTTGGGGCAGGGATGGCCGTGGCCTGCTCCTTAGTGGGACACCTGCGGGGAGAGGCTGCGGCCCTGGCCGTGCAGGGGCCGGCACAGCGGGCGGGGTGGGCGCTCCCACTGCTGCCGGCAGCTCTGCCTGGCTTGTGGACTCCCAGATGAAGGTTGGGAGGAGTCTGATCTGGCAAGAGGGAGCTGGGCTGGGATTTGACAAAGGGAGGTGGCTCACCCCCCAGATGCCTGACAGACAAGGCCAGGCCAAGCCAGGAGCCAGGCACCAGGCACCCAGCCCAGGCCTGCCCAGGTTCATTTCCCAAAGGCTGACACAGCTGGGCCTGCGTCAGGCTGAAATCAAGCCCAGAACCCATGTTTTGGAAACCCTGGCCCGGTCACCCGAGCCGTCCCCTCGGCCTTGCAGGGTCGGCAGAAGCCAGAGTGGGAGCAGGAAGAGGGTTTTGGACACAGGCTTTCCGGCGTGGACAGGCCAGGGGGCGTGCACACAGGTCCAGTCTGGAGAGCTGGTGGCCGTGAAGGGGTGGGAGCTGAGAGAAGCAAGGCGGGGCCAGGCACCCGCCGTGGGCGCTCAGCTCCTCAGCAGTGACCGAGGCCGGCCGCGGGCGCCCCTGTGGGCTCCCCACCCTGGCAGTGGTCTCTTCTGCGTGTTCACCTCCAGGTAACCAGGTGGCTGCCGCAAGCCCGTCTGGTGTCAGCCCAGCCCAGGGGCCTCTGGAATCCCATACGTGAGCTGAGTTTAGCAGGGGTGGGTCTTTGGTGAGCAGGTGGGCAGCACACGGCGTTGTGCCTGGGTTTGAGCTCACGCTGCTCCCAACTCTGTCTTCCTGGCAAGCTGCACCCTGGGAGGCAGACAGTGACGGCTCGAGTGGTTGGGTCCCTGCCACCCTTGGGGGAGACCCACGTGGAGTTTGGGGCTTGATTTCAGCCTGGCGCAGGCCCAGCTGTTGCTGGCATTTGGGAAATGAACCAGCACAAGGCATTCCGACTCTGTCTTTCAAACAAGTAGGTATATAATTAAACACACACACACACACACACACAGAGCGAAAGGAAAGAGCAAGATTAGGGAAAAACAGGATGGTTAGAAGTGAGACCAGATACGGTGTCCGGAAGTGGAAGATCCGGTGACAGACAGACAGACTCCACGGATGGGGTAGAAAGTGCCCGTCTGACACGGGCGTCGCGGGATCAGACGCACAAAACGTCTAGTTGAGGGCGCAGGGAGAGCCTGCAGGGCCTGAGCACCTGTTCTCTCCAGGGCCCTTCGCTGGTGCCAGGAGCCCGTTGTGACAGCTTAGGACCCAGTGGCAGAGACGGCCCGGGCCCCGGTGGAGGCCGGAGGCTCTGGGTGCTGCCCTGCGGGAGGCAGGACGAGCCAGAGGTTTGTGTTGATCGTGAAGTGACCAAGGCTCTGGGAGCCCTGGGTGTGCGCTGCCTCGGATGGGCAGACCAGGAGCTGGCCCTGGTTCCGTCTCGGGGGCCCATGAACCCGCCGGAAGTCCAGCAGTGAGACTCAGCTCCACCTGGTATTTTAAAGTCATTTTAAATTGGTGAATAAAACTGTTAAAGACATTAAATATTCAAAATAAGTGACGTGTTTCCTTTTCTTAGTGTTCGGGTTCCATGTCTGCGCTCTGCTGGCGAGAGGCACTTTCCGAGGCCATGTCGGTGGCAGCTGGGACCCCCGCCCCCTCGCCTGCGTCGTGCGTGCTCACGCCCGGCCGTGCTGCCCGTCCTTGAGACAGAAGCGTCCCCAGCTGCGGCGCCTGCATGGCTTCTTCCACGAAACCCTCCGCGCCGGAGGAGACGGCTCCTGGCGGCGGGGAGAAGAGGCAGTCCCTGCTCAGCTGGGGCTCTCTGCTCGGCCATCGGGGCGAGAAGGTGGCGTTTGCCAGGGCCGAGGGCAGCCCTGCGGAGAACCTGCTGACCATCACCATCACCGAGACCACCGTCATCGAGTCGGACCTGGGCGTGTGGGACTCGCGGGCCCTGCTCTACCTCACGCTGTGGTTCTTCCTCAGCTTCTGCACCCTCTTCCTCAACAAGTACATCCTGTCCCTGCTGGAGGGCGAGCCCAGCATGCTGGGTAAGGCGGGCTGGGGGGCGGGGGGCTGGGGGGCCTGGGGGGCCTGGGGGGAGGGCGAGCCCAGCATGCTGGGTAAGGCGGGCCCTGGGGGGCCTGGGGGCCCTGGGGGGAAGGCGTGGGCCCTGGGGGGAGGGCGTGGGCCCTGGGCGGCCGAGGGCGTGGCCGGGACCCCTCTGCACCCAGGTCTGCGCCTCCCTGCAGGCGCCGTGCAGATGCTGTCCACGACCTTCATTGGCTGTGTCAAGGTCTTCGTCCCCTGCTGTCTGTACCAGCACAAGGCCCGGCTCTCCTACCCCCCCAACTTCATCACCACCATGCTCTTCGTGGGCCTCATGAGGTGAGGCGTCTGCGGCCGCGGCTGGCGGGACTTCCTCCCGTGCGGGAGGCAGCTTCGCGGTTACCACGAGGGCAGCGCAGGCTCCGGGGACTCAGGAGGGCGCCCAGGTTCCAGGCACCGAAGGAATTTGGTTTTGTCGAGTTCTTTCTGGAGCTGCCCTGGAAGCAAATTTAGCCGTGGTTTGTGGGGGGCGTGCCTGCTTCCCCTGGCAATGCCTGGGCCTCGGGGGCCGGCCAGCACCTCGCAGGCCTCACCCTGAGCTCTGGGCCCAAGCCCAGGAGCCCGTGTGGGTGAGGGTGCGGAGGGGAGAGGCCGGCGTGGCCGCCTGCTGGAGCTGACCCTCTGGGGCCCTGTCCCCAGCGGCTGCTTGCTTGGCTCGTTCACCCGACGGTGCTTCCTGCTTATTTGCAGGTTTGCAACCGTCGTCCTGGGTTTGGTCAGCCTGAAAAACGTGGCCGTTTCGTTTGCGGAAACCGTGAAGAGCTCCGCCCCCATCTTCACCGTGATCATGTCCCGCATGATTCTGGGCGAGTACACAGGTGAGGGGGGAGGGGAGGGGGGGAGAGGAGGGGAGGGGAGGGAGGTGGGAGAGCCCGGCCGCCCCGGGCCAGCGTCCAGAGCCCTCCTCGCCCTGCCGAGGCAGCGAGTCCTGCTGCGTGCAGCAGCGGCTTCGGCCCCACAGAAGGAACGACTCCAGCACTGAACGTCTTGATTTGGCTTCCAGCTGTGGTGGACATGTCTGACAAAGCAGCTCTCTGGGGTCAGTCAGGAATCTCCCCGCTGGGGAAAACTGAGGCGCAGGACTTGAGAGCCCAGGGGACTCCAGCAGGTGGCTCTGGTGTGCGGCACCATCCCCGAGGCCTTGGCTGAGACCCCCAGTGTCGGTGGCGCCCGGGCCCCAGCCCTGCACCAGAGTCAAGCAGGATCCCCGTGGCGTTGAAGTGGCCGCAGGTTCCGCACGCCCATTCTGTAGTGAGCGTCCAGGAGCTGAGGGCCAGCCGGGGCGGAGGCCGGCGTGCGTGCTGGGTCCACGGCAGAGCAGTCCCCATCCTCAGCTCAGGTCCTGTGAGCGAGGCGCGGAGTCGGGGCCGGGGGCCCTGCTCTGGCCTGAGGCCTCAGCTTGGTCCACTCTGCGAACACCGTGTGCTCACGCCCTCACTGACGCGGATCTCAAGGCCGGCTGAGTGTGGGCCCAGAATCGCCTGGTGCCCGCTCCCGGAACCACCATGCACAGGAAACGCGACTGCTGATGCATTGAGGAATTCTTTCTTAATTTGAGAGGCAGAAAGACAGAGAGGTCTCTCACTTGTGGTGCGCCCCCGAAATTCCTGCAGCAGCCAGAGCTGGGCCAAAGCTGGACGCCTGGAGCTCCACGTCTCCCAGAGGGACAGCAGCGACCCAAGTCCTTGAGCCAGGCCCCGCGCCCCCCGGCGAGCCCCAGGCGGAGGCGGGGTCGGAAGTGGCGCTGGAGGTGGAGCCAAGGCCGCGATCTAACCGCTGGCCAGACACCTGCCCCTGGAAGATGTATTTGTCTGAAAGGCAGAGTTAGAGAAGGAGAGAGACGAGAGACCTCATCCACTGGTTACTCCCCAAATGTCCCAATGACTTGGGCTGGGCTGACCAGGAGCCAGGAGCTTCCTCTGGACCTCCCATGTGTGCAGAGGACACACATGGGGGGAGCAGCCAGGACTCGAACCAATGCCCACATGGGATGCCGGCACTGGGGGCCATGGCTTAACCCACTGTGCCATGGTGCCAGTTCCCTGAATGGATTTTTTAATTGAGAGACATCTTCACCCACTGGTTTACTCCCCAAATGCCTGCAACACCCAGGGCCGTGCTAGGCTGCAGCCAGGATCTTGGGAGCCTTGTGGGTGGCAGGGGCCCTAGTACTGAGTTACACTACCCTCCCAGGGTGGGCTTCAGCAGGAGGCTGGAGTCAGGTACAGGGCCGGGCACTCTGCTGCGGGCGCAGGCCCCCCAAGCAGCGCCTTAACCGCTGCGCTGTAGACCCATCCTAACAGTGGGCAGTGTGGTGGAGCCCCCAGCCCCGTGCCAGGCCCTCAGGGTCTCTTTCTCACAGCTGCCTGGACACCGGTCACTCACCCTCTTCACCTGCACGCCCAGGTGCCGTGAGGGCCAGCACGTGTCTGGTCGCTGCGGTCCTTGCAAGGCCCCCGGCGCAGGGAGGTGGCGGGCGTGCCTGCCGACAGGAGCTGGCGTTTGCCTGCTCTGCGCTCTGCACCAAGCAGTTGCCGGTGCTGGTTCTGAGAGCCCTGCCGGCCGCGGTGCTCCAGGGCGCTGCACCTGCTCACCGTGTGTTGCGCTCTCCTCAGGGCTGCTGGTCAACCTCGCCCTCATCCCGGTCATGGGAGGGCTGGCGCTCTGCACAGCCACCGAGATCAGCTTCAATGTCCTGGGCTTTTCGGCTGCATTGTCCACCAACATCATGGACTGGTGAGTGGCAGAGTGTGGGCGTCCGTGGGGGTGCTTGTGAGACGCTGCTCCGTCTGTGTCGTCTGAGGCCAGCCCAGAGCCACCTCCCTGATCCAAAGCCAGGTTCCCTCAGTGCCCCAGCATAGCTTTCGCTCAGAAACAAGCCGGAATTCGACCACGTGGTCGTGCTGCGAAGTCGCTCATCAGAGACACGCGAGCCCTGGAACACCCTGCCGCCCATGCCCGTCGGTGTGGCTGTTCCAGCTCGGGATCACCAGGGGGCGCTTCAGCTGCAGCCAGGGGCTCTCCCTGGGCTGTGGGCATCCTGGCGGCTTTTCCCTGCATCGTGGCCATGAAGAAGACCAGGGGACGGCGCCGTGCCGCGGGCAGGAGAGGCCAGTGTCGCGTCTCTGTTAGATTTAGGTTGGTCCAGGGAACCCTGCTGGGGCCCCGAGTCCACAGCTGAGCCAACGAGCTGGTCTCTAAGAATTGCCATCACTTCTCAGCCGCGCTGTTTTGAGAAAGGAACGGGGAGGGGCCCAGCTCCCGCGTGCGGTCGCCACGGACGCCCGTTCTGCGGCGTGCAGCCGGCTCGGCGGCCTGATGCCGCTCGGGGACACGGAATGGCCCTCGGGTCCGGCACTGCAGCGTGCCTTTCGCCTTCTCTGCGTCTGTAGTTCCTGACACGTAGCCTGGCTGCCTCCCGGCCCGTCCGTGTGCTCGCTTTGCTCTGGACTTGCTGCGTGGCGTGGTGTCCGTGACGGCCCCTCGTCCGCGGCCGGCTCTGGGATCCCTGTGTGAACGAGTCCCCAGGTGGATGCGACGGCCAGAGGTGGGCCAGCCGAAGCCAGGGGCTGAACGCCGTCCGGGTCTCCCACGCAGGTGCAGGGGCCAGGCCTGGGCCGTCTTCCCCTGCCTTCCCGGCCACAGCAGGGAGCTGGATGGAAGTGGAGCAGCGGGCACATGAGCCGGGCCCATAAGCATGGCAGGGTCGCAGGCCGCGGCTTGCCTGCCGCCCCACGGCGCCAGAGCTGCCGCGGAGCCCAGAGCAGCGGCGCCTCCTCACGCGTCTCCTGGCGCTGCTCGGGCTGCGTGCTGTGTCGCGTGCTGCTGCTTTTGCAAACAGTTTTTTTAGATTTATTTTGTTTGAAAGGCACAGTGCCGCAGAGACATCTTCCATCTGATGGCTCGCTCACTCCCCAGATGGCTGCACCAGCCAGGGCTGGGCCGTGCTGACGCCAGCGGCCCAGAGCTCCGTCTGGGCCTCCGGGCGGTGGCCGGGCATCCTGTGCCTGCCCAAGGACGTGAGCAGGAGGCTGGGCCTCGGAGCGGCGCTGGCGTGGCTCCTGGCCGCCCGGCCGCCCAAGCCGGCGCTGAGCCACAGCGCCTGCCGCTTGTTTCACGTTCTCACCGGCCTCTGGCCGTCTCCCGCGGTTTGTCCTGTGCTGGGTCTTGCCTGTTTGTGTTTATCGAGGCCTTCGGGGAGGCAGCTCTGTGTCAGTCACACACCTGGGTACCCGGGTGCCGGCCATGGTGGCTGCTGACTTTAGACCCCTTTTCTTCAACGTGGGGCTTTGCAGGCCTGCGCCGTGGCGCCGTGGCACAGCTCCTGCCTGGACGCTGCTGGGGCAGCACACGTGAGCACTGCTTCAAGTCCCAGCTGCTCCGCTTTTTTTTTTTTTTTTTTTTTCTTTTTTTGACAGGCAGAGTGGACAGTGAGAGAGAGAGAGAGACAGAGAGAAAGGTCTTCCTTTGCCGTTGGTTCACTCTCCAATGGCCGCCGTGGCCGGCACACCGTGCTGATCCGATGGCAGGACCCAGGTGCTTCTCCTGGTCTCCCATGGGGTGCAGGGCCATCCTCCACTGCACTCCCTGGCCACAGCAGAGAGCTGGCCTGGAAGAGGGGCAACCGGGACAGAATCCGGCGCCCCGACCGGGACTAGAACCCGGTGTGCCGGCGCCGCAAGGCGGAGGATTAGCCTAGTGAGCCGCGGCGCCGGCCCGGCTGCTCCACTGTCAATGCAGCTCCCTGCCAAGAGCTCGGAAAGCAGTGGGAGGCGGCCCAGCACTTGGGCCCCTGCACCACGTAGGAGACCCTGATGGAGTTCTCGGCTCCTGACTTGGGCTCGGCCCAGCCCTGGCTATTGTGGCCATTTAGGGAATAAACCAGCAGATGAAAGATGCCCCCCGCCCCACCTTTCAAATAAAGGCTTTTCAAAAAAAACCAAATTAGGGTTTTGTGAAGTGCTCAGAGCGGGGACTTTAGGGTCCTGTGATGCCAAAGAGCTGAGCACCTCGGGCAAGAACCTCACCACAGTGCCTGGCCTCAGGGAGTGCGCTGTCCGCTGAGTGGGGGCAGTGCTGTGGTCGGTGCGCTGTCCACTGAGTGAGGGCAGCGCTGTGGTCGGTGCGCTGTCCGCTGAGTGAGGGCAGTGCTGTGGTCGGTGCGCTGTCCGCTGAGTGAGGGCAGCGCTGTGGTCGGCGTGCTGTCCGCTGAGTGGGGGCAGCGCTGTGGTCGGCGAGGGCCGGACGCCATGTGCGTTCACCGTGCCGTCCTAGCTTGTTCACCCTTCACCTCTCCTGTTCTTTCTTGTAGTTTGCAGAACGTTTTCTCAAAAAAGCTCCTGAGCGGGGACAAGTACAGGTTCTCGTGAGTATCGTGCGTGGGCGGGCTCTCCAGCTCCAGGCCAGTCAGATCCAGGGGCCCCACAGACTGACGCGGGCCCCACTTGGGCTCGGGTGGACATTAGAAGGACTTTGTCAGAATGTGGGGAAGCCACCCTCTTCCTGTCCTGTTGCTGCCTGGGTGTGTGATTGCCTTTTCATTTTATTCATTTATGTGACTTAAGACAGAAGCCGTCTGCTGGGTCACTCCCCAGACGTTTGCAGCAGGTGGGCCCAGCCACCGTGAAGCCAGGAGCCCCGCCCAGGTCCCCACGTGGTTCCTGGGCACCTGTTGCCAGCCAGCATGCATGTCAGCGGGAAGCTGTGGAGCCCAGTGCTGGACCCAGGACTGGTCCGAGCACCTGGTGTGGGGTGTGGACGTGCCGCAGGCAGCTTCACTGTGCCACCACACGCCCGCCTGGCCTCTGGTCGCCGTGGAGGTCCTCACTGTCCCGGGAGACAGCAGGTCTCGGGCCTGTGTGCACCCTCAGATGCGTGTGCTGGGAAGTCCTAGGCCGGAGCCTGGCCCCCTGCACGGGCCTGGTGGAGCATCTCCTGTCCCCGCAGGGCCCCGGAGCTGCAGTTCTACACCAGCGCCGCGGCCGTGGCTCTGCTGATCCCAGCCTGGATCTTCCTCATGGTGCGTCTCTCAGGCGGCCGCCTCAGGCCCCGGCAGCTGTTTCTCTCAGCAGTCCAGGAGCGAAAGGGAGGCAGCATGCGGTCTCGCGGACGGCCGGGTGCTGTGTCAGCGCTGCTGACTTGTTTGCATGGCAGCAGCTGTCCTGTCCAGGTGTGAGGGTGGCCTGGCCTGGGGCCTGCAGCCCACCCTGACCCCCGGGAAGATTTGGTTTTGCTTTTCCTCTCGTGTACACAGACCAGGAAACCTGTTGATCTTTTGCAGATGAGAGTGTTTTTCTGGGGTACATTTTTGAAATTGCAGTTTTCATTGAAAGATTATTCATGTTTAAATCTTTTTACCATGTGAAACATTTTATTCTTATTTCTTTGAAAAGCATAGTTAGAGGGAGGGAGAGACAGAGACAGACAGAGAGAGAGAGAGAGAGATCCTCTGTCCGCTCATGCACTCCCCTAAATGACCACAGCAGCCAGGGCTGGGCCAGACTGAAGCCAGGAGCTTCTTCCAGGTCTCCCACGTGGGTGCAGGGCCCCAGCACTGGGCCATCCTCTGCTGCTTTCCCGAGCGCATTAGCAGGGAGCTGGATCGGCAGTGGAGCAGCGGGGTTAAACTGGGACACATACTGGATGTCGGCTCTGTCGGTGTGACTAACCTGCCCAGCCGCAACGCCAGCCCCAGAGGACACTTCTGAGTGTGAGCAGCATCGGATGCAGCCACACTGTGCATCCCTCTCTCACTCTCCATATTTTTTTAGTTTTTTAAAGATGTATTTTATGTATTTGAAAGACACAGTGACAGGGAGCGAGGGAGAAAAAACAGCTCTTCCATCTGCTGATGCCCTCCCCCAAACACCCGCAGCGGCCAGGACTTCTGTCCGGTGAAGCCAGGAGCCTGGCGCTCCGTGTCGCCAGCAGGGCCTCAGCTGCTGGCCCAGCGCACCCTCATCCCGCAGAGCTGAAGCAGTGTGCTGCTGGCCCCCCCAGTCTGGCCCCTGGAGCCCCGTGTCAGGGAGCGGCACCTGTCCTGGGTCCGGCTCACTTCCCTTGCACGCCGTGTCTGAGGCCCGTCCTGGCTGGGGCGTGTGCCGGAACTGCCCGCCTCTCTGCGGCTGAATGGCACTGCGTGGCGTGGATGGCCCCGTGGTGTCCGCCATCCATCCCTTAGCCGTCTGGGCGGCCTCCACATTCTGGCTCTTTATGAACAAAGCTGCTGTGGACGTGGGTGTGCAAGCGCCTCGGGGCGGGGGGTGCTGCCCCGCGGGGGTCTCCAGTTGCTCGAATCTCACAGCCGGGCACAGCGCTCGGCTCCTGCAGGGCTTCGCCGTCGCTTGCTTTGTTTGTGTTTGACAAGACCTGTCCTGTGGGGGGAGGTGCTCTCCTGTTGTGGTTTTTGATGGCAGGTGTCTGTGGGTTCTGGCAGTCTTGATTGGTGTAGTTCAGGCTCCCACCTGGAAGGCTGTGTTGAGGGGAGCCATGCTGTGTCCACTTCGCGCAGGGCTGGGGAGCCTTCCTCTGCCAGTGACCCCACCACTAGGGAACCGTTCAGAACTATAACTTAGAAATTAGCACACTGTCGATTACTGCACTGAGTCCCGCCTCGGTGCCTTGGCAGGGGCAGACCAAATGACATTGTCAGCCTTGCCCAGCCTGTGGCTGGACGTGCCCCTCGCCGTCTCTGTGGGTGGCGTGCAGGGAGCGCCCAGGCCCGCACAGCCTCCCCCTGTTCTGGCCGCAGGACGTGCCCTTCGCCGTCTCTGTGGGTGGCGTGCAGGGAGCGCCCAGGCCCGCACAGCCTCCCCCTGTTCTGGCCACAGGACGTGCCCCTCGCCGTCTCTGTGGGTGGTGTGCAGGGAGCGCCCAGCCCGCACAGCCTCCCCCTGTTCTGGCCGCAGGACGTGCCTGTGATCGGGAGGAGCGGGAAGAGCTTCAGCTACAGCCAGGACGTCGTGTTGCTGCTGCTGATGGACGGCGTGCTGTTCCACCTGCAGAGCGTCACGGCGTACGCCCTCATGGGCAAGATCTCCCCTGTGACCTTCAGGTGAGCCGAGGACGCCCACACACAGGGCGTCCAGGTCTGCAGGGCAGACGAGCAGCTCCGCGGTTGAGTGGCGTCTGGCTCTCGTCCCTGGCGATAGCTGTGCTTCGCCCTGCCCCTAGCCCTTCGCCCCTCACGACAAAAAACAGGGAGTGGGCGGGCCCCTACAGCTCTGGAACCCTCCGGTGGTCTCCCCGCCATGGCCCCCTGGGGCATAGCCCCCCTCAGCCAGGCACGGCCGTGCGGCGGTCACATGGTCCTGGCCAGGCACTGCGGCCGGGGGCCCAGCGCGAGCCTGAGTCTGAGCGTCCTGTCCCCACTTTGCGCCCTGTGTCGCGGCAGTGTTGCCAGCACCGTGAAGCACGCCCTGTCCATCTGGCTGAGTATCATCGTTTTTGGCAACCGCATCACCAGCCTATCAGCCATCGGCACCATCTTGGTGACAGTCGGTGTCTTACTCTACAACAAGGCTAGGCAGTACCAGCAGGAGGCCATGCAGAGCCTGGCTGCAGCTGCCAGCCAGGCCCCAGAGGACAGCACCGAGCCGCTGGTCCCCACGGACCCCGGACAGTACCACTGAGCGAGGCCACGAGGTTAGCAGCACCACCTTGCTCCTCGCTGACAGCAGCCCTCCGCAGCCAGGTGTGGCCGAGCCCACATCCAGGGGTCCTGGCCGGGTCGCAGGGGGGTGGGGGGGGCTGTTGCCTGCTCCCGTCTTGGTTTTTCACTCATCTGTCTGGAACTCAAGTTGAAGGTTTCCAGGCGTCGGCTTCCTGGGCAGAGCCCAGCGTCCGCCATCAGCCAAGCTGAGCTAATGCCAGAGCCAGGTGGTCCAAGCTGCCCCTGTGGCTCCCTGCCAAACACACGTCCTGGCTGCCATGGGCCAGGCCCCCGTTCCCGCATGTGTGGCCACCAAGGCCAGCCAGGGCCAGGCCGGTTCCAGTGCCAGTGCAGCTCCACCTGCCTAGTGCCCATGAGGAGAACTCGACTTCCTCGGACCAGCCTACAGGCCTGAGGCTGCCGGGCCCTCCGCGGAGAAGGCTGCAGCTTCACCCACCAGCTGCTGTGCTGGACCAGTCCAAGTGCCTCCCACCTGGGCATGGATCTGTCCACCCCCCGAGAGGACACAGAGCCGACAGTGGAGGGAGGGGGCCGGGACCAGGGTCTCCTGCCTCCAAGGGCAGGTGCCAGTGCTTCTCCCCGTGACCCAGGCTCCCGGGGACATCACCCATCCCCGCCTGCGGTGCCAGCCCTCAGGGGAGGTCCTCCGGAGGGTGCACACGGGGGCCCACCTCTTGCAATATCTGCTGCTCTGAGCCCCTTCCCGCCGACTGAGGGGCCCTGCCTTTGACCAGAGGCCAGGCTTCGCTTGGGCTGGTTCTGGCCCGAGATTGAGGACAGACCTCTCAGGTTCGGCTCGGGCAGGGGAGACTCCCTGTTCTTTCTGGACGCCTGTGAGTGTGAGGCTGGCAGCTGGGGGTTCCTGGGGGGCCTGCAGGGATCTCCCATAAAACCTGTGGCCGCACAGTTCCGTATGGGGACATTGGCACCGGTGTCAGTGGCACACAGGAGACGGACGCTGTGCTTCCGAACGAGAACATGTCCAGCAGACCTCCTGCTGGCCCGGCTCGCCCCAAGCCGCCCCTCCCTCTCCTCATGGACCTCAGGGCTCGGGAAGCCCGGGGAGCAGTCGGTCTCCCCCCAGGCCAGCTGCAGCTGTAAGCACTTCGCTGCGTCACTTCTCTGGTATCTGGCGGGTTTGACTGGGCACGCCCATTGCTGGCCCCGTCATGGCCCGGATCTGGAGCCTGAGCACCCGCTGTCCGCCGAGTCCCACTTGCCCTCCCTGTTCTCCCAGCCCCTGGCCCCCATCAGCAGTACACGGGTTTTCCAGTTGACGTCTCACTGGGAAAACAGCCCCTCCCAGAGATAAAATCTCAGAAGCAAAAGAGCAATAATTCCCACTCACTACGTCCTCCCTACTTGAAAAGGTGTGCCCTCGCGATGGTCGGGCGAGGCCGTGAGCCTGAGCCGAGCTCTGGCCCCGAGCGGCCAGGCGCCTGCCAGGTGGCGCCAGCTCTCCCGCACTGTGAGGGTGTGTCCTGTGACTGTCCCCAGGGTTCTTTTTCTTTGCTGTTTCTTCCCCTTTCCCCCAAAGCAAATGGCTGAGGGTGGCCAGTGTGGCGAGATGCTGCACTGATCGGTGAGGCCCAGCTGTGGTCGCCTGGCCTGGAGGATGGAGCTGCCGGGCCTGCTGCTGGCAGCGGGACGTGCGCAGAGAAGGGGCCGTGTCTGCTGGGTCAGTGGCAGGGCCTTCTAGATGTGTCCGAGTCCGTGCCGGGCGCAGGCGCCTGGTTTCTGCGGGGAAGCTGCCCCTCCCTCCCAGCCTAGTTTCAATTGTCTGACTTTGTGGGCCAGCAACAGCATGAAGATTTTCTAAATTATTAGCTAATGAGGCAATTTCCTGTAAATGCTTTTGAGACTTTTCCTGCCGCACAACGGTTGCAGAAACTGCCCTTGCTGGTGTTCACACGCCCACCACGCCCGAGTCAGCTCTGGGCCACCGCTGTCGTGGCATTTCGAGGCCAGCCCTCCACCAAGAGCCAAAACGCAAGGCCTGGCCTCGCCATTCGTTTCCTGCTACAGACATGATGCTTTTGACATTAACTGTGCCCAGTACACTCACAGACTTCTCACTGGAATGTCACAGGTGTGTGTAGGGACATTGGCACCGGTCATTGCTCATGTTGGGTTCCAAGCCTCCTGTGTCCGTGGTCATTGTCTGTGCCTTTTGTAAACCAGCAAAGAGCGTGGAGAGCCCCCCAGGCCGGGCCAGCTGCTTGCGGATAGCGGTGCTGGGAGAGGTGCAGAGCTCCGGCTTCCAAACGCGCCCGCTGACGGAGCGCATAGAAGCTTCTCAAAAGCCAGTTCTGACGGTTGCAGGCCCGTGTCGCCAGTCACCTGCCTGCCTGGAAAACAGGAAAATCTCGCGCAATCCAAAATGTGTCTCTCACTTGAGAAAAACAAAGGGATCAAACACTTTATTAAGAAAAAAAACCTGTACAGAGTATCAGCGAAGTAGAGCCCTGCTTCGTAGTGCCTTTCAAGTCCCCGCCGTGACACCTGGGCTGTCTAGACACCGCCTCTCACATCTGTCCGCGATGCTTCCCAAGGCCTCGGCGTTCCGCTGCTGCCTGCGCCGCGAAGCGTGAGCAGGGCGCAGGCAGAGTCCACTTGTCTTGCCGTTGACCGACGCTGGACGAAGCGCTGCATTCCTTCCCCGAGGCACACACGCGCGAGCCCGTTCCCCTCCTTTCCGAGTCGGGAGCCAGGCGTGCACCCTCCGGGTCAGGCACCCACGGCTCAGCTCCTGCTTCCTCTCGGCTGTCAGCCCTTGGGACCCACCGCGTCCGCGGAAGCTGCGGCCTGCTCGGGGTCCGGCAGCTGAGAGCCGTCCCTGCCTCAGTCTCGTCCTCTGCTCTCGTTGGCCGCTCCCGAGGTGTGACTGGACCTGCCTGAGGGGCTGTTGGCTCCAACCTGGGCCACAGCCAGGGTCTTCCCACGTGGTGAAACTCGAAGATACACTGCTGTCTACATGAGAGCCAAATTAATTTGCTTTATACCAAACACATCGTATTTCTGGACTTTTATACGTCACCTACTTCAGTATTCAGTGCTTTCTAGGGAACACGTGATGTTAGTGACGCACTTAGCTGTGGCAGCGAGCGCCCTGCTAACTGGGTGCCCTGGCTGCTTTCGTCTAAATGAAGCAGCCGGGGCGCGGCGGGCAGACCTGTTTCAAAAGTAAATAAATGCCAAGTACGACCGGGGCTGTCTCCCTGTGTCCAGGCTGCTCGGTGACCCGGGCCGGCTTGGGGGGAGGAGAGGACAATGCGGTTTTCGCGAGGGAAGCCGCGGGGTCGCGGGTACGCGAGCTCAGCGCTCTCGGGGAGGCAGGAAGACCCCGGGGCCCCTCCCCGCCATCTCCGGGAACGAGAACAGGCGGGTTTGCGCCTTGTCCCCCCCTGCAGGTGCGCAGTGGGACCTAAGGCCGCGGCACTACTTTTTAAGGTTTATTTGAGAGGAGGTGTCCGTCCAGCGGCTAGCTCACGCCCAGAGCCCAGCGGCCAGCACTGGCCACCTCGCGCTGCTCCCCCAGGAGCAGGCAGCGGGACCGGCGCTGGCACGGCCGGACACGAGCCCGCGCCCACGCGGGATGGCGGCGTCGCGGGCTCCGTCGCGCTGGCGGGACGTGGGTCACTAGCTGTGCGCGGGCTCCCGCCGCGTCCTGCCTGGACCCTGACTGGACGGCGGCGTCCGCCCGTGAGGGGAACGGGTCCTCCCGCGGCCGCCGCCGAGCGGGCACTGGCCCCGCGCCCCGGAGATTCAGTCAGCGGAGGCCCGAGGGGCGTTCCCGCCTCGGCCGCGCCGCCAGGGCCGCCCCGCTGCGTGCGTCACCAGCCTGCGCCGGAAACGGAAGTGCCGCCCCGAGGGCCAGGGCGCACCCGCTTCCGCGTGCTTCGGTAGAGTCAGCCCTGCCCTCGAGGGTCATCAGTGCGCGACGACCTGAGAAGTGATTCCACACACACCCTGGAGGGACCCCGCCTTACGTCATGGAGTCCCGCGCCCGAGGCGGGGGGGGGCTCTTCTGGCGTCATCAGCGCGCGCCAATTCCGGAAGTGACGACGCTCCGGGCGCAAGCCGGGAACTGTTTCTCCTCACGGTTCGGGGTCGGCGGCCGAGCGGTGGTGAGTGGCGGCTGGGGCTGGGGGCCCGGCGGGCCTCGGGGTGGCGCCGGGGAGGCCGGGGGCGAAGGACAGCCCCGCTCCTCGCCCAGCGGCGCCCCGAGCGACCGTCGGGCCGCGGCGGCGGCAGGCCTGGGCGAGCCTCGGAGCGGGGGCTCCGCGCCGGGCGGCGTGTCTGGCCGGCTCTGCCGACGCGCGGGGCCGGGCTCGCTGAGCGCCAGGCGCTGGCGGCGGCCGGGCGGGGTGGCCGCGGGCCCTGAGGGTGCTCGGCTCGGTCCTCTCGCAGCGTGTTACCTCCAATGGGTGATGAAAAGGACTCTTGGAAAGTGAAGACCTTAGATGAGATCCTCCAGGAAAAGAAGCGGAGGAAGGAGCAGGAGGAGAAGGCAGAGATCAAGCGCCTGAAAAACGTGAGCCGGCGTCTGGGCGGGTTCTCGTAGGGAGCCGCGTTTCCGCTCGTTTTCCGCTGCTTCGCGCGTTGCTTGTGCTCCCCGACGTGCAGGCGAGCCCGGAGTCGGTGCTAGAATTAACCAGACGCCGCGGGCTCAGGGCGCGCGAGGCTCGTGCTGGGGCTCTGCAGTGACCCCCGGCCCGGAGCGCGGCCAGCGGACTGCCGCCCCTCCCGCCCCTCCCCAGCGGGCCAAGGCGGCCAAGGCGGGCAGGGCCTGGACGCTACCGCGAGTGTCTTCGGGGTCATCGGTGTGCGTGGTGCCTCAGAGATGGCAGCAGCTCGGACGAGGCGGGTGGCGAGCAGAGGGTGAGGAGCGCTGCGGGACAGGGCCCAAGGCTCTCGTTCGCTCAGATGAGCGCCTGCCGTGCTGGCCGGAGGCTGCCCCTGTGGCTGGAGTGTAGGTGTCGCCGCCCGGCTCCGGCACAGAGCGCCGAGCTGTAGCGTCCCGGGATGTGAATGAAAGCTTCGGCTGTACCTGAGCGCTGGCTGTTGAAACGTGGGCAGGGTTGGTTGTCTTCAAAGGTAGCATTTAGGTTTCTCTTTGCCTCTTAGTCTGATGACCGGGACTCTAAGCGGGATTCCCTGGAAGAGGGGGAACTGAGAGATCACCGCATGGAGATCACCATAAGGAACTCGCCGTACAGGAGGGAGGACTCCATGGAAGACAGGTGAGGAGTCCCGGGCGACGCCGGGTGGCCTCACTTGAGGCTGTTGTCACCTCACCCCACTTAGCAGTGTTGGGGCATGGGACGGGCGTGGTGGTGTGGCAGGGTAAGCTGCCACCTACAAGGCCAGCATCCCACGTGGGTGCTGGCACAGGTCCTGGCTGTCCCTCTCCTCCGTGTTCCTTAAATGATCGGTCAAGTGAGTGTTGCTTGTAGACTGCGTCCAAGTAAGCCCGCCGTGTGTCTCAGTGGTGGCTCCGATGGCTGTCCAAGCAGTGGGCATCGAGCCTAGTGTTGGAGACGGTCAGCCCACATTGACGAACCTGGGTTTGACTCCTGGATCGGCTCCAGAGTTCACCTTCCTGTGAGGCCCTGGGAAGCAGCTGTGACAGCTCAAGTACTTGGTCCCTGCCACCTCCTGTGGAGACCTCGTTGACTTTTAGGGGTCTTGGCTTCAGCCTGGCCCAGTCCCGCCCATTGGCAGGCATGTGAGGCGTGAACTGGTGGATGCGAGATCCCTGTCTCTCGCTGCCTTCAAGTAAATAATGGGGGCAGGCCAAGTCTAGCAGGGTCTCCCACGTGGGTATAACTTGAACCCTCACTTCCTCCTGCCTTCCAAGGTGCACGGTAGCAAGAGGCCGGAGTTGGAGGTGGAGCTGGAACTCAGGCCCAGGCGCTGGCGTGGGCGCTGGCGTGGGCGCTGGCGTCTGAGCCCCGGTGCCGGAGGCCACTCCCAGCGCGTTCCCCGAGAGGCGCGTCTGTTCGGTTCATCGCTTACGCCTTTCCGAGTCCGAGGCTGGCGCGTGGCTCAGAGTTGGCCTTCCTGTGTCAGAGACGTTTGGGTCCGGCTGTGCGCCTGTCTGAGCTCCGCGTGCTTCGGGCCTGGCGCTCCCCACGGTGTTTCCGGGTGTGATGTCCGGCCTGTGTCTCGTTACAGGGGAGAAGAGGATGACTCCTTGGCTATCAAACCCCCCCAGCAGATGTCTCGGAAAGAGAAGGCTCATCACAGGAAAGACGAGAAGAGGAAAGAGAAACGCAGGCATCGCAGCCACTCAGCCGAAGGGGGTACAGAGCGTCTGTTTTCTCCGGTGACGCGTGCGCGCGTGATGTCTGTGTCCGCCAGCCGCTGCCTTCTACAGAGCGTGGTTAGGCTTACCTGCCGCGGGAGCGCCCGTGCCCTGCACGTGCCCTGCTGCTCCCCGCCTCCCCTGTTCCTCCCCAGTGTGTTGTCGCGGTGGTTCCCTTACGTGTGGAAGTACCGGCGCTCAGCATGGCGGGGGGACACCCCCAAAAACGGTGTTTGATCGCGTCCAGTGATGCGCGTGGCCTGGCAAGAAGGCTGATCCTGGGCCGCTACCAGGGGGCTGTTGGTGGTGTCGGGAGACCGGGTGCTGGGGTCGGTTTACCTCATCCCGCGGCTGTGAAGCGCTGGCCGCGCCCCCGGAGAGAGCTGTGCCGCGGCCCTCGTGAGGCTGCTGTCTGACTCGCTTGTTCTCGACAGACAGTGGGAGGCTCAGACGCGTGTCAGCTCTGCCGAGCTCAGCCCCACGGGTCTTCCCCACCCCAGCGGCAGCCAGCTGTGTGCGTCTTGCGGCTTGAGCCGGGTCACGACTGGTTCTTCAGGTCACTCATTACGGCCCCTTCGCCTGTGAGCGCTGGGGTCTGAGTTGGAAGTCGGGTTCTTCGCCTGACGCTTCTCGCTCCTCCCCAGGGAAGCACGCCAGGGTGAAGGAGAAGGAGCGGGAGCACGAGCGCAGGAAGCGGCATCGGGAGGAGCAGGACAAAGCTCGCCGGGAGTGGGAGCGGCAGAAGAGGCGGGAGATGGCGCGAGAGCATTCCAGGAGGGAGAGGTGAGGTCTGTGTGGGCCGGGGTGGTGAGGTGAGGAGGGCGTTCTCCCTCATCCCGGGTGCCTCTGTCAGCTCCAAGTCCAGGAGGGGGCCTCCGGTTTTTTGGTTTTTTTTTTTTTTGGAGGTAGAGACAGAGAGCTCTTCTATCTGCTGGTTCCCTCCCCAGACGGCTGAGCCGACCGGAGCCAGGAGCTACTCTTGGGTCTCCCATGTGGTGCAGGGCCCAGTGCTGGGCCGTCTTCCGCTGCTTTCCCAGGCCACAGCAGAGAGCTGGATCGGAAGTGGAGCAGCCGGGACTAGAACTGGCGTCCATATGGGCTGCTGGCACCACAGGCGGAGGATTACCTTGTGCCACAGCACCGGCCCCAAGGGCATCTCTTTAGCCAAGATTGTTTTCCTGTCACCCGGTACAAAGGACCACGGCCGTGTTTGATGAGTTCCAGGGCAGCTCTGGGTGTGGAGTGATGCCCAGGGGAGGCAGGGAGCCGTCCTCATGCAGGGGAGGGGACTGCCGTGGGCACCACAGGCGCTGCCTGCCGCGCTGCCAGCACTGAGCGCGCGTGAAGGGAGGAGCCCGGCAGGTGCTGACGGCTCTAGGGGAAGGCTGGAGAACACTGAGGGTGAGCAGGCCTCCGGAGGCCGCGTGCTGCGGGCCCAGCCGTGTGTGTCACGGCGGGCCTGGTCCAGTGGCGGAGGCCCCGGACAGAAGGCGCCATGGGCAGATCGAGCTTGGGCTTCTGCACGAGGAGAGCGTCGGGCAGACTGTGGTTGGTGCTGGGCTGCAGCTGAGAAGCCGGCAGAGCTGTGTGAACAGGACAGTCAGAGGCGTGCGTGCCGAGACACTGGCGAGCCATGGGGGCATCAGAGGGCCCCTGGCCTGGGCTCTGCTGCTTCGTCACCTGCGCCTCCAGCCTGGTGAGCAGAGATCCGGCCCGGCCAGGCACAGCTGTAGCCTCTTCGCTGCCCTTTTTCTCTTTTTTGTCAGAGAGACAGAGAGGGAGAGGCAGGTCTGTCCTCTGGTTTACTCCCCAATGTCCGTGGCTGGGCCAGGCCACGGCCGGGAACCTGGCTCTCCATCCTGGTCTCCCACATGGGTGCGGGGGCCAAGCTCTTGGGCCATTCTCCTCTGCCTTCCCAGGAGCCTTGGCAGCCGGATCAGAAGCAGCCCAGCGCTCTGAGAGGGGGTGCTGGGGTCACAGCGGCAGCTTCCCCCGCGGCCTCTGAGGGGACCGCGTGGGTGGAGTGGGGAGACTCCTCCCCCACAGCCCTCACCGGGGAAGTGACTAAAAGGCCGTGAGAGCGGAAGGCGGGGGGCCCTGACATGAGGCTGCAGTTGGGACAAGTGTGACTTCTGTTGTTTCTTTCGAGACTTACTTCTTTGGAATGCAGAGTTAAGGGAAGGGGAGGGACAGCGCCATCTCCCGTCCCCTGGCTCATTCCCCAGATGGCCACAGTGACCAGGGCTCGGCTAGGCCGAAGCCAGGAGGCAAGAACTTCCATCTGGGTCTCCGACATGGGTGCAGGGCCCAAGCCCTTGAGCCGTCTTCCACTGCCTTCCCAGGCACAGTAGCAGGGAGCTGGATTGGAAGCGGAGCAGCCGGGACTTAAAGCAGTGTCCATATGGGCTGCCGGTATTGTAGGCGGTGGCTGAACCTGCTGTGTGTGTCCTGGCACCGGCCCTGGGACCAGGGTGTGCGGGCCAGGGGTGCACAACACACCGGGAAGAGCTCAGGCTGTACACTGGCCGGTCCTAGGACGCAGCCACGTGAGAGGACTCAGCAGAGAGCAAAGCCGCCACAGGAGACCCAGAGCCTGGACACTGGGGCACCCTGTCCAGGCACAGCGTGGCCGGTGCAGCTGCCAGGCTCAGGGTTGTGGGCACAGGTTCTTTCCAGTATTGGGTGATGGCTCAGCTGTGCAGACAGCACTTCGGCCCCTAGAAGGCCAAGCTCGAAAACAGAAGTGGGGGCCTGTGCTGTGGCGCAGCGGGTTAACACCCTGGCCTGCAGTGCCAGCATCCCACATGGGCGCCGGATCAAGACCCAGCTGCTCCACTTCTGATCCAGCTCTCTGCTACGGCCTGGGAAGGCAGTAGATGGCCCAAGTCCTTGGGCCCCTGCACCCGCATCGGAGACCGGAAGCAGCTCCTGGCTCCTGGCTTCAGGTTGGCTCAGCTCCGACCATTGCGGCCAAGGGGAGTGAACCAGCGGATGGAAGACTCTCTCTCTCTCTCTCTCCCCCTCTCCCCCTCTCCTTCTTCTCTTTCTGTGTAACTCTGCCTTTCGAATAAATAAGTAGCTTGACTGAAGTCGCGTAGTGAACGTGGTAGACATGGAGCATTGAGGAAGGCGCAGGACAGAAGTGAGCTGTCCCCAGGGCCGCACTGACCCCCCCCCCCCCGAGTGAAGAGGGAGTGAAGAGACCCCAGACAGCAGAGACGCTTTCCTCTGCGGCAGCCGGAGAGGGGCGCGGCCCGCCGGGACGTGGCACCGCGGAGGTCCCGGCAGAGCTGGCGAGCTTGCTGCGCCTGCGTCCCGGCCCCTCGCGTCTGAGGCGTGCGGTTGGTGGGCGTCGTCAAGGCAGTGGGTGCGGCGGACGGGTTGCAGAGGCAGTGGGAGCGGAGCTGCTGACAGCGGGCTGTATTTACTAGAACTGGAGCACTGATGGCTAAGACGTGCAGTGCAGCCCAGAGCCGCCCCTTAGCAAGCGACCGAACGTCACGGCAGAGGAGCGAGAGGGTGGGCTGTGGCTCTCTGCTGCCGGCGCGGCCCGTGGCGGCTGCTCTGTTCCCGTCACTCGTGTTTGCCGCGTTTCCGGGAGCTCCCTTGTCAGTCGCAGGCTCTGCCCGCCTCCTGTGGGCACACACCTGCGCCTGCGCCGTCTCCACACTGTGGTGGCAAATGACCCGGGCAGCCCCTTGGGAAGGGGTCAGGACCAGGGCCTCGGCCTGAGTCCGGGCCCCTGCTTGCCCTTCCCCGCGGAACTTCCTGCTCTGGTGCCCGTGCAGATCCCCCTCTGGATTTGGGGCTTCTGCCAGGCGCCTGCTCGTGGTGCCGGCTTGGTTTATTCTGCTGTGGCTCCGTAGGGACAGATCCCGGAGGAGGAGCGTGTGTGTCATTGGCTTCTGAAAAGCCGTTCATGGTTGGACCACTTACAAGGCTGAGCAGAAGCCACTAGGGAGGGACACAAGCTTCCTTTCCTGGAAAGCTGGGGTGTGGCTCTTGCAGGGATCGCCTTGAGCAGCTGGAGAGGAAGCGGGAGAGAGAGCGCAAGCTGCGGGAGCAGCAGAAGGAGCAGCGAGAGCAGAAGGAGCGGGAGCGGCGGGCGGGCGAGCGGCGCAAGGAGCGGGAGGCCCGCAGGGAAGGTGCGCTGGGGCCGGGCCGGGCCGGGCCGGTGGGCGGGCTGTGGTGCTCCCTGAGGGTCAGGGTCAGGCCGCAGGGAAGTTGCGCTGGGGACAGGGCGGGGATGGGCTGTGGTGCTCCCTGAGCGGTCGGGTCAGGCCGCAGGGAAGGTGCGCTGGGGACGGGGCCGGGCTGTGGGTGCGGCTCCTGCTCCTGGGCTGCCAGCTGCGGCCAGGAGCCCTGTTCTTAGCTCCTGTGCTGTGTCCTCTTTTTGTGTGTCTAATAGTTTTTAAATGTATTTGAAAGACAGGGACGGACAGTTCCCATCTGCTGGTTCACTCAGATTCCACAGCAGGGCTGGGCCGGGCCAACACCAAGAGACTGGAACCAGTTCAGGGTTACGTGTGTGTGGGTGGGTGGACCCCACGGCATGAGCCATCACCACAGCCTGCGAAGCTCTCCATCAGCAGGAAGGTGGGCCAGGGGCCAGGGCCTGAACCCAACGCTGCTTTATGGGATGACTGTCCCCCTTTTCCCAGTTTTGAAAAATCGTGGTAAAATATAGCACAGTGTGCGTGCACGGGTCAGTGCGTGGTTGTGCAGGCGTCAGTGGCCTCTGCCTGCAGTTCTGGGTCTTCCCAGGCTGCAGCTGCCCGGCCCTGGCCCAGGCGGGGCTGCCGCCGTCCTCGCAGCTCCTGACCCCGACCCCCTGGTTTCCTCCCGTGCGTGGGGTCCAGCTGACTTGCCTGTCTCTGTCCGGTTCCTTTCTCTGAGCGGCGTCCCCTGTATCAGAATGCCCTTCCTTCCGTCCAGCTGGGCGGGGAGCCCCTTGCTTCTCACAGGTTAGGCCGTCTGGTTCCCCGTCCATGTGGCTGCGTCATGGTTTCCTTTGTGTTTGCTGAGAGGTGCTGATTCCTGCTTCCATTTCCTGTATAGTTCACGTCCGTGTTCTCTGAGTGCATGGAGACTGCGTTTCACGTCGGAACAGTGTAACAGGAACTTAAAGTTGTATTGGTTCCACTTTTTAAAAAGCGCCTTTATCAGGGGCTGGTGGTGCTATGGCACGGTGGTTAAGCCACCTCCTTCGATGCCAGCATCCCATTTGGATGGCGGTTTGAGTCCAGCTGCTGCTCTTCCAATCAGCTCCCTGCTGATGCACCTGGGAAGGCAGCGGAAGGTGGCCCAAGTGCTTGGGCGTCTGCATCCACGCTGGAGACCTGGAAGAAGGTCCTGGCTCTTGGCTTCAGCCTGGCCCAGCCCCAGCCAGTAGGGGAATGAGCCAGTTGATGCAGGACTTAGATTTGTTTGAGTTACGTTTGTGTGTGTGCATAAGCGTAGCTAATAACTCACAAAGCTCTGGCCTGCTGTACAGAGAGCAAGGTGCAGGTGCACACCGTTGCCGCGGTAGTGCCAGCCGTGCGGGCGCCGATTCTGTCTCGTGTCTGGTCTCCTTCACCACCCTGCAGGCTCCCTTGCCTCTTTCTCCGGGGATTTATCGCTTTGGAAGGGCATTTTGGCTAACAGTGCATAGGATTTCGGATTCCTAGACCGTTTTTAAGCACTCTGAGTGTGTCAGGTGAAGGGTGTGTCTCCCCCGATGCTGACGTGACGCTGGCAGTCTGAGCAGGGACGGGTTTGTGAGCCGAGTCCTCTGTGCTGCGCCCTGGCCGTGCCCCTCCTGACTCGGTGTGCGCTGCGCCCGCCGCTGGGCTCCCCGGTCTCCTGGGCTTGTTCTCTTTTCTCTAATCATGTTGCCTCTTTATCCTGAGTATGGTTGTGATTATGACTATCGCTTGATTAGAAAGGCAGAGTTAGGGAGGGAGGGGCAGATGGGACTCGAGGGGCAGGGCTGACCAGGAGGCTGGCGCTCCATCCCTGTCTGCACGTGGGTGCAGGGCCTGAGCACTTGGGCCGCCATCTTCCGTTGCTTCCCAGGCGTTAGCGGGGAGCTGGGTTGAAGTGGAGCAGCTGGGATTCAAACCAGCACTCGGGGGGGATCCCGGCATTGCAGTGGCGGCCTAACCAGCGCGGACAGTGCCGGCCCGGCTGGGCGACTCTTAGGTTCCTCTGGGTCAGTGCTCGGCAGCTGCGCTGGCCAGTCCCGCCCAGTGCCTGGAGTCCCTGCCGCGTTTCCTTTCTGTTGTGCACGCAGTTTCCCTGCATTCCCGTGGGTTCCCTCTTGGCTGTTTCTCTTGTTCAGCATCAGGGGTCCGACTTCTCATCTTTCTTTGGTGCTTTGGGCTTTTTAATTCGGTGTCAGGATAATGTGCTGCCTCCCTCAAGGTCTGAAGGAGGCGCAGGTCACACATGCACATGTCAGCCCGCCCGCGCTGTGCGCCTGCAGCAGGCTCTGAGCGTCTTCAGGACAGCCTTGCTCAGCCTCCCTTCGTCTGGCCTGGCCCACAGTCCTTGTCCAGGCCGTCTGTTTCCTTGTGTTCTCCTGTGAGTGGGACCTGTTTATGTGTGTGTCTTGTGATTCTGCTGCTGAAACCGAACATTTGCCCGTGGTGCAAGGTCCCTGTAACAGCAGCTTCTCTGCCTGCCACAGGGTTTGCTGATTCTGGTTCTTGTTTTGGGCTGGTGCTGGTGGTCTGCCTGGGCCCGCGCTGTGCTTGGGTAATTCAGTCAGTTCAGTAGGGTCCTCCCAGGTCCTGGCGCGCCTGTACCTTCTCCTGTGCCTGCGGTGACTTCAGTTTCTCCCATAGACGCGTTTGGTGTTCAGGGTTCTTGTTCCCGAAGACAGAAACGAAGGGGTGCTGGGGGCTGGCATCTGCTCCCTGCTCCAGCTGCAGGGGTGTCAGACGTTGTGATCCGAGCGCTAGTCCCTGGAGTCCGGAGGGTGGGGCGCTTTGTGCCCACCCTGTGTTCAAGCCGAGCGCAGTGGGCTCCAGGAACCAGCGAGCAGCTGCAGAGGCGGAGGTGGCCAGCGGCTGCTCTGCAGGGCTGATGTGGCCGGAGCGGCCTCCGTGTGCCCGGCAGCTCCACCTGCCACCAGAGACAGTGACAGCAGGGTGCCGTCAGACCGAGTCTGCCGGAGGCATGGAGGTCTGGGGGGACAGACCCCTGGTGCTTCCTGCCCCGCCATCTCCCCAGAGCCTCATCCTTGGGGAGGATCAGGGTGCACCCAGGGCCTCCAGGTTGAGGATTTTTGAGCCCAGGCTTCTTGGCCTGTGACCCTGATGTCGTGAGCTTCCTGTGTGAGCTGTGGGTGGTGCCTGGGGCACGCGAGGGCGGGGCCGTGGGGGGTAGCATTGCCAGTGCCGTCTCCCCTCGTCCCCGCTCCAGTGTCTGCACACCACCGCACCATGCGTGAGGACTACAGTGACAGGGGGAAGGCCAGCCACTGGAGCCGCAGTCCCCCGCGGCCTCCACGGGAACGCGTGGAGCTGGGAGACGGCCGGAAGCCAGGTAAGATGGGGCCGGGTCTTTTCCTGGGAATCTTTGTTGTTTTCAAATATTCCGTTGTCTGCGTATTTGAAAGCGGACTGACAGACCTGCTGGTTCACGCCCCAAATGCGTACAACAGCCGGCGGCTGGGCCGGGCCTTCAGCCGTGCGCGGCTGCCTCTCAGGTGCGTGAGTGGGAAGCTGGATCAGAAGTGGAGGTGGTACTGGAACCAGCACTCTGACACAGGGTGTAGGGTATGGGCTTCCCAGGAGGTGCTTAACCTGTACCCCACGTGTACCCCTGGGCAGTTTTTAGCATAAATCTTGCTCCACAGTTGTTAGGGTTTGGGGCACAGAGTTTGCACAGCAGGTTAAGTCGCCGCTGGTGATCCCAGCAGCCCACATCAGAGTGCTGGCTGGGGTCCTTGCCACTCTGCTTCCAATCCAGATCCCTGCTAATGCGCCTGGGAAGGCGATGGAGGATGGCCCCAGTGCTTGGGCCCTGCCACCCTGCAGGAGACCCGGATGGAGCTCCTGGCTTCAGCCTGGCCCAGCCCTGGCTGCTGTGGTCATTTGGGGAGTGAGCCAGTGGATGGGCGGCAGTGCGCTCTGTGGCTCTGACTTTCAAATGGAGGAGTGAGCGAACCCTGAAAGCCCAGCTCGCTGGTTTCCCCGCGAGGCGAGCTCGTGGCCGGGGCGTGTGCTCCCCGCTGGCCCTCGCAGAACTCGCTCTTGCCGGCTGCGCGGGAGGTGCCTTCTGCTGCCGAAGCGGCGTGTCTGCCTGCTGAGACACGTTCGCCAGACTCACGCTGGTGGTTCACTTCGTCAGTAAAAGAAGAAAAGGTGGAAGAGAGAGACCTGCTGTCCGACCTGCAGGACGTGAGTGACAGCGAGAGGAAGACAAGCTCGGCCGAGTCCTCGTCAGGTACCGCGCCGGCCTGGCCCCGCTGCGCCGCTCGGGGAGGCCCGCGGAGGCCCGGCGTCACCAGCTGCCCTGCTCTTTCCCTGCAGCGGAGTCAGGGTCAGGCTCCGAGGAGGAAGAGGAGGAGGAGGAGGAGGAAGAGGAGGAGGAAGGGAGCACCAGTGAGGAGTCGGAGGAGGAGGAAGAGGAGGAAGAAGAGGAGGAGGAGGAGGAGGACACGGGCAGCAACTCCGAGGAGGCGTCAGAGCAGTCTGCTGGTGAGCACGGCGGCCGCCCCGGGCGCGGCGTGGCGTGGGAGGGCCGCGAGAGCCTGAGTCTGACTTGGGCCGTTGCAAGCTGCAGCTGCTGGGACCCCGTGAGACCCTGGAATATTCTGGACCTGGACTCGTGCTCGCCCCGACACAGCCTCGCTGTGCCCCGCAAGGCCCTGGGCGGACGCCTGCTCTGCGCCGGCCCAGGCTCAGCCCCGCGAGGCCCTGGGCGGACGCCTGCTCTGCGCCGGCCCAGGCTCAGCCCCGCGAGGCCCTGGGCGGACGCCTGCTCTGCGCCGGCCCAGGCTCAGCCCCGCGAGGCCCTGGGCGGACGCCTGCTCTGCGCCGGCCCAGGCTCAGCCCCGCGAGGCCCTGGGCGGACGCCTGCTCTGCGCCGGCCCAGACTCAGCCCTGCGAGGCCCTGGGCGGACGCCTGCTCTGTTTTGCAGAAGAAGTGAGTGACGATGAAATGAGTGACGACGATGAGCGAGAGAACGAGAGCCGCATCTTGGTTGGTGAGTAGCTGCCCTTGGGCTCTGCCGACCTCACCCGTTCTGGGGGTGGTAGTGTGTGTGGCTCCCTGTCAGTGCAGACAGTCCCCAGGAGCTACGCCCAGGACCACCCTGTGGGCCACCCAGGACCACCCTGTGGGCCACCGTCACTCAGCACGGAGCACCCTCTGAGCACCCACAGTGGCCGCTGCGGGGGAGCCTGGGAGACGCTACCCCGAGTCCAGCCCTTACAGCAGCTCCCAGTCTGTCGCTGGGAGGTGTGGCGTGGGCTCCGCAGGCTCCGAGGCTCTGTCCTGGGCTGGGGGACAGGATTCTGGCCGTGCCCCTCCCCACGGCACCCCTGCATCCTCGGGGATCCGCATCAGGGCGGTGGCTCTGCCTCGGCTGAGCCCGCCGGGACCACAGACCCCAGAGCAGCTGGGGCGGCGGTGTCCTGGGCATTTGCTTGCAACCGGTGCCGTCACGCGGTTTAATTTTGAAAGTTCCAGAGTCACGATTTGACCGAGACTCGGGGGAAAGTGAAGAAGGGGAGGACGAGGCAGGCGAGGGGACCCCGCGCAGCAGCGCCCTGACTGAAGGAGACTGCGTGCCCGACTCCCCCGCCCTGTCGCCGCTGGAGCTCAAGCAGGAGCTGCCCAAGTACCTGCCCGCCCTGCAGGTCAGGCCCAGCACCCGGCTCTGCGGGGGCGTCACTGTGGTCACTGCTGGGCCCTCCTGTGCCCCGGAGGTCAGGCTGGCCGGGCGTGGCCGTGGCCTGGGTCTGTGGCTAAGGCCACGGCGAGGGCGGCCTGGGAGCCGTCACGCTGCCCCTGCCGGGTGCGTGGGCTAGGTGGGCACCCACCATGTCTGGGGGCTGCACAGGTGGTGGTGGTGAGGACCTTGCCGGGTAAGATAGAGGCGTGTCCTAAAGGGTGGGAAGGGCTCTGAGGACCCCTGACCTCCGCCTGCTGCCCCTCAGAGGGAGCTGTGCCTGTGCTCAGAGGCAGGGGCTGGGCAGGCTCGGATCTCCTGGGAGTGGCTTCCTGTGCTGGATGTCCTCACAGAAGGGGCTGTGGTGTGGGGAGGGGGCGGGGGGCAGTGCACACGCATGCCCTGTGCCTCCCCCCAGGATGGGCATGGGGGGGCGGGGGGGCAGTGCAGCTCCGTGGGAGGCAGGTGTGCGTGGGGGGCTGCCCCGCTCACCCGCACCTCCCCCAGGGCTGCCGCAGCGTGGAGGAGTTCCAGTGCCTGAACAGGATCGAGGAGGGCACCTACGGTGTGGTGTACAGAGCCAAGGACAAGAAAACAGGTGCGCGGGGCCCTGGCCAGCCGCCCGGAGAGCTGGGGCGGGAGGGCCCGGCCCGGCCCGAGGGAAGCAGTCCTCGTAGCGAGCAGCGGTCAGCGGGGCGCAGCCCTCACCGTCCATCTCGGCCCGCTTGGCCTCCGTCCTGCAGACCTCGGCACAAGGATTTAGAGCCTGGACTCACACCCACGAGGCCCCTGATGCCTGGGGTGGATCTCCCAGCACGCGCCCTGCTGCCAAGTGTCCGGCTGTGCCATCCTTCAGGCACCAGGTCGTGACCTGTGGTGGCCCCTGTCCAGTGTGGACGCTGGCCCCCTGGGCCTCTCAGGACGCCAGAGGGCAGTGCGACCCGGGCCGTGCCGGGTGGCGGGAGCTGGGGTGTGGGCAGGCACACGTGATGCTGCCTCACACGGAGCCCCACACGTGTTCCCCCTCCACAGCCGTGGGCGTGTGTGGCCCTGGACACCCCAGTGCCCTGGCGTCGTTCTCCGTGGGGCAGGGCAGGGGCTGGGAAGCCAAGGAGCCGAGGGCTGTTTCTGGGGCAGGGCAGGGGCTGTGTATTCGGCGGGGGTGAGCCCCGGGCTCTGCAGCAGCACACGTCGGAGGTTCTGTTTTCAGTCTGAGCTGAAACGAGATCTCTGTGAGGCCACAGTCTCGGAGAACCAGAGCCTCAGGGAGATAAAGATTATTTATGAAAAAGTTAGAGGAGAGAGGTCCTCCCCCTGCTGGCTCACTCCCCAGACGGCTGCAACAGCCGGAGCTGCGCCATCCGAAGCCAGGAGCCAGGAGCTTCTTCCAGGTCTCCCACGCGGGTGCAGGGGCCCAGGGACTTGGGCCGTCCTCCACTGCTGTCCCAGGCCACAGGCGGGAGCTGCATCGGAAGTGGAGCAGCCGGGATGCCAGCTCCGCAGACGGCAGCTCGACCACTGTCCACAGTGCCGGCAGAGCTGGGTCCCCGGCAGGAGCCCAGAGCCCCAACCGGGTCTCCCACGCGGGTGCAGGGCCCAAGCACTGGAGCCGTCACTGCCGCCCCGGGGCGCTGGCAGGAAGCTGGATCGGAAGTGCAGGCGCTGAGTGGGACGCCGGCACTCCGTGCGGGGAGCGGATCCCCGCTGCGCCGGCTGTGCCCAGCGCCGCCCGGCAGCGCCCGTCTCAGGAGGGCTTCCTCTGCAGATGAGATTGTGGCTCTGAAGCGGCTGAAGATGGAGAAGGAGAAGGAGGGCTTCCCGATCACGTCGCTGAGGGAGATCAACACCATCCTCAAGGCCCAGCACCCCAACATCGTCACCGTCAGGGTGAGCCCCGCCCCGCGCCCCGCGCCCCGCCTGGCCAGGGCCGGGGGGTTTCTGTCGTCAGCCCTGGCCTCCAGGCCGTCCTGGGGCCCGGGAAGGCCAGGCTGGCAGGGCTGCGCCGCAGCGCGCCGACCACGGCCGGCTGTGTCGCAGGAGATCGTCGTGGGCAGCAACATGGACAAGATCTACATCGTGATGAACTACGTGGAGCATGACCTCAAGAGCCTCATGGAGACCATGAAGCAGCCCTTCCTGCCAGGTACGGCCGAGGCCCCGCGACGCTGCCTCCTGGGCCACGCTCGTTCCCCGAAGCCTCGGGCCGGGCCGGGCCGGGCCCCTGACCCTGTTGCCGTCCAGGGGAGGTGAAGACCCTGATGATCCAGCTGCTGCGTGGAGTGAGGCACCTGCACGACAACTGGATCCTGCACCGAGACCTCAAGACGTCCAACCTGCTGCTCAGCCACGCGGGCATCCTCAAGGTGGGCCGCGCGGGGGCCGCCCCGCCCCGCCCACGCACACCCGGCCTGCCCGTGACCCCTGCCCTCTGTCCTGCAGGTGGGGGACTTCGGGCTGGCCCGGGAGTACGGGTCTCCACTAAAGGCCTACACCCCAGTGGTGGTGACGCTGTGGTACCGCGCCCCAGAGCTGCTGCTGGGAGCCAAGGTGAGATCCGGGGGTTCTGGCGCCTCCCTGCCCCAGCAGGGCCTCCCGGGGTCAGCGCCCTGAGCCCTGTGTCCTGCATCCAGGAGTACTCCACGGCCGTGGACATGTGGTCAGTGGGCTGCATCTTTGGGGAGCTCCTGACCCAGAAACCTCTGTTCCCCGGGAAGTCGGAGATTGATCAGATCAACAAGGTGTTCAAGGTGGGTGTGCGAGCTTCGCCTGGGGCCGGGGCCAGGGCAGGGGGTGCCCTTGGAGTGGCCCTCGTCCCTGGTCGCTGCTGTGTGCAGGGAGCAGCCCTGTTGACCCCTTGTGTCCCAGGACCTGGGGACCCCGAGTGAGAAGATCTGGCCTGGCTACAGCGAGCTGCCGGCGGTGAAGAAGATGACCTTCAGCGAGTACCCCTACAACAACCTGCGCAAGCGCTTCGGGGCCCTGCTCTCGGACCAGGGCTTCGACCTCATGAACAAGTGAGGACCCCGGCCCTGCCCGAGCCCTTGGGGCCTGGAGGCTGCTGGGTGGACAGGCGCCTCCCAGGGCTGCTCGCCACCACTGTAGCCAGGCCCCTAGGGCCCTGCCCACCCGGCTCCCGGGCCCGTGGCGGCCCCGTGAGGCCACTGCCCGGCCCTCGCAGGGTCACGCGGCGCCCGTGTCCCCAGGTTCCTGACCTACTTCCCCGGGCGGAGGATCAACGCCGAGGACGGGCTGAAGCACGAGTATTTCCGCGAGACGCCCCTGCCCATCGACCCCTCCATGTTCCCCACGTGGCCGGCCAAGAGCGAGCAGCAGAGGGTCAAGCGGGGCACCAGCCCACGGCCCCCTGAGGGCGGCCTGGGCTACAGCCAGCTGGTGAGGTCCTGCCCGGTCCCCGTGGGCGGGGTCTGGCCAGGGCAGGGTCCTCACGTCCCTGGCTCGCTCCGCAGGGTGACGACGACCTGAAGGAGACCGGCTTCCACCTCACCACCACCAACCAGGGCGCCTCGGCCGCGGGCCCCGGCTTCAGCCTCAAGTTCTGAAGCTCGCACGGCCCGGCGCGGCCAGGCTCGGCCTCGGCGACCCGGCCCCGGCACAGGGCCAGCTCCGAACTCCTCGCCCCCTTGACTTTCCAGTCTCT
The DNA here is from genome assembly GCF_051225735.1 of Oryctolagus cuniculus. Classification (NCBI taxonomy): domain Eukaryota; kingdom Metazoa; phylum Chordata; class Mammalia; order Lagomorpha; family Leporidae; genus Oryctolagus; species Oryctolagus cuniculus. The sequence continues at coordinate 164,885,562 of NC_142873.1, forward strand.
TTTTATATTTTGGTTTGTAAATTTGTAGAATTAAATACTGTTCCCTTGTGGAGGGAAAGGTGGTTTTCGGGTGTGTCTGAAGTGCCCAGTGAAACACGTGGCACACGTGTATGCAACACGCATGTGTGTGTGTGTGCACACGTGTGTGCTGGGCCAGGCCGTGGGGTGGACCTGAGCTGGGGGCAGCAAGGCCATCCACAGGTGTCCCGGGCAGCCCCTGTGCGTGGGGGTGGACACGGCTGGTGGTTCCGTGCGTGTAGCAACTCCGTGGAAGAAGCCCTGGTTGTCCTCAGCAGAGTGGCCCCCAAGCTGTGAGCCGGCCAGGGCAGGGGGCAGGCAGAGGCCGCCAAGGGCTTGGAAGGCGCGCCTGTGGACCCCTGCCCGCCTGGCTGGCGGCGTCCTGCCGCCCCCCGCCCCCGCCCCCAGCTCCCATTCGGAGAGCAGCGTAGCCGCCCTCCAGGCCCAGCTCTGCCACCTTCTCCAGGAAGCCCTCCTGGCCTTGTGCGGCTGAGCAGAGGCCCCTTTGGCTGGGGTGTGGGGCGTGCGCTGTGCTGTCTGAGGCGGGCCGGGGGCTGCCTGCGCCCGCCCCCCCAAGAACGAGCCAGAGACGTGAGGGGAACGCGCTTTATGGAGGCGGCGCTCAGCTCCTCACGCGGATGCGCCAGGAGTAGGTGGTGAGCACGCGCTGGCGCCGCCGCACCACGCACGTGTAGGTGCCCTCGTTGACGGGGTTGGCGATGATGCTGAGGTGCGCCTCGCCCAGCGCCAGGTAGCCGGGGTAGGAGAACTCCAGGGGCTCCCGGTCCTTGTACCAGCTGCAAGGGGCGCTGCTGTAGGGGCGCGGCCGGCCCGCCCGCACGCCCCGCCCCCGCAGCCCCGCCCCCGCCACGCCACGCCCCCGCAGCCCCGCCACGCACTGCACTTTGCCTTTCTTGTGCAGGATCTTGTGGCCGCAGCGGAACGTCACGTTCCTGCCCTCGGGCACCAGCCGCGTTTTGGTCCTGGGGGGTGGCAGGGTGGCAGCCGCCGTCGGGAAGGGGAATGCTGCTCGGGGCGGGGGAGGCGCGGAGTCAGGCCCGCCCCGCCCCGCCCCGCCCGCCCGCGGCCCCGAGCCCCCCCCCCCCCCGCGGTGTCACCGTAGCAGAAGTCGCAGCTGCTGGGGCACAGCCTCTTCATGAGCCGCTGGCGGCTGTCGCAGAAGCCCCTCCGCGCCCAGGACGCGCACACGAACAGCCGGTCCAGGCAGCCTGCGGGCGGGGCCTGGCTCAGCGGTGCCCGCCCGCCCGCCCGCCCGCAGCCCGGCCCGCCGCCGGTCCCGGGCACCCACCGTAGAGCCGGTGCAGCCCCCACAGCTCGTCCTGCGACAGCGCCTTCCAGCCGCGCAGCGTGGCGTTGAGGTGCATGAGCGCCCGGCCGTGCTGCGAGTGCATCAGCCCCAACGCGTGGCCGATCTCGTGGGCCGCCACGTGCACCAGGTCCGTGAGCCACACGCCTGCGAGCCCCGGGCCGTCAGAGCCGCAGGCCCCCCAGCCCGGCCCCTTCGCCCCGGCCTGCGGCAGCCCGGCCAAGGCCAGATAAGAACGTTCCGGGCCTGGGCGGTGAGCCGGGCCCCCAGGAATGCAGCTCCGGCTCCCTCTCCCTGGTGTCGGGCGCAGCCTCAGGGCCGCCCGCCCCGACCCCGGGGGCTCCCCCCGCCTCCCCCCTGGCCTGCGTGACCCTCAGCCCCTCCTGAGTCTGCCTGCAGCCCCCCCTGCAGCCGGAGCGGGGGAGGGGCGCGCGGGAAGCCGGGCCCAGGAGCCACCTTTCTTCCAGCTGTAGCGCGTGGGGCCCAGGACCCAGTGCTCGCTGTCGTCGAAGTGGATGCCGCCGTGTGGGGGGAAGAAGGCGTGGGCCAGCTCCCCGGTGGGGCCGTCGAAGCAGTGGTGCAGGGCGGACACCAGGCAGTCCGTGTGGTTGACCGCGTAGAAGCCTGGGGGGAGCGCGGCGCTGAGCGCGGGCCGCGGCCCGGGCCGCCGGGGCGGGGCGGGGCTGGGGCGGGCGCCCACCTATGCGGAGGTCGCTGGGCTGCTCGGGGGCCACCTCGCGGAAGCTGAACGGGGACACGTCACTCCACATGCGGAAAGCCGCGGCCAGGCCCCGCCGCGTGTCCCGGGGGCTCAGCAGGTTCCGCGGGAAGGAGAGGATCCTGCGGGAGGGGGAAGGTCAGGGCCGGGGCCCGCGCTTGCCCCCCGGCCCCGGGCCCCGACCGCACCTGTAGGTGAGATTGAAGTGGTCCCAGCGCAGCCGGGCCGGGGTCAGCGTGTAGCGGCGTCTTCGGGGCGCGGGCGGGGCCGGCGGGGCGGGGGCCCGGGCGGCGGGGGCCGGCGCGGCGACGTCGCCCTTGGAGGGAAGAGAGGGCGCCCAGGGAGGCGGTGGGCGCGGCGCGCAGGACCGACGGGCAGGAGACGGGGTGGGCCCGCTTCCCGGCTGCCCACGCTGCGCGTGCGACCTCCGTGCGGGGCGGCGGGCGAGGCCGGCGGGGACGGTCGAATTCGAGGACCGGGGGTCTCACGTCCGGACCCAGAGGCGCCCCGACCCGCGGCCACGGGCCCGCAGGCGCGGTCCCCAGCCCTACGCACCTGGCCTCCCCGTCTGCTCACCTGTGTCGCGCTCGGGGCCGGGGCCACCGGGGTCCCCAGCCGGACCAGCAGCGCGAGCGCGGGCACCAGACACAGGGCGCCCAGCACGGCTCCGAGCCGGCGGCCCTGGACGGGCCCCGACGCCTCCGGGGGGACGCAGGCCCCGCGGCCCATGGCGGACTCGCTGTCGGGCGCAGGGCCGCAGGGGGCGGCGCGCGCGGGGCCTGGGCCGCGGGGCGCGCGGGGGAGGCGGCGGCGGCTCGGGTTACAGCGCGGGGCGGGGGCGGCGCCTGCGGGGAACCGGCCGGGAGGTCCGCAGTCCGGAGTCGCGCCGCCAGCCGGCTCGCGTCCCGAGCCCCGCGGGCCGGTCGCAGCGGCCTGGGCCCCGCCTGCTGGGCGGGGTCGCCCGGGCGGGGGGCCTCGGGGAGGAGACTGGCGCCAGGGTGCTAGGTTGAGCGAGGGTCGTCGCCTGCGCCTAGGGTCGCCGCGGCTGGATGACCCGCGGGCCTTCCCCGAGTGGACCCCGTCCGACGCCGGACCGCGGAGCCTCCGTGCGGGCCCCGAGGGCTGAGCGCGGCCGGCCCGGAAAGTGGCGCACGGCGGGGGGAGCGCAGTGAGGGACGTGGCAGTGAGTACGGGGCGGTGGCAGGGCCCGCGGGGCAGCGAGACTGCGGCGGACTCCGTGGAAGTGAGTAGGGGGTCCCGGGAGCGCGGAGGTGACAGCGCGGGGCTCTGAGGTGTTCCCGGCGTGGGCAGCGGAGTGCGCGTGGGTTCGGGGTTCGACGGGGCGCCCATAATTTTGTGGGGTGGGGGCGCCTCCGGGACGGGGCCCGAGGGCGAGGTGGCTTCGGCTCGGCCCCGAGTGTCTCCTCCCCCTACTCCCCCCCCCCCCCCAGTTCTCCACGCAGGGCTCGGGCCCAGAGTGACAGCGGCGCCCGGCCAGCGGGGCCGGCGCCAAGCTGCTGGCGAGCGGCCGGCGGCGGAGCGGAAGGTTCCTGGAGAGCGTCCGCCCGCCGGGCTCGCGGCTGGATTCGCTGTGCGCCCGGCCCGCCCGCCCCCAGACAGGCAGAGGCGGCCAAGTTCGAGAAACGCTTTATGGAGGACAGGTGCGGGGCGGGGGGCGCGCGGCTCACACGAAGATCTGGATGCGGTCGCGGATGGGCTGGCGGCAGATGGGGCAGGCGCTGAGCGCGGCGCCGCAGGGCGCGCACGCGCCGTGGCCGCACTGGAACACGAGGCGGATGTGGCTGTCGATGCAGATCGGGCAGGTGATGCGCTCCTCCATCTGCCGGTAGCGGCTCTGCAGCTCCTCCACCAGCTGCCGCGGCGCGCCGGCCGCGGGCGCGGCGCCGGCCACCTCCGAGCCATCTGCGGGACGGAGCGGGGCGTGAGCCCGAGGGGAGCGAGTGAGGCGGGGCGGCTGGGCGGGGGCCCCACCCACCTGCACGCAGCTTCTTGCCGATGACCACCTGGCACCTGATGCACTTCTTCATCCTGCGCGCGCACTCTGCGGGGCAGACCGGGCGGCGTTGGAGGGGCTCTGCGGGCCGGGGCAGCCCCCCCCCCCGGCCGCCGGCCCCGCTCACCCTCGCACACCGTGCGGTGCTGGCACGGGGAGAAGAGCACCAGAAGCGACAGCTCCGAGCACACTAGGCACTCGGCGGCTTCGGGCCCCGTGGCGGCCACGGCGTGCAGGTTCGTCACGGTGTTCGGGGTGCCGAGTGCGGGCCTAGGGCCCGGGGCCGCGCCCCCGCCCGCCTGCCGCTCCCTGCAGTGGGAGGGAGGGGCTTGAACAGGCCCCGATTGGAGCGGGGGGGGGGGGGGCTGCCCGGGCGTGGGCTCACCGGCAGCGCTGGGCACAGCCCTGCAGAGCCTTGAGCACTCGGCCCTCGGCCGCCAGGTCCAGCGGGCTCCGGCCGCGGTGGTTGGCATAGCTCACGTCGGCGCCCTCCAGCGCCAGGAAGCAGGCGAGCGCCGCGCCCACGGTCAGCTCCTCGCTGCCCGGGAGGCCAGAGGCCTGCAGCTGGGCGGCAAGACAGGGGAGGTGAGGACGGGCGTCGGGGTGGCGCCTGCCCAGGCCTTCAGGACCAGACTCGCCCTGCCTGCCCGAGGCTGCTGGCCCCAGGTCCTGGGGCGGCCGGGCCAGGAGACTGGGTCACCCCCCACCTCCCGGCCTGGGCGAGCAGAGCACGTCCGGAACCAGGCCTAGGGCGCCGCCGGATCCTGCAAACCACGGAGCCCCAGGCTGCGCGGGGGACCCTGGGGCCCCAAACCTCCTCACCCTGGACAGCAGCTGCAAGGGCCCTGGGTCCCCCCCGGCCCCGTCTGCCGCCAGGGGCAGCAGCTGGTGACGCTGCAAGGCCACGTGCAAGGCCGTGTCCCCGTCCTCGTCCTCGGCGTTGACGCTGCAGCCTGCGTCCACGAGCAGCGGCACCAGCCCCACGTGGGCCTGCTGCACGGCCAGGTGCAGCGGTGACTGCAGCTTCCGGTTCCGGACGTTCACGTCACAGCGGCCCTGGGGGGCACGCAGGCTCAGCCCCGCCCCCGCGGTGCCGCGGCCCCGCCCCCAGCCCCCCGCAGGCCTGGGGCCTCTGCCACACCTCCCGGATCAGGATCTGGGCCACCTCGCGGTGGTTGTTGAGGGCGGCCAGGTGCAGCGCGGTGAAGCCGTCTTCCTTCCTGGCGTCCACCAGCTGCCGAGCCCGGGCCAGGATCTTCCTGACAGCTCTGTGGGGGCGCAGAGATCTGCCCAGGGCCTGGGGCTGCCCCCAGGGCGGGCGTGGCACAGGAGGCCGCTGGGGGAGCCCCCCCCCCCCCGGCACTCACAGCACGTGGCCCTGCAGGGACGCGTGGTGCAGCAGCGTGAAGCCCTGCCTGTTGGTGGCGGTGACGTCGATGCCCGGCACCTCGGTGAGGACCTCCACGATCCCATTGGCGCCCGCGCCCGCCGAGATGGCAGAGTGCAGGGGCGTGTCCGCATGGGCATCCTGCCGGCAAGGGGCCTGCGGTCACTGGGCAGTGGCCTTGACCCCGGGGTCGGGCCCGGGCCCAGCAGACCGGCACTCACAGGCAGGTTGACGTCACAGCCTTGCTCGCACAGGACCCTCACCACCTCCAGGAAGCCCCTCTGCACGGCCACGTGCAGCGCCGAGCTGCGGGCACTGTTGACCACGTCAGCCCCACACCCTGCACTCAGGAGTAGCCGGGCCACGTCCGGCTGGTTCCTGCAGGGAGAGCGAGCCGGGGGGCAGGGGTGCAGAGCCTGCAGCTGGGCCCGTGGGCTCCGCCCCGAGCAGCCCCCGGCCCCAGCCAGGCCTCACCCCAGGGCCGCGTAGTGCAGCGCGGTGCTGCCCTCGTCGTCCGGCAGGTCCAGGCCGGCCCCTGCCTGCAGCAGCAGCTGCACCAGCTCCACCTGGCCCAGGTAGGCAGCCACCTGCAGGGCAGTCCGGCCCTGGTTCTTGGTGTCCACCTGCCAGGAGGACCAGCCGTCAGCAGGGAGCTCCTGGCCCTCGGCCCCCGGCCAGGCGGCAGGGCGGGGAGGGCGCACCTGCTCTGGGTGCCTCCGCAGCAGCTCCAGCGCCCGGGCCACGTTGCCGAGGGCCACCTCCACCACCAGCCTCCCCGGGTGCTCCGGGTCACTCTTCTGGGCCCTGAGCTTATCCAGGGCCGCGCTCAGGGAGCCTGAGGGCGGGGCTGCGGTGAGTGGTGGCCGGGGGGGCCCCGCCTCCCGCTGGCCCCGGGCGGGCTCCGCACTTCTGTTCTCCCTGGCGCGCTCGGCCACGGCCAGGTTGGCGTCCTCGGCGGGACGGTGGGCCACCAGGCAGGAGGGGCTGAATGTCCACCGCTGGCCGCCGACCGCCACACGCAGGTTCCCGTCTCCAAACACCTTCACCACTTTTCCCACGCGGCCCAGGGCCTGAGGGGGAGGGCTGGGGTCACAGCGGGCCCCGGGCGCGGGAGCCGGCCGCAGGGGCGCGGGCACTCACGGGGGCCATGTCGTCCGTCCACTCGCTATGCCCGGCCTGCAGCCGCTTCACGGTGTCCAGGTCGTCGAGGACGCGTACCACATCACCCACCCAGAAGGTGTTGTGCTAGGTGACAGGGGGCCACGTCAGACTCCCAGCTGTGTGGGGCCACGCGGGGTCCAGGGGCAGAAAGGTGCCCTGCCACACACCCCAGGACACGGGCCTGAACTTGACCCCAGGCACAGCCAGAGGGTCGGGTGGATGAGGGACATAGGTGACCAAGGGAGCCGTGGCCAGAAGTGGCCAATCAGCAGCATCCAGACCAGACCAGAGCAGCTGGGGCAGGTGGGAGAGGCCCGGTGGCCCAAGCCTGGACACTGAGCGAGCCCCAGGCAGCATGGCCAGGGCCCACCCCCCACCGCAGGGCCCTCACTATGCACACCACCTGTCCTGAGACCCCCACAGCTCCCTCCAAGGCCCCTGACACCCCAGCTTCAGGTCCCCTCCTCCTGCTTGCCCCACACCTGTGCCCCCATCCCCCACACCACACCCACCGGGGGCATCTCACCCCACAGCCGACCCAGCCTGCTTCCACCCTCAGGACAGACGCCGCCCTGGCCTGGCCACTGCAGCCTCACCCTCCGCTGGGTCCCTTCACACCCAACGCCCTCCCCGGTCACTCCTGGGCCCGGGACTGCGCGAGGCAGGGCTGCAGAAGCGGACGCACGGGGCTCAGCCCAGCCCCCCATGCACCTTGGTGAGAGCCCCGGGGTGGAACGTCCAGCGGGTCTCGGGGCTGAACTGCACACGCACGTCCCCGCGGTCGGTGATGCGGTGCACGGTGCCCGTCTGTCCGATAAACTGTGGCGGGTCACGGAGGCTGTGGCCAGGTCGGGCTGGACTCTCGGGGGAGGAGGGCAGGGGAGGGGACCGGAGGGCACAGGGCCTCAGCGGGTGGGCGGCTCACCTCCGCCATCCTGGGGTTCCAGCCACCGTGGCCTTCCTGCATCTCCCGCAGGACGTCCGTGTCCAGCAGGCACTTGACCTTGTCCCCGTACTGGAAGGGCCGCCCGTCGGCACTCACCCTGCGCTGCAGCTCGGCAGGCTGCCCTGGGGAGGGGGGAGGGGCCAGGCGGGCCTCAGGCGGCAGCCCCTCCCCCAGCAGGGCAGGAGGGCAGCTGGTTCAGGGGGCCCAGCCCCGTACCAAGCCTCGGGAGGTGCTCCTTGTAGTAGAAGCCGCCGGCCGCCTCGCCCACACACCTAAGGTCCACCTTGCCCTTGTGGCCCACGCGGTACACATTGGTGGTGCCATCAGCCCACGTCACGCTGGCCACGCTGCGGCCCGTCTCCACGTCCCAGCCACGGATGTCCACCACGCGGCCGGGCTTCCCTTCCCCTCCTGGGGAGAGAGGGTCCCCGTCGGCCTCGGGCTGCGGCCCGGCCCGGCCCGGCCCCTCGGCCAGCACTCACCGTCCTGCGAGCCCCATTCCCAGTCTGGGCCGCGCACCACCTTCGCGCCCTGGAAGATGCCCTTCAGGGGGACGCGCAGGAGGCCCTGGCGGGGACTCAGCGAGACACTGCGGGAGAGGAGACCCTGAGCCGGGCGGAGCCCCGCCCCCAGGCCCGGGGGGTGGGCAGGTGGGAGGTGCCCCGCAGCGGGCCGGTGCGTGGGGAGACGTGAGGCGCGCAGGCTGGGAACAGCGCAGCCCACGGCCCCGCACTCGCCGCATGCGGTGCACGGTGCCTGCCTCAGCCCAATCCCACGACCACAGGACACTTCCCTGGCCACGCCCTGGCCTGGCGCCCGGCACCACGCCCCGGTCAGAGAGCTCACCGTGGGCCTGGGGCCTCCACGAGGGATGCGAGCGGCCTCATGGCCACTGCTGCCCGAGTCCCGGGGAGCGGCCCGAGCCTCCCAGGGGTGCCCGCAGCACCCGCCTCGGCAGTCCTGCTCCCCCGGGGGGCGGGACCCCGGCCCGGGCCATCCTCGGGGAGGTGCGCCCGGCAGGGATCCGGGCGGCTGGGCGGGGACTCACGGGCGCGAGTGCGCGGTCTCGTAGCGCTCGAAGGCGTGGCCCAGGTCGTGCCGGTTGTGCATGTAGCACTGCGTGCACAGGTCGTAGTCGAAGCACACGCGGCACTTCCAGCGCATGCCGCGCAGCCCGTGTTTCTTGCAGCAGTCGCAGATAATGTTGGGGTGGCGGACGCCTGGGGCGGGCAGGGCCGGGGTCAGGCGGCGGCGCGCCGGCCCCGCCCCCAGGCCCGCCCCCGCGCGCACCTATCTGGGCGTTGTCGTAGAGCAGCAGGTCGTGCGCGCCCTGGTAGCCGGCGCGGTAGTTGGTGCGGGTGCCCTGGTCCCACTGCACGACGACTGTGCGGTCGGGAGTCGAGGCGCTGCCGTGCCGGCCCAGCTCCACCACCGTGCCCACGCCGCCCTCGCCGCCGTCCTGCTGGCCCCACTTCCAGTCCACGCCGCGCACCACGCGCATGCCCACCTGCACGCCTGCCTGGGGGTCCGGGTCCATGGTGGGCGGCACTGCCGGGGCCTGCAGGCAGAGGGCGCCCTCAGGCGGGGCCAGGTGGCCACGGGCCGACCCGCCCGCTGCACCTGGCGCCTGCTCAGAGGGGGAAGCCCGGAGGAGAGTCCTGGGGGACTGCTTAGCCCCAGCCATAAAGCGGCAGTGCAAACGCTCTGGACCTGCCCAGAGGGGCCCACAGGCCGGCCCCAGGGAGGCGGAGCCGCCCCACCAGCACCTGCCCGCCTGTGGATGCTCCTCTATGGTGACGGCACACAGCGGCCAGCAACGCGCTCAAACTGATGTGGCGGTGCTGCCGCGTGGCGCAGCAGGTTAAGCGTCCACGTGGGCACCAGTTCCAATCCCGGCTGCCGCAGTGCCAACCCAGCTCCCTGCTAATGTGCCTGAGAAACCGGCAGACAGCCAAGCACCCAGCACCCCCGTGGGAGACCAAAACAGAGTCCCAGGCTCCCGGATTCCGCCTGGCCCAGCCCCGGCCAACGAGGAACAAACCAGCGGACGGAAGAGGCGTCCCCTCCCACCCGCCGCACTCGCTGTGACTCTGCCTTTCCAAAAACTTTCAAAATGAGCCTTAAAAAAAAAAAAAAAATTGGAGGTGCCCTTGAGAGGCAAGAAATACAGCTCTTGGAAGAAAACAGGCCGCTCCTGGCACAGTCGGGCTGCTGGGCGACAGGGCAGCACACGTGGCCTCGGACCAGCTCTCCACCACGGACCACACGGCCACGGCTGGCGGGCACAACGCTGGCACAGGCACCCTTGGATGACCACAACAGCACCTCTGCCCACTGCTCACAGCTGGGACACCCCCACTGCAGGACCAGCTCCCGAGAGGCGTGGCCTGGCCAGGCGGGGCACGGACCCCTGGCCTCACACGGAGCACAAGGCCACCCCACTATGGACAGCAGCAGAGGGCGGCTGCTTGTTCACCCCAGAACAAGCGACACAGCGTAGCAGGGGCCAGGCAGCCGACCCCGGGGCTCCAGGCCCCAACCTAGGGGCTGGCTCTGAGCTCACGGCCATCTGTGGCCTGGGCATTCTCTGTGTGAGTGAGGGGGAGGGGAGGACAGGCTCATGGCCCCAGACAGAGCAGTGATGGCCACTCCCCTCCTCACTCAAGGGCAGGGCCCGTGGCTGGGCAGGTGCCGCCCCAGAGGTGCTGCCAGGGCCAGAGCTGGCCGAGTGTGGGCGTCCTCAAGCCACACCCTACGCTTCCCAGGAGGCTGGCAGGTGCGTGGCCGTGGGTCCAGCTTCAGTTAGGCCCCAAGGGCCCTGACACCCAGGCTTGGCCAGTCTATAGGTGGGCAGCAGCCAGCCCCAGCAGTGGCGCCCGGGATAAGCCCATGTGAGGGCCCAGCCCCCCTGCAAAGCCTGCACCCAATGCGGGGACAGTGCCCCTCCAACGCGTCTCCCCAGGGGATCAGGGCACAGACCCCCTCGGCCGGCTCCACCTCCTTCCCTCTTTGCACCAGGACCGCCGGGGCTGCCACAGAAACCCACGGGGGCTCCCAAGAAGCCTCAACCACACGCCCCAGCTCTGCGTCCAGGGAGAAACCTCAGACCAGCCCAGGCCCCGCTGGGACCCTGCACCAGGCGGCCTCCTGCCTTCCACAGGACACGGCCACGCCCAGACCAGCCGCTGGAGTGCCCTGTGCTGAGGATGCGACCCCAAACAAGGCAGGGGGCTCAGGGTGGCCACCGGCTCTGCCTCCCAGCACTGTACCCGCCGTACCCACACAGAGCCAGGCACGGAGCCCTCATATCCACTCACTGCCTGTGCCCCACCTGGACAGTCCCCGAGAGCACCTGACCCTCAGAGCACGTGCTGGGTTCCTGTGGCGGGCAGCAGACCCCGTGTCCTGAGGGCCCAGCCAGCCCAGGCCCGTCCCACCTACCTACTGGCTGGCCGTGTGCCAACCATACGGCAGGCCTTGGCTCCCACCAGGAATGCCCAGGACCCCTTCCTGGAAATGGCCCTGACCCCTCGGGAGACCCAGCGGGCCGAGCAGCCTCCATGTGTGATGGGAGGAGCCACAGCTGCCCCCACTCCCCAGGGGCTCGCCGTGACCAGCTCCAGACCACGCGGCCCCGGAGAGCCAAGGGCACGGCCAGGCTGAGCCCCCACCACGGCCCCCGCAGACACGGCAGAAGCAGCTGAGCGGAGACGGTGGCCGGGGGCAGAGGGGTCGCCCAGCGCTGTGGGGCCCCAGGCTGCTGGCCTCTGCCAGACCCTGACCCACAGGCTCTCTGCCCAGCCGGGAGCCAGGCCTGGTCATGGTGGGGAGAGCAGAGAGAAGGGCTCCTCCCTGCCCGACGCCCCACAGGAGCCACAGCTGAGCTGGTTCCAGGGAACTGGCCCAGAACCAAGAAGGCCTCTGGCAGGAAGACCCGAGCGCCACAGCCGGCGCTGCGGTCACTCTGCGGCCAGGGCGGCATGCCCCGGGCAGGGGCCACACCGCTTGTCTGCTGGACATTTGCCAACGAGACACGGGCGTGCCACAGCGTGACCTGTGCCCTGCGGACGGGGCTGGGGCACTCGCACAAGGTCTGCGGGCAATCAGGAAGGCAGGAGGGGGCCGCCACGGCCTCCACCCGCGGGCGCCAGCGCCGGTCCAGCCGTGGCAGCAGCCGAGGCCTGAGCCACACCTGCTGGCGCTCACTCCAGGCATTTAGCATGGCTGCTGCCTGCCCAGCCCTGGCCCCGGGCTGTCCCTCACGGGAGCCCGCGGGAGTGGGGCAGCTGAGGGGACGCAGGCAGGGTCTCCCTCCCCACCTCACCTCTCGTGCCTGGAACTGCACCCTGCGATGCCCGGGGCAGGAGGAGGGGCTCAGGGGAGCTCAGTGCACACACAGGGTGCCCAGCCCTAAGGGGCCCGGGCCCAGGATGGCCTCCCCTGGCCAGGGCCGCCGCCTCCGCCCTGCTGCCACCCGTCCCCCGTCCCCGTGGGGACAGACGGGGACACGGCTCCCGGGACATTCCAGGACCCTTTGGAGAGGGCCGGGGCTTCCCCCCACCCCCGCTCCTGAGGCCGGCATGGACAGGGTCCAGCACCCAGCCTCGGGCTCACTGTCTCATTCAGTCTCAGCAGCGAGGGGCAGGGCCAGGTGGGGAGAGGGGTCCAGTCCACTGGGCGGCCTCCGGCACAGTGCTCCGGACCACCGGGGAGGCCTGTCTGTCAAGCCTGGGGGTCTCAGAACTGAGGCTGCCGGCAGGGCATGGACCTCGGCCTCCCCGGCTGCGGCCAGCCGCGGAGCAGTCGGAGAAGTGGGCGGGGGCAGGGAGGGCGCCCCACAGACCGCAGGGGAGTCCCTGCCCAGGTGCCGCCCGTGGGGGCCCCGCCACCCTACCCCTCCCGGACAGCATGAGGCCTCCAAGTGCCCACTCCGCTACAACCCTGCGGGCCCCAGGCTCAGAGCGGCGGCACAGCTGGGCCCCCCGCGTGTCCGTGGTCGGCTCACTCTGGCCCGAGACTCCTGGGGCAAGTGCAGGTGCGCAGGCCTGACCTGGCCTGGCCAAGGCCACCCAGAGGCAGGGACCCCAGGGGCAGCCACAGCCGGGGGGGGGGGGAGGGGGCGACAGCGTTCCCCTGTGCAGGACGCCGCGAGGGCCACGGCCACCGCAGCCCCTGGCGTCCCCATGGCCCTCCTCCCGTCCCCTGACACTCAGCTGACCACGCCACCAACACAGAGCCACCAACGTCTGCCCCTCCGCAGAGACCCTGGCTCCGCCCAGGTCACAGGCCGGCCTGAAGCCCCTGGGAGGCCGCTGCTACACCTGAGGCGCCCGTGGGGGTGGGGGTGGGGGTGGGGGCGACAGGCGCGGGGCGGATCGGGGTCTCACCTCAGAGCGCCCGCCAGCCTCCAGCCAGCATCCCAAGCCTTCAGCCGCTGCTCCCCCAGCCGCCGCGGTCTCCTGTTGGAACGCAGCCGCAGCCGCTGACCAGGCCCCCCCGGCTGTCTCCAGGGGCCGGGGGTCGGGCGGTGGAGGAGGATCAGGCCGGGCCCTCTGCGGAGAGTCCGTGGGAAAGGCGTTAACCACAGACCCGCCTTCAGCGAGGCGCTGCAGCCCAGCGAAGGCACAGGTGACCCCGCACCCGCACTGACCCTGTCCGGCGCCAGCGACTGGCCGAACGCCGGCCGCAGCACCCCGGACCCCCGCGGAGTGGGCTGAAGCCCGGAGGCGGGGGCCAGCACCCCCGCCGCGGAAAGCCCTGGGCTGGGGGGGCCACGACCTCTGACCTCCACCGCCCAGTGGGGTCACCGCTGCCCCCTGCCCGCACCTGACCTTGGGTGGAGGCTGACATCTGGGGACCTGTTGCGCCCGCAGCAACAGGCCAGGCAAGGCCCCCCCCCCCGGGAAAGGCAGGGCTGCCGCGTCCCCGGGCCCAGCGGCGCCCGCCCGCCACCCTCGCGGGCTTCACGGGGGTCTCCTGCGCATCGCGCCGCCGCCCACAGGCACGCGCGCTCACGCACCCAGCAGCAGACCCCGCCATCGGGTCGCGCCCGCGTCAGCAGCTCACCAGTCTGGCGGTCCGCGCGCGCCCGGCCTCCGGCACCCGCCTCCGACCGCGGCCAGCGTCCGCCTGTGGCCGAGGGCAGAGGCCGAGACGCAGTCGGCGGCCGGTCCGGACCGCGGCCCCGGCCCCGGCGGCCGCCCCGCCCGCTGCCCGCCGCCCGGCCCCGCCGCCCTCCACTTGCCCGAAGTTTCCGCGCTGCCCGGGAGCCGGGCACGGGGCCCCGAGCAGGCGGACAGCCCGTCGGCCCGCCTGCGGTCAGGGGCGCGCGGCAGCCGCCGGCCTGGGCTGCTCAGCGGCGGCCACTGCAGGCCGCCCGCCGCCCGCAGCGCCACCGGAGAACGCCGCGCAGCAGCCCCCGCGCCCGCCCTCCCGGTCGCCGCACTGCCTGCCGGGACTCGTAGTCCACAGGCGCCCGGGAGGACGGGGGCGGGGCGGCCGCAGCTCCCAGGAGGCCGCGGGGTCGGGGCGGGACAGAGAGGGGCGGTGACGCGCGCCGGGGGCGGGGCGACGCACGCCAGGACGGGGAGAGAGGGAGGGGCGACGCAGCCAGGCGGGGGGAAAGGGAGGGGCTAAGCAAGCCAGGCGGGGGGGAAAGGGAGGGGCTAAGCAAGGAGGGGGACTACGCAGCCGGGAGGGGAGGGGCTAAGCACGCCTGGGGAGGGGCTAGGCCGTCGGGGCGGGGCTAAGCACAAGGGGAGGGGGAGGAGCGGCGCACGCCGGGGCTCCGGGCGCGGGGCTTAGGACCGCACAAGATGACCGGGCCGCGGCGGCCGGGACAGCACGGGTCGGCCGGCCGCGTCTCTGCAGTGCGGGGCCACGGCGAGAGGGGGAAGTTATGCCTCTGACGGGGAAAGCACGAAGGGCTGGGGGCGCGGACGCACCGCCACCCCGAGGTGACGTCGGACCCCGACGGCGGGCGGCCAGGCTCGGCTGACTGCGACACCTCGGCCGCCCGTCCGGACGTGGCGGCGCCGGCGCCTGCGCGATGGGCATCCCCGGGACGCGTGCGTTGCCGTGGGGATGGGAGCCGCCGAGTGACAGCTCTGCTGGCGCAGTGGGCGGGGCTTCCGCGGACGGTGACAGGTCCGCGCAGGCTCGGGTTTCGATGGACGCTTGGAGACCTCGGTGCGCTGACTCCGCAGGGGTGGCCGCAGCCAGGCCGGCCCGGGAGCGGACCCGGGACTCCGGTTCAGTGTGCGTGTCCATGCGGCGACCTGGACCCGCGCCCGCGCGCGGTTTTAGCCCCGCAGAATAGACTCCAGGGCCCAAGGCCGCGGCCCCGCCCTCCTCGCGCCCCCTGCACCCCGCAGCCCTGGCAGCCACGGTGCTACCAAGGCTGCCTTTGTTAAGCCCACGGACGTTTGTGGCCTCCCGACCGGCGCGCGTGGTCGAGGTCCCTGCCTGCTGCTGGGCGGACGGCACCTGCCGTCCTGCCCCGGGAGACGCGGCCGGCGGGGCCGCTCCCTGGGGTTCATGATCAGCCCTGGGCGGGACCCAGGAGTCACCCTCGGGTGCAGACGAAGCCTCGGCGCCGGGCGCGGCCGGGGACTGACGGGCCTGGTGGGAATTCACGGTGCAGGACCCCAGCAGCGGGTTTAGATGAGACAGCCCTGGCCAAGGGGTCTCCGTGGTGCCCGGGCCTCGCCCGTGTCCGGGCGGCAGGAGTGGAGGCAGGGGCGCTGTGCTGACCCCAGCCCTGGCGCCCCGCCTCACTGACCCGTGTGAGCCTGAGCTCCCTGCAGAACGAAGCCCGCGGTATAGCCCAGCTCTGGGCTCAGGGACACGTGACCCAGGCGGCGCCCCACACTGAGGGGACCCTGACCCCGGCGCTGAAGTTAACGGAGGTCATTGGTTAGCAAAGGTCGCCTCCCTGCCACACCCCTGGTGTCTGCGCCCTTGGAACTCGCGGGGTCCCCACCCAGACACCTGCTGTGCGGAGCCGCCCCTGGGGGGCTGAGCCGCATGCCCTGCCCGCTCTGCCAGGCAGGGGCTCTAGATACAGCGATTAGGGCTTGGCCTGGGGGCCTGTGGACAGTGCCCTGGGCCCCTCCCCTCTTGCGCCCCATTTGTGCGCTGGCCTCCAGGAGAGCCAGAGCTTCGCGCAGGAGAAAGCTGGGGCAGGAGCGGTGCAGCACCTGTGTCCCACGCTGGCGCTCCGGCTGCTGCGCGCCCCGTCCAGCTCCCTGCTGTGCCCCTGTGGAGGCAGCCCGTGCTGGCCTGGGGGCCCGGGGCCCTGCGCCTGCGGGTGGAGCGCCCGGCTCCTGGCTCCGGCCTCGCCCAGGCCCAGGCGTGTGGGGACTGAACCGCTGTGGGAGTTGCTCTGCCTCTGTTTCAGATCAACAAGTCACCGTCCTAGGTACACCTTTAACTTGGAGACAGGCGAGCCAGGCGCTGCTTCCGGGACTCCCACGCGGGTGCAGGGACCCAAGCACTTGCGTCATCTTCCACTGCTTTCCCAGGTGCATTAGCAGGGAGCAGGACCAGAAGTGGAGAAACCGGGACTCGAACCAGTGACTTTATGGGATGCCGGTGTTGCAGGCTGTCTTTAAAAAAATATATATATGTTATTTATTTATTTGAAAGTCAGAGTTAAATAGAGAAGGAGAGGCAGAGAGAGAGAGGTCTTCCAACCCCCTGGTTCACTCCCTAGATGGCTGCAATGGCTGGAGCTGCGCTGGTCTGAAGCCAAGAGCCAGGAGCTTCTTCCAGGTCTCCCAGGTGGGTGCAGGGGCCCAAGGACTTGGGCCATCTTCTACTGCTTTCCCAGGCTCATTAACAGGGAGCTGGATCGGAAGTGGAGCAGCTGGGACTCCAAGCAGCACCCACAGGGGATGCCGGCGCTGCAGGCGGCAGCTTTACCCGCTACACCACAGCGCCGGCCCCACAGGCTGGGTCTTTAACCTGCTGAGCATCAGCCCCAATCAATTTTCAATGTAAATTTGTTTTCATCAGTTCCACTGGTTCACTCTCCAAATGCCAGCAACAGCAAAGACCAGGCCAAGCCAAAGCCAGGAGCCGGCCCCTGAGGTAGGGCCATAACCGGCTGCCCACCAGGGCGTTGGCAGGGGGCTGCGTGGGAGTGGGAGTGTGGAACTTGGACCAGGCTCCGGTGCGGGATGTGGGCACCCTGAGCAGGAGGCTGCTGTGCCGAAGGTCTGCCCCGCCTTGTTAACAAACCTGCTGGCATAGAAACTGCACAACTGGGGCCGGCGCCAGCCTGTGGTGTGGTGTCCGCTGTGACAACAGCATCCCACATGGGCACCAGTTCAAGTCCCAGCTGCTCCACTTCCAATCCAGCTCCCTGCTACGGCCTGGGAAAGCAGGGGAGTGCTTGGGCCCTGCACCCGCCTGGGAGGCCTGGAAGAAGCTCCCGGCTTCTGGCTTCAGCGTGGCCCAGCCATGGCCATTGCAGCCACTTGGGGAGTGAACCAGCAAATGGAAGAATCTGTCTCTCCCTCTCTCTCTCTTTCTCTGTCTCTCTCTGCCTCTCTGAAACTCTTATCTTTCAAATAAGTCATCTTTTTTAAAAAAAATTAAAATAGACCGGTGCCGCGGCTCAATAGGCTAATCCTCCACCTGCAGCGCCGGCACACCGGGTTCTAGTCCCGGTCGGGGCGCCAGATTCTGTCCCGGTTGCCCCTCTTCCAGGCCAGCTCTCTGCTGTGGCCCGGGAGTGCAGTGGAGGATGGCCCAAGTGCTTGGGCCCTGCACCCCATGGGAGACCAGGATAAGTACCTGGCTCCTGGCTTCAGATCAGCACAGTGCGCCGGCTGCAGTGAGTCAGCCGCGGTGGCCATTGGAGGGTGAACCAACGGCAAAAAGGAAGACCTCTCTCTCTTTCTCTCTCTCTCTCTCTCTCACTATCCACTTTGTCTGTCAAAAAAAATTAAAATAAAAACCTTAGGACCTGCACATAGTTAGGGGGTACTGGGTGATGCTCCCATGCACTGTACACTGTGTAACATCCGATCGGCACATACGTGTATCTCCTCAAACATTTAGCATTCTTTGTGGTAAAATCATCCAAAATCATATTTTAAAGATTTATTTATTTTGGGACCGGTGCTGTGGCATGGTAGGCTAACTAAGCCTCTGCCTGTGGCACTGACATCCATATGGGCGCCAGTTCGAGTCCTGGCTGCTCCACTTCTGATCCAGCTCCCTGCTGTGGCCTGGGAAAGCAGCGCAGGACGGCCCAAGTCCTTGGGCTCCTGAACCTGCATGGGAGACCTGGATGAAGCTCCTGGCTCCTGGCTTTGGATCAGCTCAGCTCCGGCTGTTGTTGCCATCTGGGGAGTGAACCAGCGGATGGAAGATCTTCGTGTCTCCACTTCTCTGTGTCTGAAATTCTGCTTCTCAAATAAATAAATAAAATCTAAAAAAAATTTTTTTTGAAAGGTGGAGCAACAGAGAAAGGGAGAAACAGATGAGCAGGATCGTCCATGCACTGGTTCACTCCCCACGTGCCTGTAGCAGCTGGGGCTGGGCCGGGTCAAAGCCGGGAGCCAGGAGCTCCATCCGGGTCTCCCACATGCGTGCGGGAGCCAGGCAGTTGGCTCACCCTGTGCTGCCTTCCTGGGCCATCAGCAGGGAGCTGGGTGGGAAGCGGAGCAGCCGGGACTGGAACAGGCGCTCCAGCTGTGGGACAGCAGCGCCACCGGCAGCCGCTGGACCTGCCGGCCCCTGACACCTGCCCCACACGAGCGGCTGCCGAGTGCACGGGGCCTGTGCAGAGGAGCTGAGGCCACACCTTCAAGTAGAACCAAAGCCGTCAACCAGAGGAGCACAGACTCCAGCAGAGCACGGGGGGACGGTAACCCTCTCCAGTAAGCACTCAGAGCTGGCTCCTGGCCCCACAGAGGAAGAAAGGGTGGCAGGGCCGGTGGTCGCCAGTGACCAGCCCCAGCCCTGCACTGACGGTGACAGCCGTGAGCTGACAGCTGTGACAGTGACCAGTGATGCTGACAGCAGTGCCTGCCCAGCCCCGTCAGATGACGCTCCATGCCCGTGACCTGCGTGTCCACCCCTGTGCTGGGCATGGCAGTGTCCCGGCTTCTGCTGCTGGCTCGGGCTCTGTGGTGCTGTCTGCCACCTCATGGGTTGGAGAGGGGGATCTGCCGGGCCTGGGAGAACAGGAGTGTCCCAGTGCCCATGGCAGCCTCACCCCTGCAGTGCCCACGGGGCTGAAGCTGTCAGCGGGACTCTGCCTTGCCCTGCCCTCCACCATTTGTGTTCGTTATTTGAAAGACACAGTTACAGGGCAGTGGGGGGGTCCTCCATCCGCTGGGTCACTCCCCAAATGCCCACAGCAACCAAGGCTGGGCCAGGCCGAAGCCAGGAGCCAGGAGCCTCATCTGGG
Organism: Oryctolagus cuniculus; assembly: GCF_051225735.1. Classification (NCBI taxonomy): domain Eukaryota; kingdom Metazoa; phylum Chordata; class Mammalia; order Lagomorpha; family Leporidae; genus Oryctolagus; species Oryctolagus cuniculus. The sequence goes on from NC_142873.1 coordinate 164,904,555, forward strand.
CCTCCCACGTGGGTGCAGGGCCCCAAGCACTGGGCCTCTTCCACTGCTCTCCCAGGTGCATTAGCAGGGAGCTGGATCGGAAGCGGAGCAGCCGAGACTCGGACAGGTGCCACATGGGATGCCGGCACTGCAGGCATTGGCTTTCCCCACTAGAGGTCCTGCCCGAGGGGCACGCTGGTCTGACGTCCTCGGCAGCATGTGCCCGGCTCTGGTGGGCCCCGTGGGGCTCTGGGGCAGCAGGAAGGGGGCGCTGAGGCCTGGGAGCCTCGGGAGCTGCTCCTGGTGGCTTGGGCCGGAGAGCAGGGCCCGTCTGCGTGCAGCTGGCCCTTCCCCGCACTCACTGAGCCTGGGCTGTCACAGCTGCCCACGCCCTGCAGCTGTGGGAGGTGCCCGCACCCTCCGGGCCACCCGTGCAGCCGCCATGTTCTCGATGCAAGAGTGGGATGCGCCCCCTGCGGTGGCTCCCATCCACGCCAGAAACAGAAAGCAAACAATCACGCAGCAGACGAACACCGATGCTGGGGACACTTTTATGGAAATGTGTTTATTAAGCTTTAAAAAATGTATTTTATTTATTTGAAAAGCAGAGACAGACAGATCTCCCACCCACTGTTCATGCCCCGAGTGCACGCGGTAGCTGGGCTGGGTCAGGAGGGAGCTGGAGCCCTCAGCCTGCCCGGTGCCCAGCAGCCCACTAACCGCCTCGCCGACGCCCACCCTGTGCCAACGCGTTTGAAAACGCCAGCAAGATGAAAAATGTTCTAAGACCTCCGAGTGGACTTGGGGTGGCCGTGGGGCGCGGCGGATGAGCTGCGAGGGGTGCCACAGCCCCTGCCCCACCCCTCGCCCCTTCAGACGGGGTCCAGCCTCTGTCGCTCTCTTCAGGGCAAGCGCAGCTGACACTGTTCGCAGTCACGATGTGCAACGCCCTTTTGTTTGTTTGCGACTTGAGAGGCAGAAACAGGAGAGTGAGAGCTTCCACAGGTTCATTCCCAAATGCCGCAGAGGCCGAGCAGGGGCCAGAGCCCGGAGCCTGGAGCTCAGGCCAGGTCTCCCCCAGCGCGGCAGGCACGCGGCTGCTTGTGCCATCGCCGCTCCCCCGGGTGCACAGCCTCAGGGAGCTGGAGTCAGGAGAGCCTAGTACTCTTTTTAAAGATTTTGTTTGTTTATTTGAGAGGTAGAGTTACAGTGTGAAGAGGAGAGAGAAACACCTTCCATCCGCTCCTGGCTCCTGGCTTCGGATCAGCTCAGCTCCAGCCATTGCAGCCATCTGGGGAGCGAACCAGCGGATGGAAGACCTCTCTCTCTTTCTCTCTCTCTCTCTCTCTCTCTCTCTCTCTCACTGTACTTTTCAAGTAAGTCAATAAACCTTTGAAAAGAAAACGGTGTGGTGCGCTGGTGTCTGTGTGCAAGGGTCTGACCAGCACCGCAGACGTGGAGGCAAGCGGAGGGTCTCGAGGGGCAGTGGTGCAGGATGGGAGGCGTCTCCACCTTTCCTCGTGGCCTCGTGCCCCTCACTGCTGGCCTCTCCCTGTAGACACAGGCAGGACTGTCTGACCAGAAAAGCGTGCGTGGCCCCAGGACTGAAATCAGGGCACGGCTCGCTCCGGGTAGGCTGCATCCAAGCTCTTGAAGCAGCCGGGCCAGGCCTCTGCCTCTGGTCTTAGGAGCCGAGCAGATGGAGGCCAGCCCTGCGGGGGACGGGGGCAGCCCCTTCCCACGCCCTCCAGTGGGAGGCCAGCCCTGCGGGGGGACGGGGGCAGCCCCTTCCCACGCCCTCCAGTGGGAGGCCAGCCCTGCGGGAGGACGGGGGCAGTCCCTTCCCACGCCCTCCAGTGGGAGGCCAGCCCTGCGGGGGGACGGGGGCAGCCCCTTCCCACGCCCTCCAGTGGGAGGCCAGCCCTGCGGGGGGACGGGGGCAGCCCCTTCCCACGCCCTCCAGTGGGAGGCCAGCCCTGCGGGGGACAGGGGGCAGCCCCTTCCCACGCCCTCCAGTGGGAGGCCAGCCCTGCGGGGGACAGGGGGCAGCCCCTTCCCACGCCCTCCAGTGGGAGGCCAGCCCTGCGGGGGGACGGGGGCAGCCCCTTCCCACGCCCTCCAGTGGGAGGCCAGCCCTGTGAGGGGAGGGAGGCTAGGTCAGCCCTGGAGGGGGCGGCCACCCCTTTCCCACGCCCTCCAGTGGAGGTATCCTGTCTGAGAGCTTCCGCCTGACCAGTCCCTGGGCATGAAGGGTCAGCCTCCTTACAGCCCTCCATGGTCTGAGCTGAGAATGGTCCCTTCGGGGAAGTGGACGTGTGTGCTAGTCACGGGGAGGTCTGAGACCAGCGGCCACCAGGCCCTGTGCTGGCCTCCTGCACCTGGCTGCCCTGCCCCTTCCACCTGGCAATGCCCATGGCTACCCAGGAATCTGGCCCCGCAGGGGTGGGGGCTGCTTGTCCCAGACCCTGGCCTCCCGGGAGATCGCCTGAAGTGTGCCCATCTGGGGAGGGGCTTCAAGAGGGGAACTTGCTGGGCCGGTGCCGCGGCTTACTAGGCTAATCCTCCGCCTAGCGGCGCCGGCACACCGGGTTCTAGTCCCGGTCGGGGCGCCAGATTCTGTCCCGGTTGCCCCTCTTCCAGGCCAGCTCTCTGCTGTGGCCAGGGAGTGCAGTGGAGGATGACCCAAGTGCTTGGGCCCTGCACCCCATGGGAGACCAGGATAAGTACCTGGCTCCTGCCATTGGATCAGCGCGGTGCTCCGGCCGCAGCGCGCCGGCCGCGGCAGCCATTGGAGGGTGAACCAACGGTAAAGGAAGACCTTTCTCTCTGTCTCTCTCTCTCACTGTCCACTCTGCCTGTCAAAAAAAAAAAAAAAAAAAAAAAAAAAGAGGGGAACTGGCAAGGCAGGAGGCGTGGCTGCCTAGCTCACTGCCCCCCCCAGCCAAGCCCCACCACCAGAAGGTGCCCCTGCCTCCAGGTCGGAGAGGGGATGAGGGGTGGGGCTACCGCTCCATCTCCTTTGCCCAGAAACTTTGGGTGGAAGTGGGGCTGCTTCCCCCCATCCACCTGGGCACAGCCCTCCCCCCACCCTCATCCTCTGCCTGAAAGAGGCAAGGCACTGTAGACAGGGGGTCTGGGGCGGGGGAGGGGCAGCAGAGACATCAGCACCACGCCCCTCCAGGAACTGCCCTGGCCAGGGCAGGGACAGAGGCCCCTGCAGGTCGCATCCAGTTCTGTCTGCTCCTCCTGCAGGACAGGTCCTTCCCGCCCCACTGCCCACAGCCAGGCCCTGGCCCCACCCGAGGGCTTCCCCGAGGCACTGCAGCGGGCTCTGTCCTGTGGTCTTGGGGAGTGGGGTGGGGTTGGGGGAGGGGTCTGGAGTCCCTTCAGGAAGCCAGGGCGAGTTGGAGCCCAGGGGCTGCCCAGCCACAGGGGAGGGTGGAAGGTGGGCAGGGGCAGGCAGTGCCCCCCCCAAAACCGCTCCCCACTAGGCACAGAGGCCCAGGATGCAAGGAGAGGGGGCCGCCATTGGGCCGGGTCCTGGAAGCCAGGTGTGGCGGTGCAGGCGCAGGGGGACCGGTGAGGGACCTGACCCTTGGCTTCAGGACGCCAGAGCCCCTAGAGTAGGCGCTGGCCGGGATGTTCAGCATGGCCAGGAGCTGGTGAGGCCGCGGGCAGCGGCTCCCTGGTGTGGGGGGGGCTCCCAAGAGGCAAGCGCGCCGCGAGCACCCCCGCAGCTCCCCCAGTAGGGGGCACAGGAGGGCAAGCGGCGCAGAGCTGGCCGGAGACCCCTCGGGCGCTCCCCTGCACCGAAGGACTCCAGTGGGGCAGGCAGAGCGCTGGACGCGTTGAGGGTGCAGGGTCTGGGGAGGTGGGGCACCGTCCTTCCCCTCCCCGCCGGGGCCCGGGTGAGGCGAGGCGGGGACGACTATCCAGTGCCCCTCTGGGGCGGACTCGGCCACCCCTTCCAGGGCCAAAGGTTCTGTCATCGTCCGGGCAGGCGGGACCCTTCCTTCGCCGGCGCTCAAGGCGGGCCCAGGATGGAGCATCGGGAGGCCCTGAGCCCCGGCTGATGTGGCCCGGGGCACCCACCGAGCTGCACGGCTCAGAACCACCGCCAGCCGCCCGCCTCGCGCGTCCGCACGGCGAGGAAGCCCGGCCCCCAGCCCACGCAGCGCGCCGCAGCCCAGCGAGGGTTAACGGGGGCTGGGCGGATCCGAGCGCGCGCGGGGCGCGGGGCGGGTCGGAGCGGGCGGCTGCGGAGGGCGCGGCGCGCCGGGCAGCGCGGGCAGCGCGGGCAGCGGCGGCGGCGGGCGGCGGCAGCGCGGCCCGCGTGACCCACGCTGCGCCCTGCGCGCCCGCGAGCCCGCGCCCCGCGCCCGGCCGGCCCAGCCGCAGGATGCGCGCCCCGCCGCTGCTGCTGCTGCTGGCCGCCTGCGCGCCGCCTCCCTGCGCAGCTGCCGCCCCGACGCCGCCGGGCTGGGAGCCGGCCGCCGATGCGCCCTGGTGCCCCTACAAGGTGCTGCCCGAGGGCCCGGAGGCGGGCGGTGGGCGCTTGTGCTTCCGCGGCCCCGCGCGCGGCTTCAGCTGCCAGGCGCCGGGCTGCGCGGTGCACGCCTCGGCCGGCCGCTCGCTGCGCGCCAGCGTCCTGCGCAACCGCACGGTGCTGCTGCAGTGGCGCCTGGCGCCGGCCGAGGCGCGCCGCGTGCGCGCCTTCGCTCTCAACTGCTCGTGGCGCGGCGCCTACACGCGCTTCCCGTGCGATCGCGTGCTGCTCGGCGCGTCCTGCCGCGACTACCTGCTGAACGACGTGCACGACAGCGTGCGCTACCGCCTGTGCCTGCAGCCGCTACCCCTGCGCGCCGGGCCCGCCGCCGCCGCCGCCGCCCCCGCCCCGGAGCCCGCCGAGTGCGTGGAGTTCACCGCGGAGCCGGCCGCCATGCAGGAGATCGTGGTGGCCATGACGGCGGTGGGAGGCTCCATCTGCGTCATGCTGGTGGTCATCTGCCTGCTGGTGGCCTACATCACTGAGAACCTCATGCGCCCTGCCTTCGGGCGCCCGGGCCTGCGCCCCGGCCTGCGCAGGCAGCCCTGAGGCGCGGGGCGGCCCCGGGCCCTCAGCTCGCTCTCCGCTCCCCCTCCTCATTCCCGCTGCCTCCCCCTTCAGACCCCCGCCGAGGGCCCGGCCTCCTTCCTGCGCTGGGACCTTAGCAACATCACAGGAGCTTCCCAGCCGGGCGTCTGCCTCCCGGACTCCGGGCCCGGGACTGACCACTGGGCCTGGATTGCGGTGCCAGCCGCGTCCGGGGCCCACCCCGCTCTCCAGAGGCCTTTATCGGGGCGGCCAGGACACGTGGCCCCATCCAGCAAGAGCCATCGGGCACCCCCAGATCAGCGCCCTGCCCCTCCGTCCTGCGCCAAGTCACCACTGCTTGGTCACTGTGCGTGTTGCAGGCCCAGGACCTGACCCTTGGAGCCTGACCTTCCCCGCCCCTTCCCGGTGGGCTTGGGTTAGCTTGTGCCTTAGTGTCCCAGGCCCACTGCCAGAGCTGGCCTCCATCCTGCTGCTGTCCCGGGGGTCGGTGGCCCCGGCAGCTTGTTTGTGCTTCTGGAGTTCCCCTGGGGACGCCCCTTTTAAGCTTTGCAGGTGCCCAGCGATGTCTTCCTGTGTGGGTGGGAGACAAGCACGAGTTAGGAGGTAGCTCAGCTCCTGCGTCCAGGGTGAGCGTCCTCCGCCGAGGCTGGCCGGCGGCTCCCAGGGCCAGCTCCTCGTCCGTGTGTGCTGTCTCTGACCAGGACTCTCTGTGGGAGTAGGGGCAGGGGGCTGGGGGCCAGCCTCGGAACCTGTGGGCAGAAGTATAGCTGCTAGCCTCGCCCGGGGGACCTTCCGCTGTGGCCCGAAGCCCGAGCCTCGGCCAACCCAGGAGACCTCGGTGGCCGTGGGCGGCACGACTGACTGCGTTGTCCCAACCCTCTTCACGCTCAGAGGCCGAGAATCCAGTGAGGCACCAGCGATGCGCCCCGGCCACCCTCCGCGGACTGAGGCTGGCCTTGCCCTCCTACGGGCAGACCCGAGCGGCAGCCACCTTGGTGAGGTTGGGCACCTCCTGGTCACTGTAGCCGACTCCCCTCACTGAGAGAAGCCAACGACCCTGGGCCCTGGCTGGTGCCCCCGCAGCACCCACACCCTACCTCTCCGTTTCTGCTCTGCCTGCCCTGGCGTGGCGCTGGTGTCTAAATGTCCATTGTTCTCACACCAAATACGCTGCTTTGTGTGTTTATTTGGGAGGTGGGTGGGAGGGAAGGCCGGACGCCTCCTCTCTCCCCAGCTGCTGCTCTGGCAGGGGGGAGGCGGCACCCCTGCAGTTAGGAGCCCAGTCCTGGGGGTGGCATCAGGTGACTCCCCCTGCAGGCTGGGGGCTCCAGCGGATGCAGGCTGTCCTTGAGACCCTGAGGCGAGAGCAGCGGGGGAGGAGGTGAGCTCGGCTCTGCCAGTGACTCAGCCCCAGGGGGTGGGGTGGACCAGGACGTCTAGACAGCTGTGGGAGGGACGGGAGGCGGTCTGGTTCCAGCCGCCTCCGAGAGGGCAAAGGTCACCTGAGACGTGGGACCCCCGGCAGTGCCCTGCTGATGCATCCCAGCCTCCAGCCTGCAGCTCATCAGCTGCATTCGGGTTTCAGAAAAGGGACAGGTGTCCTGTGGCCCTCGACCCACTCCGGCCTCTGTGGGCTCGGGCTCCAGTCGGCTGCAGCTGAGGGACGTCCCCGAGAGGTTTGCCGGGCTGAGCCTCGAGCGGCTCAGGGTCCAGGAGGGGGCTGCAGCTGGTGGCCAGGCCCAGGGTGAGCTTCTGAGCTCACGGTCATTCTCCAAAACCAGCCCTGCAGGCGGCCACTTTGGGGCTGGCCCCACCTTCCCAGGGCATAGGGCGCAGGACACTGGGCTCCCCTCCAGCCTGGGGCAGCTGGGAGGCCGAGTGCACCTCCCAGTCGCGTCCAGAATGTTCCCTGCCCATCTCTGCGGACCATGGGGCGCTGCTGTCCTGGTGCCCAGGTCCAGGTAGGGGTGGTGGGTGTGCTGCTGTCCTCGCAACACCTGGACGGCCTCCCTCTGCCCTGCAGTGAAGTCCAGAGGCTCTCTCTTCTCACTTCTCTCGCTGGTGCCTGGGAATCTTGAGTTTATACTTCCCGGGCAGGGGTGGGGCACAGCCATGCCCAGCCGCTCGACCTCCCATCCCGCTCCCTGCTAGTGCACCTGGGGCGGCGGCGGCGGACGGCCCCAGGGCTTTGGCCCCTGCCACCAACGTGGGAGACCAGATGGAGTTCCAGGCTCCCGGCTTTGGTCTGGCCCAGCCCAGACTGTTGAAGGATTAGGGTTGGGGGGCATCTGGGGCCCCCTCCCTCCCTCCCTCTCATTCTGCCCTTCAAGCAGGTGAAAATGGATCTCTCTGGAAGTTTCTACTCTCCTGGCAGGGAGCAGAAGTAATCCGTGCTGATTCTGAGACGCCACAGGCTTCCTGGGAGCCTCCATCTCCTCGTGTGCGAGGGGCACAGCTATGGCCCCTGCACCACAGACCCCGGCAGAGATGGGCGGATCCTGGCTGAGCCGGAAGCCTTCCGCGTGCCTCCCCGCCCTGTCCGTGCTCAGACCTGGGGCCCTTCCTGGGACTTCTGCTGCCCTCATTCAGTGTCCAGAGCAGAGCCCACCCCCTTCCTGCTCTCTGGACCCGGCCACAGCGTATGTCCTCACCGTGGAGCCGAGCCTCCAGAGACACCAGGGTGCAGGGACCCCCGAGACCCCGTGTGTGTGTGCTTAGACCAGGAGGGCCTCGTTCTGCTACAGGGTCAGGGCTCCAACAGAGCCCATGGGGAGCTCAAGGAGCCCACGGAACAGCAGGTCATCATGGGAACTCAGCGGACACATGGCTGGTGTGGCGTTCATTAAAATTTTATTTGAAAGGCGGCCGGCGCCGCAGCTCACTAGGCTAATCTTCCGCCTTGCGGCGCTGGCACACTGGGTTCTAGTCCCGGTTGGGGCGCCGGATTCTGTCCCGGTTGCCCCTCTTCCAGGCCAGCTCTCTGCTGTGGCCAGGGAGTGCAGTGGAGGATGGCCCAGGTGCTTGGGCCCTGCACCCCATGGGAGACCAGGAGAAGCACCTGGCTCCTGGCTCCTGCCATCGGATCAGCGCGGTGCGCCGGCCGCAGCGCCCCTGCCGCGGTGGCCATTGGAGGGTGAACCAACGGCAAAGGAAGACCTTTCTCTCTGTCTCTCTCTCTCACTGTCCACTCTGCCTGTCAAAAAAAAAATTTTTTTTTATTTGAAAGGCAAAGAGGGGGGAGGCAGAACTCCATCTGCTGGCTGACCACCCAAATGTCCCCCTGCAGCCAGGCTGCAGCCGGTCTCCCACACACAGGCAGATTCAGCTCCAGCCGCTGCCGCCTGGCGGGGTGTGCATCGGCAGGAAGCCGAATTCAAAGCTGAGCTGTCTCTCACCCCAGAGGCTTCCATATGTGATGTGGGCATCCAAGTGGCATTTTAACCAAACGCCCACCCTGCACTTAAATTTTTTTTTGGACAGGCAGAATTAGACAGTGAGAGAAAGAGAGAGAGAGAGAGAGAGAGAGGTCTTCCTTCCATTGGTTCACCCCCCAAATGGCCACTATGGCTGGTGTGCTGCGCCGATCCGATGGCAGGAGCCAGGTGCTTCTCCTGGTCTCCCATGGGGTGCAGGGCCCAAGCACTTGGGCCATCCTCCACTGCACTCCCGGGCCACAGCAGAGAGCTGGCCTGGAGGAGGGGCAACCGGGACAGAATCTAGTGCCGGCGCCGCAAGCAAGCGGAGGATTAGCCTAGTGAGCCGCGGCGCCGGCCTGAACCAATTTAAACAGCCACATGTGGTAAGTGGGTGCTGTGTTGAAGTGCAGTTCTATCTGCCCTTTACTGTATTAGATATTTTTATAATTAACTCGTTTTTAAATTTTCAACTACATTTTATTTGAAAGGCAGAGAGCAAGCGGGAAGCGAGTGCCATGTGTGGTTCACTCTGAGCAGCTGCATCCAGGTCTGTGACCCAGTGTCAGGGAGCCCGGTTCCGGTTCCGTGAGCCATCACCAGGAGCAGGAGGCTGCGGCCGAGCCAGGGCCGGCCGAGCCCAGGCGCCGATCCGGGTGCAGGGCCACTCACAGCGCCTCCACTTCTTTTTTTTTTTTTTTTTTTTTTTTTTTTTTTTTTTAAGATTTATTTATTTATTTGAATGTCAGAGTTACACAGAGAGAGAGGAGAGGCAGAAGCAGAGAGAGAGAGAGAGAGAGAGAGAGAGAGAGAGTCTTCTATCCACCGGCTCACTTCCCAACCAGCTGCGACGGGCGGAGCTGCGTGGATCCAGAACCAGGAGCCTCTTCTGGGTCTCCCACGCGGGTGCAGGGGCCCAAGGACTTGGGCCGTCTTCCTTTGCTTTCCCAGGCCACAGCAGAGAGCTGGATCGGAAGTGGAGCAGCCGGGACTCAAACTGGCGTCCATAAGGGATGCTGGCACCACAGGCAGCGGCCTTACCCGCTACGCCACAGCGCTGGCCCCGGCAGCAGCTTCACTCCTAACAGATGGAAACAGTCCAGCTGTCCAAACAGATGGACGGCTCTGGACACAATGTCATATTGCCACACGAGGAAATGCAAATCAGCATTGAAAACGAGCCCGTCAGGGGCCGGCGCTGCGGTGCAGTGGGTCAGTGAGCAGCCGCTGGGCAGCGCTGGCGCCGGATCCGAGTGACCGCTGAATTCCAGCTGCTGCTAACGAGCCCGAGGCAGCAGAGGATGGCCCCCGCCCTGGCAGTGTGGCCATTTGGCGAGTGAACCAGCGGATGGAATCTCTGACTCTCCCTATCAGTAAGCCTGTCAAATAAACAAACCTTAAAAAAAAAAAAAAAGCCAACTACGCATACATCAGGTGAGAATCAGCACGCGGAGCGCCGGTCGCGCACACCTCCAGGTGGACCTGCAGTACAGGCGGCGGACACGCGGGGGCGCTGGGTGGCCGCGAACGCGGAGAAGCAGGACAAAGCCCCCTGGAGACTTGGGGGCTGTCTCAGGTGCACCTGCTGTGCACAGGTTCTGCGACCCCCAACGGGGAGGCCTCCAGAGACAGAGCAGTTCCAAGTCCGTGGGACAAAAGGCAGCGAAGCCGTAGTTGGTGACCCCGGTCCCCGGATAGCCTGGGGCAGGAGCAGGCACCCCCAGGGACACGTGCAGCTATGACATCCAGCAGAGGGGCCGGGGCGTGCGGGGTAAAGCCTCTGCCGCCAGCACCCACATCCCCACGGGCAACAGCTCGAGTTTCGGCTGCTCCTCTTCGGACCCAGCTCCCTGTAATGGGCCCGGGAAAGCGGCAGGCGATGACCAAGTGCTTGGACCCGTGTACACGTGGGAGACCGGGAGGGAGCTCCTGCCTCCGGATCGGCCCAGCTCCGGCCGTTGCGGCCATCTGGGGAGTGACCCAGTGGATGGGAGACTCTGCCTCTCTGTAACTCTGCCTCTCAAATAAATAACCTTAAAAGAGAACTCAGAAGCGTCAAAGGCATTGAAAGCACTTTTTTTGGTTTTAGAGCGGGGAGATTCCCTATTCGGCTACGGCTGAGCCAAGAAGCCCATCTGGGTCTTCCACGTGGGTGCGGCGCCCCTGTGGGCCGCCTCCCCCACAGGCACCCCTAATCCCAGCACCCAGACGCCTGCGTCCCTGGGAGCGGGCGGGGAGTCGCCCCCTTCGCCACCGGGACCCCAGGTCCCGCCGAGCGCGCGCTGCTTCCGCCCCGACGGCCCCGGGGGTCTCAGTCGCTGGCTCTCTGCCCTTCTCTGAAGCACTCGGCGCCAGGCCGGAGGCTCCGCAACCTCGAGCGGCTTCGCCGGGCGTTCAGACCCCGGTCGCCGCCGGCGCCCGCACACGCTGGGCAAAGACTCAGTCAGCCCGCACGCCGGCCGCAGGAGCTCCGGTGGGTCTCGGGGAACGACTCGGGCGGCAGCAGCCAGCAGCTGCGCCCGCCGGACCAACCCCCGGCGCCGCACCAAGGCCCGGTCGGCAGGACGCGCGGGGCGGGCGTACAGCGCGTCACTCAGGGCGCCCGCGGCGGGGCGTCACGGCGTGGGCGCGCCCGTGTGACGTCACGGCCGGGTGCGGCGCCGCCGGCTCCGCGGACAGCGCCTTCAGGAGGGCGCGCCTCGGTGGGGCACGCGCGGCGACAGACGCGACCTCGACCGCGCGGTCTCCTCGGCCGGCTGCGGCGCCCCGGCTGGGAACCCCACTCGGTGGCCCCGGCGGGGACGCCGCTCACTCGGGGGCGGGGCCTCGCCTCGGGGCCGCGCCGTGCGTCCGCACGCACTACGTCGCTGCCGCGCTTCCGGGTTGCCGACTTCCGGCTGCCGCCATCTTGCTCGCGGGGCGGCCGGTGGCTGGGTGCGGGTCCGGGAGCTGGGCGTCGCGGGCTGTGCGGCAGTCATGCCGTCTTCACCGCTGCGGGTGGCGGTGGTGTGCTCCAGTAACCAGAACCGGAGCATGGAGGCGCACAACATCCTCAGGTAGGGGCTGGGCCCGGCCGGGGTTCCAGGCGCGGCCTGCGGAGGAGCCGAGGCCGCGCCGCGCGTGGGAGCCCGTTGTCCCCGTGGCGGGGTGCTTCGCGCGGCGCTTCCCTTCCGGAGCCCGCGAGGGCTCGTGGGCCTGCGGGGCGGGAGCCGTTGGGCGCCCGAGCGGGGTCGGCGTCCGCAGACGGCGTCGCCTGGCCCGCTCTCTGGAAGGCTGGGACGAGGCCGGTTCCCCGGACGCCGGCGGCTACCTGGGCCGCGGCCCCCGGGACGTCTGCGTGCGCTGATGGTCCGCGGAGTGACGGCTCCCGGGGCGAGAAGCTGCCGCGTGGGTGCGGGACAGGCTGTGCCGTGCCGAGAAGTCGGGACGGCTCCTCTGCCCGGTTACCGGCGTGAATTTTGAGGAATTTCCGTGCCCCGTCGGCCGTTGGCCCGGGTGACGTGGCCGAACGAGGGGAAGAAGCGGCCCGCGCCCGCTCGGGGTGAAGTGCGGGGGTCGCGTCCAGCGGGCACGGAGACCGAGCTTCCGTCTCCCCGCCGGTCCTTGGGACATGCTGCCGTGTCTGACGCTGGGTGTTCTAGGGTTTGGGAATACGCAGCAGGCACCGCACAGTCTGCGGGTGCAGCGCGCAGGGTCGTGGGTTCTCGGCTTGTGAAAGACGCGGGGAGGCTTGCGGGGGTGCGGGGGTGCGGGGCCGGTCGCGGCGCTGCGCGGGCCTGCAGGAGAGCTTCGGGGGAGGCGTAGGTGACCGCGTGAACAGGCGGAGGCCGAGGGCCCTCAGCTGCTGGTGACCTCCAGGTGCTCAGAGCGGTCAGGGCTGAGCCAGCCAGGACCTGGGACCCAGTCTGAGTTCCTGCGGGCGGCGGGGAGCCGCGTCCTTGGGCCGGCATGGCTGCCCCCAGGGCGCGTGTCAGGGGAGGTGGGGCGTGGGGATCCCGGCGGCGTTTCAGCCGCTTCGCGGACTTGCGCCCTGCACCCCTCCTCGGGGCTGTCTGTCCTGGCCGGCGGCACGCAGGCTCCCTGGTGAGGTCTGGAAGGGCGGGGGGCGGGGGGGCACCAGCAGGGAACTGGATCAGAAGCGGAGCAGCTGGGACTTGAACGGGCGACCTTACGGGATGCTGACGCCACAGGTGGAGGCTTAACCCGCTACATCACAGTGCCAGCCGCCTGATGGTTTCTTTAGTGGGAGATTCTTAATATTTGTTACGGCGTTTATTTGGTCCATCAAGCGAATAATTGTTTGGAAGACTAGCTTAAAAAATAGTTGGCCCATCGGACAAAGCCTGTTGATTTTCAGGAAAATTTTTGTTATTAAGTTTATTTATTGGAGAGGCAGAGTTCCAGAGAGAGCTGCATTGGAAACGGAGCAGCCGGGACTTGAACATGTACCCGCATGGGATGCTGGCATTGTAGGCGGCAGCTCAACGCGTGCCACATGCCAGCCCCAGGAATTTTTTTAAAAGATCTATTTATTTATTTGAAAGACAGAAAGGGAGGGGTCTTCCATCTGCTGGTTCACTCCCCAGATGGTTGCAATGCCCAGGAGCCTGGAGCTTCTTCCAGGTCTCCCACGAGTGCAGGGGCCCAAGCACTTGGGCCATCTTCTGTTGCTTTCCCAGGCATAGCAGAGCGCTGGATTGGAAGTGGAGCTGCCGGGACTCAGCCAGCGCCCTTATGGGATATGCTGGCGCTGCAGGGGCGGCTTCACCCCTGCGCCACAGCCTGGGCCTCCCAGGAGTGCTTTAGCATGTACTTTTTTGACCTTAGAGACAAGCTGTCATAGTATGGGGGGGCTGTTACAGTTGCATGCCCCTAGAAACCTTGCTTCTGTAGCTAATTAGCCTTTTGCCAATGAATCAGCCTTTGTGAGGGTGTGTGGGTGGAGGAAGCACGACTGAAGGTTGGGGTGGGGTGAGGAGGGCAGCAGCTGCTAGGAGTCCTTCTCCCCAGCTTCCCTGGGACCAGCCGTCTCTCTGCCTTTTTTTTTTTTTTTAAGATTTATTTATTTATTTGAAAGGCAGAGTTAGAAGCAGAGGCAGAGAGCAGTCTTCCATCCGCTGGTTCACTCCCCAAATGGCCGTAGTGGCTGGATCTGAGCCGATCCAGAGCCAGGAGCTTCCACGCAGATGCAGGGGCCCAAGTACTTGGTCTGTCTTCCAGTGGGGTTGAATCAGAAGTGGAGCAGCCGGGACTCGAACTGGCGCCCATATGGGATGCTGGTGCTGCAGGCAGAGGCTTTAACCCGCTGACCACAGCGCCGGTCCCAGCAGCCAGATCTTGACCCAGCACCCGTGTTCTGCCTCAGTGGGCTGCACGTCGTGTGCCCTGTCGGGCCTGTCCAGTCTCACCAGCAGGTGCCTCTGTTGCCCTCTAGCTGCGGCTGAACGTTGGACCTTGTTTTTTGTGTCCTCCGGCCTTTTTTTTTTTTTTTTTTTTTTTTTGATAGGCTGAGTGGACAGTGAGAGAGAGAGAAAGAGAAAGGTCTTCCTTCCGCTGGTTCACCCCCCAAATGGCTGCTATGGCCGGCGCTGCGCCGATCCGAAGCCAGGAGCCAGGTGCTTCTGGTCTCCCATGGGGTGCAGGGCCCAAGCACTTGGGCCATCCTCCACTGCACTCCCGGGCCACAGCAGAGAGCTGGCCTGGAGGAGGGGCAACCGGGACAGAATCCGGGGTGCTGGCGCCTCAGGCGGAGGGTTAACCTAGTGTGCCGCGGCGCCAGCCCTCAGGCCTATTTTTAAGGCTGTGTGTGGCGTGAGTTTTTCAGTGGTGAACGTTATTGTTAGTCTCTGCTCCTTACTGCATGGGACGTTCCAGGAGGCTGGGGCACGCAGGGCCTGACACGGCCGCCGTCTCCTCAGTGGGCTCTGGGCGGTTGTGTGTGCCACAGGGGGAGAGGCGGCGGCAGGAGTGTTCCTCAGGCCCCGGCTCTGCTCTGTGGAGGGACGTTTAGGGTGTGCCATCTCTTGTCACAACAGCCTGCAGTGAGTGTAGACGTGTGCTTGTGTCCCCAAGGGTGGCTTCCTGGTGGCTGTGTCTGAGGTGAAGCTGGTGGTTGGTGGCTTCCACTCACCACATGTGGCCTTGTTACCAACATGGAGGCTTCCTGGTTCCACGCCCAGAAGCACTGTGGGATGTCCCTTGTCCTCACTCTGCTCATCACGTCATTCAGCGGGGGTGGGTGTGTTCCTGCCGCTTGCCCGCGTTTTGAGCTGGGGTAGGACTGAACGGTGGGCCGTATGCATCCCCTCAGAGCTGGACTGCAGTGAGAGCTCACCCTGAACAAGCCTTTGACCTTTCTCTCCGGTGGGTGAGAGGTGGCAGAAGCTGGAATTGGAAGCGGAGGAACTGGACCTTGAACCAGACACAGCACGGGATGCGGGATCCCAGGGGGCGTCTAAACCAAGTCAGTTGTCCCTCGCCACGGCCCTTCTGAGGGCTGCTCGTCATCTTACTTTTATTTATTTATTTATTTTTTATTTTTTTGACAGGCAGAGTGGACAGTGAGAGAGAGAGACAGAGAGAAAGGTCTTCCTTTTGCCGTTGGTTCACCCTCCAATGGCCGCCGCGGCTGGCGCACCGCACTGATCCGATGGCAGGAGCCAGGAGCCAGGTGCTTTTCCTGGTCTCCCATGGGGTGCAGGGCCCAAGCACCTGGGCCATCCTCCACTGCACTCCCTGGCCACAGCAGAGAGCTGGCCTGGAAGAGGGGCAACCGGGACAGAATCCGGCGCCCCAACCGGGACTAGAACCAGGTGTGCCGGCGCCGCTAGGCGGAGGATTAGCCTAGTGAGCCTCGGCGCCGGCCCGTCATCTTACTTTTAGATGAGCTCTTAGACTCCCCAGGGTTTCCCAGCCTGGGCAGTGTTGACGTTTGGCCGGCGTGGTTCTGGGTGCTGTGGCTGTGCTGTGCCTCTGAGGCCGGTGGTGCCAGTCAAAGAAAATGTTTCCGGAGTTGTCAAATACTCCAGCTCTCTCTTCAAGTCGCCAGCTGGTTCTTTGAATATTGATTGTGCCTGTGAGAAACGGAGTCCCCTTGGGTGCAGGAAAGTGATTGTAAGTAGAAAGCTAGGACGAGGTGTCACACACTTTTACCAAGGGTGAGCGAGTTCTGGCCAAGACTGATGTTTGCGGTGTGCCTGCCAGACCGCACCGTGTGGCGTCACTGTGTCTGAGGCGCGTTCCCTTCTCCTGCGTCTGCAGCTCACAGGGCTCAGGCCGTTTCCCCCGGTTCCTGACACTCCTGGGTCGGGTTCCTTGTCTGTGCTGCGACCCTGTAGCTCTAGCAGGAGCTGTCACGCCATGCTCAGCCCCCAGTGTCCTCGCTGGCTGCCCGTTACCACTTCCCATGGCTGTGGTGCCACAGGGACATCAGAAAACCGCGGGGACAGTTTAGCTGGTGGTCAGCCTCAGGAAGGTATGGATACGGCGGCCACGTCTTTGCAGTCCAGCAGGAAGAGCAGGACGGCAGTCAGGCGGCCAGAACGTAAAGAGGACCCCCCTGCGTGTCTTGTCAGCCTCTGTGTTGGGGTTCAGAGGGAACAGCCTTTAGACAACTGAAGTGTTCATGTGGATCCCCTAGCTTTTCTGTAACGTGCTTTTGAAACAATATTTCAAACATAAAATTGTTAGATTCCAATATTGAAAACACGTCCTCCTTCCGGGTGCTGCCTGGGACGCCTGCGCCCTCTAATCACTGCCTGAGTGTGGAGTCTCACCTCTACTTTTTTTTTAATTTACTATTTTTGTTTGTTTTAAGATTGATTTATTTGATTTTTTTTTTCTAATTTCACAGATAGAGTTAGAGAGAGAGAGACAGAGAGAAAGGTCTTACTTTACCGTTGGTTCACCCCCCAAATGGCCACCACAGGCGGCACTGAGCCGATCTGAAGCCAGGAGCCAGGTGTTTCTTCCTGGTCTCCCATGCGGGTGCAGAGCCCAAGCACTTGGGCCATCCTCCACTGCACTCCCAGGCCACAGCAGAGAGCTGGCCTGGAAGAGGAGCAGCCGGGACAGAGTCTGGCGCCCATATGGGAAGCTGGCGCTGGTCCCTGATTTCCAGAGAGAGGGTTTCCATCTGCTGATTCACTTCCCAGGTGGCCAGAGCAGCAGAGCTGGTCCGGTCTGGAGCCAGGAGCTTCTTCGGGTCTCCCACGTGGGTGCAGGGTCCTAAGCACTCGGACCAGGCCATTAGCAGGGAGCTGGATTGAAGTGGAGCAGCTGGGACTTGAACAGATGCCCATATGGGATGCTGGCGCTGCAGGCCGTGGGTTTACACACTGTGCCATGATGCCGGCCCCTCCCCTCTGCTTCTGATCTGTATTCTTCCTGATGACACCTGGGAAGCACCAGAGATGGCTCAAGTGGATTTTAAAGCTTTCTGCTCCAGGTTTTTTGTACCAAAATACAAACTTTTCTTTCCACTGGCATTCGTGAGGGAGATCTGAGTTGAGTCTGGACTTCTGGTTTCAGGCTGGCCGGCCCTGGCTACTGCGGGCATTTAGAGCGGAACCAGTGGGCGGAAGACTTTCTCCACCTCTTCCTTTCAAGTAAATGAAGATACATGAAAGCAAATTACTCGATTCGTGTGTTTTCCGTGTCATGGCCCTTATCTCTGGTACTTTGTGTCTGAATCCAGCTGTTCTTCTCTTCTCCTTTGTGTCTTTCAGCAAACGAGGATTTAGCGTCCGATCCTTTGGAACGGGAACTCATGTGAAGCTTCCAGGACCAGCACCCGACAAGCCAAATGTTTACGATTTTAAAACCACATACGATCAGATGTACAATGACCTTCTTAGAAAAGACAAAGAACTGTATCCCCCAGCAGGGTGCCCTCTGGAAGGCTCCGTGGCCGTCCCTGGCAGGTGTCATTTGTGTGGTGTGCCTCTCGCCGACTCCACCCTGCAGGCCGGCGGTCTTGCGAGGCAGGCACAGGAGCGGTGCTGTGCCAGTGTACGCGATGCAACCGCTCTTTTGAGTTCAGAGAACTTTTTTTTTTTTTTTTTAAGATTGATTTATTTATTTGAAAGAGTTACAGCAGAGAAGGAGAGAGATTTTGCATCCTCTGGTTCACTTCCCAGATGGCCACCATGGCCACGGCTGGGCCTGTGCAGAGCCAGGAGCTTCTTCCAGGTCTCTCAGGTGGGCGGCAGGGGCCCAGACACTTGGGTCATCTTCCGCTGCTTTTCCCAGGCCATTAGCAGGGAGCTGGATCGGAAGTGGAGCAGCTGGGCCTGGAACCAGTGCCCATATGGGATGCCACCATCGCAGGTGGAGGCCTAGCCTACTGCCCCGCAGCCCCGGCCCCAGGAGAACCTGGTTCTGTTCCTGGTGCTCAGTGGACAGTGCAAGGGCTTGATCCTGGACACGGTGGAGCAGACGGCTCTGATGCGGTGTTGGCCAGGGAAGCTCCGGTGAGGGGAGTGGAGAACAGAGTTCACCGCCGCTTGTGCAGTAGGCGTGTGCTGTACACCTGTGTGCCTGCCTGACACACACGTGGTTCCTGGAGGGCCAAGTTTGCTGCAGAACAAAGTATGTGAGATAATGTGAGAGAACTTTATTTCAGGAAGAACTTTGCAGGCTGGATCTGCTATTTCACATTCGTGTGAGGAGAGATTTTCCAACTAGGTTTGTGACTGTGACCCCAAGTCCTGATGCTGGTGATAGTGCTCCGGGGTTTTCTTTTTGTTTTATTAAAATATGTGTTTATTTAATTGAAAGGTAGAGTGAGAGAGACACTTCATCCGCTGGTTCATTTGCCAGATGGCCGCAATGGCTGGGGCTGGGCTGGGCTGGGCCAAAGCCAGGAGCTTCCTCTGGGTCTCCCACGCAGTTGGGACACCCTCTGTGTTCTCCCAGGCACACTAGCAGGCAGCTGATGGAAAGTGGAGCAGCCAGGACGTTCCTGGCGCCCATGTGGGATGCAGGCATTGCAGGTGTTGGCTCGACCCGCAGAGCCCCAGCGCCCTCCCTGCCCCAGGGTGGAACACAGCGTTTCAGTCACCCTCGGTGCCCACTGAGAATTTCTGGTCCTCCTCCTGTTGTCATGAGTGCTTTGTAGTTCGCAGAGGAGAGTACACATGTGTTTTCACGTGCAGAGGACCACAGGCATCCAGTGGAAGCATTTGTCTGCGTGGGCTGCATAGGGTCCCCGAGGTCACCCTAGCAAGAGGGGAAGCTGGGTGCTGCTGGGCACCCGGGCAGAAGCAGGAGTCTTCGCGTGGCCTGTGCTAGGTGGGCCTGCGCACAGGCTCGCGGGCGCTCCATTCCTAGGGTCCTCGAGCACCTCTGTCCTCTCAGTGCGGGAGCCCAGGAACCTGCATGTGGGAAACCCTCAGGCTTTCATGAGCTTGGGGCTGTGCGCTCCATCTTCTCTCTGCTGGGCACAGCAGAGTGTGCTCTGCTCCTGTCCTTGGCCAAGGAGGACAGGGCAGTGACTTGGGCCCCATCCTGGCCTCAGAGCAGCCTACCTACACAGTCCCTCTCTGAGATTCTCATCTTGGGGCTGGATTCTGTTCTTAGCCCTGAACACTGGATTTTCGTTGTTGCTTTTTAAATTTTATTTTGTTTTTAGATTTATTTATTTGAAAGAGTTATAGAGAGACAGTGGGGAGAGAGAGAGACGTCTTCCACCCTCTGGCTCACTCCCCAAATGGCCACAACAACTGGAGCTGGGCCAGTCCAAAGTCAGGAGCCAGGAGCTTCTTCTGGATCTCCCACACTGGTGCAGGGGCCCAAGCACTTGGGGCATCTTTTACTACTTTCTCAGGCCATAGCAGAGAGTTGGATCAGAAGTGGAGCAGCAGGGACTCGAACCAGTGCCCATATAGGATGCCAGCACTGCAGGCAGCTGCTTTACCCGCTGTGCCACAGCGCTGGCCCCTGCACGCTTTGTGTGTGTATGTGTGTGTGTGTGTGTTCCATTATTCATTCTAGCAGTTTTTTTTTTTTTTTTGAGATTTATTTATTAGTTTATTAGTTTAAAACTACAGAGAGGTAGAGAGAGGTCTTCCATCCGCTGATTTACACCCCAGTTGGCCACAATGGCTGGAGCTGCACTGATCCGAAGAAAGGAGCCTCCTCAGGGTCTTCCCATGCGGATGCAGGGACCCAAGCCCTTGGCCCTGCCCCATCTTCCACTGCTTTCCCAGGCCACAGTAGAGACCTGGGTCAGAAGTGGAGAAGCCAGGACTTGAAGCGGCACCCATATGGGATACTGGCCCTGCAGGTGGTGGCTTTACCTGTTGTCCCACAGTGCCTGCCCCTGCATTCATTCTTTTTTTTTTTTATTTATTTTTTTGACAGGCAGAGTGGCCAGTGAGAGAGAGAGAGAGACAGAGAGAAAGGTCTTCCTTTTGCTCTTGGTTCACCCTCCAATGGCCGCTGCGGCCGGTGCACCGTGCTGATCTGATGGCAGGAGCCAGGTGCTTGTCCTGGTCTCCCATGGGGTGCAGGGCCCAAGCACCTGGGCCATCCTCCACTGCACTCCCGGGCCACAGCAGAGAGCTAGCCTGGAAGAGGGGCAACTGGGACAGAATCCGGCGCCCCAACCGGGACTAGAACCCAGTGTGCTGGTGCAGCTGGGCGGAGGATTAGCCTAGTGAGCCGCGTCGCCGGCCTTGCATTCATTCTTAAAGCTTTTCTGCTCAGTGCGAAAGAGAAACAGGTGCCGGTGCACACGTTCATATCCTAAGCCCAGCTCTGGTAGCAGAGGGAGCTTGGTCACCGATGCTTCACACACCTCCGAGGGTGGCGGCAGCTTCAGCAGTTCTGGGGCCGTGCCGTCTCGTTTACCCAGGCCGCGATCACAGCACTGAGTGTGTGTGTGCGTGTGCTCTCCATTCCTCAGGGGCATCAGGTTTGGTGAATGGGTGGTGCTTGGGGCCATTTAGGTGGCTCGGTGACACTGTCACTGGCAGTACTTGCTCCTTGGGGACCGAGTTGCGGAAAAGTCACCTTTTGATCACCCGTGGGAGGGTTGGGAGTAGGGACACTTGGTCTCATCTCCTTGAGTGAGATCTGTTGTCTTCCACACTGGGGTAGGGTGGAGGCACCGCAGCTAGCTTGGTGCGTAGCCGGGAGAGGGGCCGTGGGCTCAGAGCCACAGGGGTGCCAGTCTTCCACGCGGCGGGATGAGGGCCTGGGCAGGTGCTCGGCCTGGGCTGCCTGCGAACATTACTGCTGAGTGATGTCAAGAGGAGCTGGGGGTACAGAGGAGCTTGCATTCTGTGGAAACGCGTTAGAGTTTTCTGCTCACGGCTGGGTACCGAAGCATAGACTCGTCTTTACTCCACTTCCACAGAGCTCGATGTACTTGCAGACAAGAGCCAAAAACCCTGCAGTAGAGTCGTCTGTGTGTGCAGAAGTGATGGTTTTGTGGTAGAAGGATTTTGCACGGCATTCAGTAAAGGACTGGCGTGTGCAGGGACAGGTGGTTAGGTGCAGAGTGAAGGCCCGGGGTGACGCAGTGGCACGGGGTGCGGGGCTCTGGGCACTGCCTTCTGTCACTGCGTGGCAGTAAATCAGAATGTGCAGATGCTGAGCGTGGGCCTGCTGTGTTTTTTACATCCTTGATACATTTTGTGCATTAGTCCTGCTTGTATCAACGTGTGGTGCTCCGGTAGCGCTGGGTTCTGTCCATCCACCTGCGCCGGTCTGAGCACACCCAGCCCGCTCCTCCCGGCTCAGCAGCACAGCAGTGACGATCCTGTGATCACCGGGCTGGCTGTGGGGAGGGGCGGGGACCACGTGCTGAGAGCCCAGGGTGAGACCCGAGTTCAGGACTGGGGAGTGGGAGTCGCCTGCACCAAGGTGCGAAGTCCGCATCCTGAACGGCGGGGCAGGGCTGCTGAGATCCGCTCTGAGCTCCTGAGGGCGTGGCCGTGAGTCGGCGATTTGGGCTTGGTTTTCTCTCCAGAAGCAGAAGTGACCGTTGAGGACAGTCATGCCTGCCACCACTGTGGAACCTGCCATAGTTTTCAGAGGTTTTTTGTTGTTGTTGTTGTTGTTTTTTAACGATCTATTTGAAAGGGACAGTTACAGAGAGGCAGAGGCAGAGAGGTCTTCCATCCACTGGGTCATTCCCCAGATGGCTGCAGTGGCCGGAGCTGGGGCGATCTGAAGCCAGGAGCTTCTTCCGGTCTCCCACGAGGGTGCAGGGGCCCTTTGCCAGGCCATAGCAGACAGCTGGGTCGGAAGTGGAGTAGCTGGGACTTGAGCTGGCACCCATGTGGGATTCCTGCGCTGCAGGTGGTGGCTTTACCCACTATGTCACAGCACTGGCCTCTTTAAAGATTCATTTATTTGAAAGAGTTACAGAAAGAGAAGGAGAGACGGAGATCTTCCATTCACTGGGTCACTCCCTAAATGGCCACGATGGCAGTGATGGGCAGGCCAGATCCAGGAGCTTCCTCTGGGTCTCCGGTTGGGCAGCGCGGGCCCATGCATGTGGCCATCTTCACTGCTTTCCCCAGTCTTGCAGGGAGCTGCACTGGAGGTTGAGCAGCTGGGACAGGAAGCACCGTCCGGCCTTGGGCGCTGTGCCGCAATGCTGGGCCTGCCAAGGGTTCTGGGGCAGGTGGGGCTGGTTTAGCTGTTTCCCCTGCTTCTTGCTGACGAAGCTACACTGGTTGGTTCATAGTTTCACCATTTCGCCTTGCGAAACTTGGGAACTGTCTGCTGATGGAGTTAAGGACTCTGAATTTGCCTGGCCTCCATAGGCAGAAGTATCCTGGGGGCAGGGATGTGGTGTAGCGGGTAAAGCCGCCACCTGCTATGCCAGCATCCCATATGGACAAAAGTTTGAGTCCCAGCTGCTCCACTTCAACCAGCTCCCTGCTAATGCTTCTGGGAAAAATGGCCCAAGTGTTGGGGTCTTTGCACACACGTCAGAAAACCTGGAGGCCGGCGCCACAGCTCACTAGGCTAATCCTCTGCCTGCAGCGCCGGCACCCCGGGTTCTAGTCCTGGTTGGGGCACCAGTTCTGTACCGGCTGCTCCTCTTCCATTCCAGCTCTCTGCTGTGGCCTGGGAGGGCAGTGGAGGATGGCCCAGGTGCTTGGGCCCTGCACCCGCATGGGAGACCAGGAGAAAGCACCTGGCTCCTGGCTTCGGGTAGGCACGGTGCGCCAGCTGTAGCGGCCATTTGGGGGGTGAACCAACGCAAGGAAGACCTTTCTCTCTCTCTCTCTCTCTCTCTCTCACTCTCTCTCACTGTCCAACTCTGCCTGTCAAAAAGAAAACCTGGAAGAAGCTCCTGGCTTCAGATTGACCCACCTCCCGCCATTGCAGCCACCTGGGGAGTAAACCAGTGAATGGGAGACCTCTGTCTCTAACTCTGACTTGGCAAATAAATAAATCTTAAAAAAAAAAAAATGCTTAGAGTCTTAGTGAAGGGAAGACGCTGAGAGTGTATGAGAGTTGTCCAGCGTCACCGTAATCCCACAGAACTTGATCACCCCACAAAAGCTGTCGCTCCCTGTGCCCCTGATCTCTGACTCACTCCAGGACTTGCTGGTTAAAGACAAGGAGTCATGCAATATGAGGCCTTTGTGGCTGGGGTTTTTCAATCTAGATGTTTTCACGGTTTGTCTGCCAGAGCCTATGTTGCACTGACCACTCCAAGTGTAAACATTTTTCTCCTGACATTGTGTGTTTTTGTTTTTTTTAAGATTTTATTTATTGGAGAGGTAGAGTTACAGACAGTGAGAGAGATCTTCCTTCTGTTGGTTCACTCCCCAAATGGCTGCAACAGCTGGAGCTCCACTGATCAGGAGTCAGGAGCTGCTTCTGGTCTCCCACGCAGGTGCAGGGCCCAAGGACTCAGGCCATCCTCCACTGCCCTCCCGGACCACAGCAGAGAGCTGGACTGGAAGAGAAGCAGCCGGGACTAGAACCCGCGCCCCTTTGGGATGCCAGGTGGAGATTTAACATATGGCGCCAGGCCACCCCCCCACCCCCCTTTTTTTTGGAAGAGTGGACAGAGAGAGATAAAGGTCTTACTTTACCGTTGGTTCACCCTCCAATGGCCGCTGCTGCCGGCACACCACACTGATCCGAAGGCAGGAGCCAGGTGCTTCTCCTGGTCTCCCATGGGGTGGAGGGCCCAAGCACCTGGGCCATCCTCCACTGCACTCCCTGGCCATAGCAGAGAGCTGGCCTGGAAGAGGGGCAACCGGGACAGAATCCGGCGCCCCAACTGGGATTAGAACCTGGTGTGCCGGTGCCGCAAGGTGGAGGACTAGCCTTTTGAGCCATTGCACCAGCCAACCATATTTTTGTTTTTTTGTGGGAGGCGTCCCTTCTTGCGTGGGACTTGGGCTGTGGGTCCACTCACCTAGTGGACTGTGGCCTCCTTGCAGCTTCCAAGTGCATGATTGCTGGCCTCTGCTTTTGCAAAGCCAGTGTCCAAGCTACACCTCCTCCAGGGGTTTTTCGTTAAAAGGCTGGTCAAGTGGCCCTGAGCTACTGGAGATACTTCTGTAGGAAAGTGAGTTGGTGCTCAAAAGACTAAGAATGGGGGCGGGCACCGTGGCTCACTTGGCTAGTCCTCCGCCTGTGTTGCCGGCATCCCATATGGGTGCCAGGTTCTAGTTCTGGTTGCTCCTCTTCCAGTCCAGCTCTCTACTGTGGTCCGGGAAGGCAGTGGAGGATGGCCTGAGTGCTTGGGCCCTGCACCCCATGGGAGACCAGGAGGAAGCTCCTGGCTCCTGGCTTCAGACCGGTGTAGCGCCAGCCATAGCGGCCATTTGGGGGGTGAACCAGCGGATGGAGGACCTTTTTCTCTGTCTCTTTCTACTGTCTATAACTACCTGTCAAAAAAAAAATGGCCAGGTGGGGCCGGCATTGGAGTGTGGCAGGTCAACTACCACTTAGGGCACCGGCACCCTGGTTCAACTCCAGCTGCTCTGCTGCTGAGCCAGCCTCCTTGTAATGATGCTGGGGAGGCAGCAGGCGCCTGGGCCCCTGCCCCCATGTGGGAGGTCTGGATGCAGTGCCTGGCTCCTGCTTTGGCCTGGCCCAGCCCTGGCTGTTGCGAGTCTGCCTGAAGAGAAGTCGCTAGTACCCGATGATCGTTCCCGGGGAGGGAATCAACAACAGCCCCTGGCTGGGAGGTGCAGGAGAGGGGTGTGTCTGCCTCCCTGAGCTGCCCTCTGTCACCCAGGTGTTAGAGAGGCAGATGAGCTCACAGCCTCCTGGGTCTGGTGTGCAGAGCAGGCCAGGCCTGTAACTGGCCGCATTCTCCTGTGTCTTTTTTTTTTTTTTAATTTTTTAATTTTTATTTATTTTTTGACAGAGTGGACAGTGAGAGAGAGAGAGAAAGGTCTTCCTTTTGCCGTTGGTTCACCCTCCAATGGCCGCCGCGGCTGGCGCGCTGCTGTCGGCACACCGCACTGATCCGATGGCAGGAGCCAGGTGCTTCTCCTGGTCTCCCATAGGGTGCAGGGCCCAAGCACCTGGGCCATCCTCCACTGCACTCCCTGGCCACAGCAGAGAGCTGGCCTGGAAGAGGGGCAACCGGGACTAGAACCCGGTGTGCAGGCACCGCAAGGCGGAGGATTAGCCTAGTGAGCCGCGGCGCCGGCTCCTCCTGTGTCTTGTAGTCACATTGAGGTGGGTCTGCATTGGCAGGCAGCGGGGGCTGGGAGCTGGAGCTCCAGTGTGGGCACAGCAGGTGGCATCCTCAATCCATTTCCCTTTACTGCTTCTTGACTTTTGGGGAAAGGGAAAAGAAAAGATGTTTCCACTGCTCCCCAGTCAGAGCCTGCCTTCCACCCTGCGGACAGGAGCCCGGCCGAGCCCTGCCCTCCATCAGTCTCCTGTCAGCTGACGCACGTCTCTGGTCTCTGCTGCCCGTGTGCCCTGGCGCCTGGGGGCTTGTCCTCGTCTGCCACCAGCCGTTGACGTGCGCTTTGTGGAAATGCTGCTTCCCGCCCCCTAAGCCAGGTGGAGGCTCTGACTGACTGGTGTGTGTTTCTGTTTTAGAGCTTCGGCAAAGTGCTCAGGCCCGAGATAGGCAGTGTGGCCTCGGGTGTCCAGGGAAGACTGCTCTGTCAGACCCTTGCCCAGCCTGGCGTCTGATGAGGGCTCAGGCATGGGACAGAGCTGGCTGGGCGCCTGCGCGCGTGGCCTCTGGCGTGCAGAGCACGATGGTGTCGGCAGCTGCAGGCTTGCTCCTGAGGGTTCACCTTGAAGACCCCGCCAGAGCTCCCGGCTGCTGAGCCTCCTGCCGCCTCTGCTGTGGGGCTGCTACAGGTGGGTGCTGCTGGCTCCGGGGGCTGGTCTTGGGCTGCTCTCAGCAGCTTGTCAGTCCTGTTCGTGTCTGTGTTGTGCAGGCAGTGCCTGCCGGAGTGTGTTGATTCCTCGCTGTCAACGTGGCAGCCTAGAAGAAGCCGCCTAAGCCTTGGGTGTGGTGAGTGCCAGGTGCAGTAGGCGCCCAGGTGGTCTCCCGGCCTCTGCCGCCCCTCTGGGGCCTCTGCATGTTCGCTGTGGATGGGAAGGGCGCCCCTCCCCAGTGCCAGCCGCTGCTCCGCCGGCCGTGCCCGCTCGGGGCTCTCCTGCCCGGCCCATCCCTGCTCATGCAGTCACTGTTCCCGCTCTGCCGTGGGTACTTGAGCAAGCTGGTTTCTTTTTGTTTTTTAAAGATTTATTTACTTGAGAGTTACAGAGGGAAAGAGAGAGGGAGAGGTCTTCATCTGCTGGTTCACTCCCCGATTGGCCACAACAGCCGGTGCTCGCCGATCTGAAGCCAGCAGCCAGCAGCTTGTTCCGGGTCTCCCATGGGTGCAGAGGCACAAGGACTTGGGCCATCTGCTGCTGCTTTCCCAGGCCACAGCAGAGAGCACTCTGGAATTCCCACACGTGGTCACTCGCCCAGTCTCCCAGCTAGTGTGGCCCCCAGGATTCAGCAGGCCTTCCCCGGGGAGCATGTGGGGGTGGGGGAGCGGGGGCCACACTCCATTGCTTTTGTATTTTGTGAGGCATTGCGTGTGTCCTGACACATGGTGGCTGAAGCGTGTAGGTGGAGCTGGGTGACCGTGGCTCTCCAGGCACAGTGGGACGGGACTTGAAGGGATGCAGCTGTGCCCAGGGCAGGGAGCACCTTGGTGGAGAGTGGGGAGAGTGTCAGCATTAGGAGCTGGGGCAGAGTGGAGGGCGGAGGCATGGGGTGGGAAGACGACTCAAGATGAGGCCGACTGAGCCGCTGCTGGATGTCCCAGTACTGATGGGCTCAGCTGCCCCTTGGGGGCCACTTTTCCGTACGCCTTGGGCAGTGGCCCAGGCCCTCTCTCTGCGTTCCCGGGCCACCTGACTGTGCCTCTCTCCCCAAGAGCCCCATCCTGCACATAGCTGCTAGGGGAGGGGCTCACGGTGCTCCGTGACCTCTGCACCCTTCATAGGCTGTCCTCTCAAATGAGGGGGCCTCCCAGGGACCCCTGGAAGTATAGCTCTGCACCTTCAGGAAGACAGGGGTTAGTCTGTGAGCTCTGGGCCTCTGCCCGGCTGTGTTGCAGGTGCAGGCAGCCGCTCCCTCCTAGGCCATCACAGCACTGCAGGCTGAGCAAGCGCAGGGAAACTGAGCCGTGTCTGGGCCCTTCCCTGGGAGGTTTATCCTGAGAGCAGCCTCGTGGTCTGGGCCCACGCCAGCCTCAAGAGAGCTTTTAGTTATTAGACCTTCTGTCTGCTGGTTCACTCCCCAGATGGCCTCAGTGTCAGGGTGGGGCTGGGCCAGGCTGAAGGCAGGGGCCTGAAGCTCTATGCGGGTCTCCCACGTGGGTGGCAGGGACCCGGATACCTGGGTCATCTTCCAGTGTTTTCCCAGGCTCATTGGCAGAGTTGTATTGGAAGTGGAGCAGCTGGGGCTTGAACCAGCACCCATATGGGATGCCAGCATTGCTGGCAGCAGCTTAACCTGCTACGCTCCAGCACTGGCCCCAATTTAAATCAATACAAGGTTTGTTTGAAAGGCAGGTAGAGGGAAAGAGCTTCCATCCAGGAGTTTACTCCCCAAATGTCTGCAACAGCCAGGGCTCGGCCAGCTGAAGCCCAGGGTCAGGCACCCCATCCTGGTCTCCCAGATGGATAGGAGGCACCCAGATACGTGAGCCGTCCCCTGCTGCCTTCCTCAGTGTTAGGTAGCAACTGGCTTGGAGGCCGAGTAGCCTGGACTGGAGCCAGCACTGCAGTGTCGGCGCAGGCGCTGCAGGCTACGGCTTCATGCTCCGAGCCACAGTGTCGCCCCCTAATCCCTGTGCCTGCATTTAAAGAGCAGGTTTTTTTTTTTTTTTTTTTTATTTTGTAATATGTGTTATTTAAAAAGAGCTTCCATCTGTTCCCTCTCCAAGCACCTCCCACAAACGGGCCGGGCCTTGTGAAGCCAGCAGCGGGAGCTCTGTCTCGGCCTCCCAGTGGGGTGCAGGCCCCGTGTCCACGCCACTGCTGCTGCCCCGGGCACGTCAGCAGGAAGCTGGGTCTGACCCGGAGCCGCTGGGACTTGAACTGCTGCTCTGGTGCGGATGCTGGCATCGTGGGCGGTGGTGGCTGAACCTGCCGCACCGCCCGCGCTATATTGCTGAGTGCACAATTCAATCTCTCAGAAGCTCGTGAGTGCCGTGGCTTAGTGCTTGCATCAGAGAAGTGCGGGGGCCATGTGAGTCCTGTCCACTCATGTCCTGTAAATTTTTATGATTGAAAACTAGATTTGATTTTTTTAAGATTGTATTCACATGACAGACGCAGGCTGGAGCTGTGGCGCAGCGGGTAGAGCCTTCGCCTGCAGGACCAGCAGCATCCTGTATGGGTGCTGGTGTGAGGCCCGGCTGCTCCACTTCTGACCCAGCTCTCTGCTATGGCCTAGGAAAGCGGTGGACAGTGGCCCACGTCCTTGGCCCCTGCAGCTGCGTGGGAGACCCAGAAGAAGCTCCTGGCTCCTGGCTTCAGGTCAGCCCAGCTCCGGCCATTTACACCCCACTGGGGAGTGAACCATTGGATGGAAGACCTCTCTATCTCTCTGCCTCTGTCTCTGTATTTCTGCCTTTCAAATAAATAAATATTTTAAAAAACATCTTCCATTCACTGGTTTACTGTTCAAATGATTGCAGTGGCCAATGCTGGGCCAGGCCAGGAGCTCCCTCTGCGTCTTCTAGGTGGGTGCCGGAGCCCAAGCACTTGAGCCGTGGTCAGGGACGTTGGGTTGGGATTGGAGCAGGCTGGAGCGGCCTGGCACTCCAACAGCACGGGCTCTTCACGTGCGGTGGCGGCTTGGCCCACGGCACACTTGACTTCTTGGCAGCACCGCTGTTCTCCGTAAACCACAAATCACCCGAGTCTCCCAGGGTTAAGCAGCCCCTCTGCCCACTGCTCTGGAGCCCAAGGGGCCTGCAGTGGCCAGCCGCGGCCTCGTGGCCGATGCCTGTGTCCTGGGCAGTGCCTGGCCTGGTGTGTGCAGTGGGACTTGGGGTCTGAGCCAGCGCTGGAGACTAATTCGTGAGATACTGAGAGCAGGGAGCTGGCGTGCACGGCAGGCCTGACCTCCCCGCCCACTCCTGATCCAGCTCCCTGCTGGTGGCCTGGGAACGCAGTAGAGGTGGTCCAGAGGCTTGCCCGCGTGCTCCTGGCTGTGGCCTGTCGGGGAGTGAACCCCTGGTGGAAGGTGTCTGACGCTGCCTTCCGACTCCGCTGCCTTCCGTGCGCCTGTTTTTACAGCACTGAGCCCAAAGACAGCCAGTGTGAAAGGGAACTATTCGAAATAAAATGCAAGATGCTTGCGTATGTATCTTTTTTCAAAAAAAGTCAGCTAATTTATTTATTAAGGGTTAATTTTTCCCCTGAACTTAGTTCAGGTTTGACCATGGACAGGTGGCAGCCACGTTATTGCTGAACAGTTTCCTGGTGGTTACCCTCGGCAGGTGGTGCCTGCCCCAGGGGACTGCACCCTGTGGCTCGCATAGTGGCCGAGGCACACGCCTTCCCCCACTCTGAGGTGCTGGTCAGCTCCTCCAGGTCCCTCAGGAGATGCCAGGGCACTGGGCTGGACAGAAATGCCTCCCGCAGGAGAGCTTTTGGGAACAAATGAGTCAGCTTGGTTCTCACTGGCTTCTGCAGGGCTCCCTGAGGGTTTTCACACATTCTGCACAGAGATTTAGGGGCCGCTGCTGTTCCCACCACGGTCAAGGTGAGGGGTGGGCTGTCCACACTGGGGAGCATCTGTCACTGTCGGAGTGTCCTCCCATGAGCTAAGGGGGTCTCTATTGTGCTGTGGGCTTCCGCGGACGGTCTCCAGGTCCCGCCCACGCATGGTTGAGTGGCACGTAAAGTGGGGGCACCTTTGCAGAATTGGGCCTGTGGTGTGGCCTGCTTGTATAGACAGGTGCCACAGAGCCTGGGCAAGTTCAGGGAAACTGGGTACACGTGGTCCGCGCATGTGAACATTGACCGCAAGGAAGCGTCATTTTCTGCCTTGTGGTTCGCTCTGCTGATTTTAGTCCAGCAACGTGGAGAGCAGGCGGCGGCTCCCTGCTGTGGTTAGTGCCCTCCCTTAGGCTACCTGTGGGATCCTCTGCTCCTGCGGGCGGCTCACGGCCACTGTGCCACTGAGAGGGTTAGAGCGGTCTCCCATCCCTGGGTCATCTCCAGGTGATGGTGAGGGCTGGGCCGCATTGAGGCCAGGAACCAGGAGCTTCATTACTGTCTCCACGTGGGTGCAGGGGCACGAGCACATTAGCAGGGAGCTGGATTGGAAGTGGAGCAGCCGGAATGTGAACCCATGCCCATGTGGGATGCCAGCGTCACAGGCTGTGGTTCAACCCACGTCCCCACAGCGCTGGCCCCCAGAGGGCTCTCTGATTTCTCTCGGAGTGATGCTGCTTCCTGGAGAGGGGGCTGACTTAGACCTCCTGCAGTCCCTGGCAGGTGACACGGGGACCCTGGCGCACCGTGGCCTGGCCGCTTAGCTTGGGGTCCTCTTCAGTGTCCTTGTGAGCTTCAGGCTGGGGCCAGGAGGGAGGCCTGGCAGGCCTGGCGCTCGGGCACCGCGCTGCCCCCAGGGGGGCGGGAGGCTCGTGCTGAGCCCTGGGGGTTTTGTTAAGAGAGTCTCACATTTTAAAGGCAGTTTTAATGAATCTCTCACAAGTCTTGAGGTGGCTGCTTTAAATTCCTCTTCCCTGTGAATGTCATTCTGTCATCTTTGAGGCCAAAAGCTACGTGCCCTCTGGGAAAGTTTCTTTGATTGAAAAAATGTTATTTTGTAAAAGTTTTTCAAGTAAAAGTTTTATGAAAAAAGCATTATCTCTGGCTTCAGTAGCCAGGCCACAGGGCTGGGCCCCCAGCTGTCTGATAGCGTGCTGCCGCAGTCCCGGCGGGCTGCCCAGCGTGTGGGCAGGTCCCTCCCTGCTCCCAGCAGGTGTGGCGACTGTGATGTCCCCTGCAAACTCGGCTTATTCCCAGGAGATGGGGCACGGCAGCTGCAGGGTGCGGGGCCCCAGCTGACGAGCAATCGTCCACCAGGTGGCCCGTGGGTGCGCTGTGGCTCTGCCCCCGAGGGCAGTGTCCGTGGAGCTGAATGAGAAGGGCTGGGCTGGGGCCCCCGCGTGTGGCGCAGGTCTGTAGACTGGGGGGGGGGGCTGTTCTGGGCATCCTGGGTGTCAGCCTGGTGAGGCGACAGTGCCGGCTGCCTGGCGCTGCGTGGCTGCCTGTGGTGGCTCCTGGTGACCCCGCCGCAGGAGAGGGGAGGGGAGGCCAGCAGGACCCGGGAGCGTCGCGCGCCACTCCCTCTGGGAGGACACTGGGCTCCCTCTCCAGAATCTGCACCTTGTGTTCACTGGTCGGACCTGAAGCAGCAGTGAAATCGCGGAGTGCAGAGCGACCCGCAGAGCCCGTGTCCAGCGGTGGGGCTCCGGCTGGTGATGCCCGTGTCCGGCGGTGGGGCTCCGGCTGGTGACGGCCGTGTCCGGGGGTGGGGCTCCGGCTGGTGATGCCCGTGTCCGGTGGTGGGGCTCCGGCTGGTGACGTCCATGTCCCTTGCCAGAGGCCTGAGGTTTGACCTGCAGCGTTAGCTCTGGGAGGCAGCAGTGCTGGGTTCCTGCCCCACCCCGTGTGGGGTGCCCGGATGGAGGTTCCGTCCTGGGTCTGAGCGTTTGGGGAGCGAGCCAGTGAGTCCTGTGCCTGCAGGCACGCCACGCTCACCGCTGGCCGCTGGGAGTTCTGCCTGATAGCGGGGCCCACCCTCAGCCCTGGGCCGCACACTATTGGGCTTCATAACCAGCAAAGGGAGCCGTAGCCAGGTGGGGGCATCTGCTGGGGGCGGAGGAGATGGCACCCTGTCATTCAGCCAACCCAGAGCCCACTGCTCTCCCAGCCGCTGCCCCCTGCTGCCTCCTGCATGGGGTAGCGGATGGGGCACAGAGTCAGTTCTTCCCTGTGACGGTGCGGATGGGGGACCTGGCTCCCCTGCCCCTTCTCAGGGGCACCATGGGGGCTGCTGGCCCTGGACCACCCCATACCAGCTGGCCAGGCTGGGGGTGGCTGCCCCCTGCTGTGTGGGCTCTCTGAGGCTTGGCCGTGCCCAGGCAGCCCAGGTCTGACTGGAGCCCAGTTGGCGCTGTTGGTGAGGAGGGTGGCTCGGCCGCACTCCCCCTGCAGGCCTGGGGCAGCCCCTTCTGCAGCAGGGAGGTGAGGATAGTGCTGTCCAGCTGGGGTGGGGGCCTGGGTGAGCGTCTGCTGTGGCTTAAACCTCTTCCTCCCCGTGATGTGTGGCAAGTGAGAGCCCGGCCACACTGCTGAGCCCCAGAGCAGATGCCTCTCCCTCCACACAGCTGTCCCTGGCCTGCTGCGATGTGGGTGGCCTTTGAGTGGTGGGGATGGTGGGTACCAGGAGCTGCACGCGCTGGCGAGGGCCCGTGGACTCCGTTTGCGGCAACTTGCCCAAGAGGTGGCAGGAGCTGCGGCTTCCCTGAGGGAATCACGAGGTCCAGCAAGCCCCCTTGGGGTAGGGCGGAGTGAGCGTGCTGCCCACTCAGATGCAGGGAGTCGGGGACGGGCCCGGGCCCCACGTGTGCACCCATCTGGTATCTTTCCCGCTCGCTCTCTCTCTAAGGGACGTCTGAGCCTGTCAGTCACGGCTCTGTGCCCTGGGGTTCTAAGGGACACTGCTCTGCGTTGACAGGAACGTAACCGTTTTTCTGAGCGCAAGGAGGCAGTGTCCTGCAGCTCTGAAGCCCGAGTCCGGACCTCCTGACACACACAGACACAAGAGGCAGGGGTCTGCGTGGGGCGGGAGCAACACCAGAGGGGAGGTGGGCTCCATCACGCCTGCCGCCTTGTGCGGGTGCGCGGCAGGAAGTGGGTCATGGCTGCTCCCCACTGACCAGTAAGGGGCTGGTGGCCCTGGCACGGCCACACGGGGCAGCCAGACGGTGTCCTCGTCCCCTGGGCTTTGTGCGGCCATGAAGGGTGCTCACCCCACCGGGCCACCTTTCCTTTCTCACCGGGGCCGTGGACCCGGCCATCTGGTGTCTGGCGTCCCACTGAGCCAGATGGCGGGGTTGTTTCTCCCAGTGTGTTGGCTGGGGTGAGGCTGCAGCTCACTTGGCATCTCCTGGCCTTTGGCGGCCGGCCCTTGGCTGTCCAGGGTCATTGGACTGCAGAGGCTTGTGCAGCTGGGCGAGGGGACAGAGGGTTCTAGGTTGGTGCCAGGGCCCTCCCGTGGCTGCTGCTGTGTGCGCGTCGGGACCCCCGTGGTGGGCTCTCAGCCTGGCACCGGCCCTGGCTTCTGGACTGGACTCTGTGGTCAGAGCTGGAGTGCGGAGGTGGGCACCCTGTGCAGTGGGGGCAGGGAGGCCCTGGGCTCCTGGGGGCTGCACATTCTGACGATGGACATCTTCCGTCCCCGCTCTGGGAGGCAGGCCTGGCCTCGGGTCTCCACTGTCAAAAGTCGTGGCCTCAGCTTGGTCCTAACAGACCTGGGCTGTGCGACTGCTCGTCCTGCCTGGCTCTGTTGCCTGATGTGCAGACCTGCACTCCCCAAGCCCTGGTGGGGTGAAGGGGTTCGGCTGGACCCCTGTGGTGCTGGTCCTGTCCTGGGCCGGCCCTGCCTGGCGTAGCCTTGCCCGGAGACAGCTGCCTCTCTGTTAAACCAGTGAGACTCAGGCCTCTCTGTCCCCGACCACGTTTTCTGTGGTCGTGTGAACAATTGAGGATTAGGCAGAGGAGACAGACGCGGCAGGCCGCAGTGGACGCACTGGGGGCACTGGCCAGTGGCGTCCACCCCCAAGCCCGAGTGCCCACGCCTGGCCTGATGTCGCCCCTCCGAGGGCCTGGGCTCGAGCTCTGGCTGAGGCTGTCCCAGCCCAGGCTCGGGTGGGCGAGCTCCGTGCCGGCTGGACACGGCCCTAGACGCCTGCGTCCTGAGCCCCCCCCTTTCTCTCCAAAGGTGGTTTTATTTATTTGAAGGGCCGAGCGCGTCCATCCGCTGGCTCACTGCCGGGTCTGGAAAGGCCAGAGCCGGGAGCTCCGTGTGGGTCTCCCGTGTGGGTGGCAGAGGTCCGAGCACTTGGGCCACCCTTGCTGCCTACCAGGCGCATAGCTGGAAGCTGGGCTCCAAGTGGAGCTGCCAGGGTGCCAGCATCGCCCGGTGCCTTCCGCCACGCGACAGTGCCAGCGCTGCCGCAGTGGGGGTGCGTGGCCTGGCCGAGGGAGGTCTCAGACGGACCACTCACAGGTACCGCGGAGACAGGAGTCCTCAGTGTGTTTGCAAAACCCAAGTAACAGATGGCTGTCCCCAACCCTCTGGGATGGCCACAGCCTTGTCACGGGGACCCCGGCTGGTGGGGGGGCAGCCCGTTCCCCTGAGGTCCTTGGGGGCTGTGGACACTGCCAGCCTGTCCACTGTGGGGGCCCCGGGATCCTGACCCGCCGTCCCTGCCCGGCACCTCCACGCCTGTGGACGCGTCCGTCGCGTGTGCAGTTGCTGTTCTCGCGAGAGAGCAATACGTCCACTCAACACGTCCACTCCAAACGCTTGCGACAGCCTGGGTCGGGCCCAGCCCCGGCCTCCCCCACAAGCAGAGCCGTCAGCACTGCCCCAGGGTCCGCGTTAGCAGGAAGCTGGGGTCCCGGCCCTCCGGGTGTGGGCTCCGGGACCGGTGATGGACTGGCGGCCGGGCGGCTGCGCCCACTGGGCTGGGTTTGAAGTTTGACTTTATTGAAGGACTTGGGCCTCAGGGGGCGCCGGGGCGTCCAGCAGTGCTGGGAACAGTGAGCAGGGGTCAGGGCTCCACAGAGGCAGCCTCCGGGCTGAGACGGGCAGGCTTGGGCCTTCCTGTCTTCACTGTGGTCCAGGCCTGTGGCGCGGCCCCTCCCAGAGCTGCCCAGGTGCTGCGACGGCGAGGCCCGCGCCCCCTGGGCAGCGGTGGGGGGGCACCACGGCGGCGGTGGCAGACGCGTCCGTTGCAGCTCCTTAGCCCCAGACTCAGCTACACCCAGAACGGCATCTTGCACATGCTGGACAGAAACAAGCGGATCAAGCCCCGGCCAGAGAGGTTCCAGAACTGCAGAGACCTGTTTGACCTGATCCTCACCTGCGAGGAGCGCGTCTACGACCAGGTGGTGGAGGGTACGGACCGGGCCTGCCTCGCCTGCGGGCCGCGAGCTGGGCCCACGTGGTCCTCACGCCGGTGTGCGGGGGGGGGGGGGGGGGGGGGGCACAGGGCGCAGCTTGCTCCGGGCTCCTCCTCTGCTGCTCGCTGCCTGTGCCCCAGCCACGGGGCTGACCTCTGACCTCTGACCCTGTCCCCGTCAGACCTGAATTCCCGGGAGCAGGAGACCTGCCAGCCGGTGCACGTGGTCAACGTGGACATCCAGGACAACCACGAGGAGGCCACCCTGGGGGCCTTCCTCATCTGCGAGCTCTGCCAGTGTGTGAGTGCCGGCGGGGCGGGCGGGGCTCCCACCGAGGGGCAGCGCAGGTGCATGCGCAGGCCCCCACGAGTGGGACGCGGTGTGGAGCCGTGACGGCGCCCCCGGGGCTCCTCCCACAGGAAGGGCCCTGCTGCGAGGCTTCCTTCCCCTCCCAGCAGGCGACTGTGCCAGCCCCCGGGGAGAGGCCAGGTCGTGGGTGGCTCACGCTGACCGGAGCCGGCCGAGGCCCGGGCCGGGGCAGGTGCTTGGGGCACCCGGCGGTGTCTGGGCAGCTCCGTGGTCCCGGGACCGGGCGCTGTCCGTGTCCGGGGTGCAGACAGGTTCCGCTCTCTGGCCCCTGCACCCTGTGGGCTTCCCACCGAGAACCGAGGCTGAGCCCTCGCCAGGGACTCGGGGCCGCTGCCCTCTCTCCCCACGTGCTCAGAGGGCACGCGATGTCCTGGGAGGGGCCCCTCCCCGTCCACACCAGGCTCCGCCCGGGGGGGGCCTCGCCCAGGACTGGCGGTCAGCAGCAGCCGGCCTCCCTGCAGATCCAGCACACGGAGGACATGGAGAACGAGATCGAGGAGCTGCTGCAGGAGTTCGAGGAGAAGAGCGGCCGGGCCTTCCTGCACACCGTGTGCTTCTACTGAGCGGCCGCGCCCCCTGCTGGCGGGCCTTCCTGCGCACCGCGTGCTGCTCCCGAGCGGCCGCGCCCCCTGCTGGCCGGGCCTTCCTGCGCACCGCGTGCTGCTCCCGAGCGGCCGCGCCCCCTGCTGGCGGCTTCCCTCCCGACGCCTGCTTGTACCCAAATAAACTACCCGAAACCGAGCAGGTGCATGGAGTGCTGTGCGGTCACGTCCCCGCGCGTGTGCGAGTGCTGTGCGGGTCACGGTCCACGCGCGTGTGCCCGTGCGGTCACGGTCCACGCGCGTGTGCGAGTGCTGTGCGGGTCACGGTCCAGCTGTGCGGGTCACGGTCCCCACATGCGTGAGTGCTGTGCGGTCACGGTCCCCACACGTGTGAGTGCTGTGCGGGTCACGGTCCACGCGCGTGTGCGAGTGCTGTGCGGGTCACGGTCCCCACATGCGTGAGTGCTGTGCGGTCACGGTCCCCACACGTGTGAGTGCTGTGCGGGTCACGGTCCACGCGCGTGTGCGAGTGCTGTGCGGGTCACGGTCCCCACATGCGTGAGTGCTGTGCGGGTCACGGTCCCCACACGTGTGAGTGCTGTGCGGGTCACGGTCCCCACATGTGTGCCCGTGCATGTGAGTGCTGTGCGGTCACGTCCCCGCGCGTGTGCGAGTGCTGTGCGGGTCATGGGTCCCCACACGTGTGCCCGTGCGTGTGAGTACTGTGCGGGTCACGGCGCGTCCCCACACGTGTGCATGTGTGAGTGCTGTGCGGGTCACGGCGCGTCCCCACGTGTGCCGCTGCCCTGGCATCCCTGGCCCTGCCCGCCCTCAGGAAGGAGCCCCCCCCCCCCCCCCCAGGCCGCAGGCAGGGGTGGGCCTCCAGCCTCGGACTGCCCTGGGGGAGGGGTCTTGGCCCGGCCACAGCCTGCAGCCCGGAGCAGGTCCCACCGCGGGAACAGGCGGACGGAGCCCTGGCGTCGGAGCTGGCCCCTCGGGCTTCCTCGGGTCCTACTGAGCAGGGTGGGGTCTGGGGGTTCCCGTGACGTCAGCGGTGGTGCACGTGGGGCGCGGAGTGGGGGCCTGGCTTTGGCGCCCAGCCCCCAGCGTGGGGCAGCCAGACTCCTGGACTCAGAGCCCACCTGCCTGGGGCTGACCCAGCCTGGCAGTGACCAGTGACCTGGCGGCCGCTGCCCCCGCCCCCTCCACGGCTGCGGCCCTCCCGCCTCTGGCCCTGTGACCTTGCGGGCCCCTCCGTCCCGTCCCACAGCCGGCGCGAGCTGTCCGGCCCGCCCCGCACCCCTCACCTGGCGCCCTGGGGGACCGAGCGGGGCAGGACGGACTGCCGGACCCGGACCGAGGCGGTTCCAGGGGCGCGGGGCACAGGTGACGGCGGCCGGGCCCGAGCGGATGGGGGCGGGACGAGGCTCCCAGGGTCCCGGGGCGGGGTCCCTGCCGCCGCGGTGCGGGGAGGACCTGGGAGCTGCCGCCCGGTCCCCTCGCCGAGCTGGCGCAGGTCCCTCCCGGGAGGCGGAGGCCGGCGGCGCGGAGGGCGGAGGGACGCGCGGAGGAGGCGGGAGGAGGGCGCCGCGCCGCGCCGCGCGCAGGGCGGACCGGAGGGCGGAGCGCAGCGCGCGGGCCGGCCCGGGCCCAGCGACCCCGCAGCGGCCCCTGGCTCCTCTGGGCGCCCCCGCCCGCGTCCCTTCCTCGGCCGAAGGGGTTGCCGCGGCTCGGCGGCGCTTCCCGGGAGGCGCTGACCTCTGCGGAGGCGGCGGGGGCTCAGCATCGGGCCGGGGCCGGGGGGGCGCCGGGGCCGGGGGGCGGCGCTCCGGCCCGGCCCGGCCCCGCCCGATGCCCATGAGCGCGAACACCATGATCTTCATGATTCTGGGGGCGTCGATCGTGATGGTGAGCCGGGGGGGGGGGGGCTTCCCGCACGCCCCCTGCGCCGCCGCTTGCGCGCGCCGCCCCCCCACACGCCCGCGCCTTGTTTACCGGCGCGCGGCCTGCGCTCCCCTGCGCGCCTGCCCCGCGCCCCCTCCCCAGCCTGGGCGCCCCTCCGCACCCCCGCCCCCACCTCCGCCCGGGCCGCTTCTCCCGCTGACCCGTCATGGGCTCTTCCAGGCCATCGCTTGCTTGATGGACATGAACGCGCTGCTGGACCGGTTCCACAACTACATCCTCCCGCACCTGCGGGGCGAAGACCGCGTCTGTCACTGCAACTGCGGCCGGTGAGTCCGCGAGGCCGGGCAGACACGCGTGAGCGCACGTGCGGCGGGGCCCCTCGGAGCGGGAGTCCCACGCAGGCTGGGCCAGAGACGCGCAAGACCCGAAGGGCCCCCCTCCCCGGCCAGCCGGGCGCGCGGGGGGAGGGGAGTCGGACCTGAACCCCAGGGAGCCCGCCGCTGGGGATGCACAGGTGAGCGCGCTAGGACCCCCGCCCCCGCCCCCGCCTCAGGGGCCCCGGCAGCCGGCGGGTGGCCCAGCGGGTCCTGGGGCCTCCTGGCCGGCGGCCTGAGCAGCAGGCTGGTCTTTGTCCACCCCGTGGAGGGCCGGCCCTGCCTCCCGGGCGCAGGCCTTGGGCGGGGAGGCTGTGCTACCCAGCGCCGACCCGGGGCGAGCAGGCAGGTGCACAGGGTCAGGTGGGCAGGGCCCCCCGGGGGTCCTGGGCGTCCGCTGGCTGTGGAGAGGGGAGCGAGGCAGGGGCTGGGCTGGGCTTGCTCAAGGTCACTCGGAGCTGGGCAGAGCCCAGGCCTGCGGCACCTGTGGGTGTGTGACGTCCTGTGCACGCGGCGTGGTGGCGCCGTCCTGACCGTGCATGTCTGTACGTCAGTGTATGAAATAAACATGTTCTCATGAGACGCGCATGTGTGTACATCTGTGCATATTCACGTGTGCGCACACGCAGGCTCGCATGCTCCTCCCGCGGGACCCCCGGCGTCCTGCTGGACACACACGTGGAGGTGCTGGCGGCAGCTGCCCGCAGACGCGCCCAAGGTCGCCCACGCCGCCGCCCTCACCCCTGCCGAGTCTGCGCCCGTGGGTGTCCAGGGCGGGGGTGAGGGCAGCCACGTGTCTCCCAGAGCGTGTTCCGTGGCTGTGGGCTTGGACACGTGTGCATTAGAGCGGCTGGGGGTGTGAACACGCCCTTCCCTCGTGCCGGGCGTGGAGGGGCAGAGGTTGCTGGGGGCCAAGGAGGGGCACAAAGGGAGCTCCACCCCCGGGTCCTGAGACCCTCCCGAGGCGGGGACACGCATGTCACGTGCCGTGGCAGCACGCAGGGCTGGGCGCTGCAGTTTGCACACGGACGCACCACACATGGAGCGTTTCTGCACGTGCGCGTCTACACGTACATGC
The DNA here is from genome assembly GCF_051225735.1 of Oryctolagus cuniculus. Taxonomy (NCBI): domain Eukaryota; kingdom Metazoa; phylum Chordata; class Mammalia; order Lagomorpha; family Leporidae; genus Oryctolagus; species Oryctolagus cuniculus. The sequence continues at coordinate 164,943,980 of NC_142873.1, forward strand.
TCTGTACACATCTACATACAAGGCACTTTGTGTGTTGACATGTGTGTCCACAGGTACATGTGTGATACAGCACACGGCAGTGTCTCCACGTGCGTGTGTGAGCATGTGTGCAGGTTCCGCGCTGCCACATGAGGGGTCCGTGTGTGACCCGTGGACACACTGCCGCAGTGGCTTCTACCATGTGTGCATGTGTGTGCAGAACCTGTGCACACATGCGAATGCCTTGGCCATGCCTGTGCGTGGACTGTACATGGAATACATGTGTGCAGGTGAATGTTCCAGATCACGCATGTCGGCCAGCAGCATCCGTGTGCGCACCTCAGTGTTCCACCGAGGATGCGTGTGCCGAGCCACGTGCATGCGTGCGCCCCACTCCTGCTGGCTGTGCAGCTTACAGGGCCGCGGCCACTGTATACTCGCCGTGTCCTGTGCATGTGGCCGGCGTGCATACATGACGTGCCCACATGGAGCATGTGTGTCGCAGGCAGGACGCGTGGATGTACACGTCAGACATGCGTGTGCAGTTAGCACATCTTGTTCTGCTTCATCTGGGAGACTATCCCCCCCCCGTACCCACCCTGGGGCGGGGGGGGGCTGGTCATGACCTTTGACCCCTGGAGATCCGGAGCCCCAGGGGTCTGGGGCCCTGCCCGGCCGTCCCTCATGCCCCACGCTGGCCCGCCCAGTGGCTGGGAGGTGCCGGTGTCAGCTCCTGCCGCTGCTCACCGCGGGGCCGTTTCCTGTCCCCAACGGCTGCATCTGTGGCCCGAGCCCAACTCCAAGGAGGGCACCAGGGTGTGGCCGCAGGGGGCAGCGAGAGGCCGGGTCCTTCAGGGAGGGTCCCCAGGGGGAGGTGTGGAACCTGGGACGGGGGGGGGGGGTGCCGCGGCTCCTGGGGGAGGCGGGAGCTGCAGCCTTGCAGAGCGCTGCAGAGCCCCGTGGAGCCACACCTGCAACTGTGCTGGGCGTGGGCGTGTGGGGCGTGGGCACAGGAGAGGCAGCCACGGGCGGGCACAGCCTGATGCCGCTGGCCGGAGAGCACGCGGCAGGGAGGGCGGCTCCCTGTCCGGTTGTCCAGGCTGCCATTGCCCTCTGCAGGGCCCCCTCACCTGGGGTCAGAGGGCCAAGGGGGCCTCTGGAGGAGGAAGCCTGCCCAGCCTCGGAGGGAGCCGTCGGGGAGGGGATGAGGGCTGGACGCTTTCGAGGCCTGAGCCTGGGCCCAGGTCCAGAAGACGGGCCGTGGTGGGCGGCGGGACATGTAGCGGGGAGGGGCTGCACGGCTGGGTGCTGTCCATTCCAGGGCCAGTTGAGTGGGCAGCAGGCACGTTGCCTGGCAGAGCAGGGAGAGGCCGGGAACAGGGGAAGCCTGGGGTGAGGCGGGGGCCCGAAGCCCAGGGCAAGGCTGACCACGGGCGGCGGCCCCTGGGGCGGGGCCAAGGGGCCTGGGGAGCCGCTGGTGTCTGGGCTTGGCGACCGGGCCAGCGTGCTGGGGCCCTGCAGCGGCTCCTGCGAGCTGGCCCGGCTGCTCAGGCCACTGCTGCCCTCCTGGGGGTCCGAGTCCCCTCTCAGCGCCTCCAGCGAGGGCCCGGGGCCGGCAGGACAGGTGCCAGCCCGCCCTGCCGCCCGCAGGCACCACGTCCACTACGTGATCCCGTACGACGGGGACCAGTCGGTGGTGGACGCCGCGGAGAACTACTTTGTGACGGACAGTGTGACCAAGCAGGAGATCGACCTCATGCTGGGGCTGCTGCTGGGCTTCTGCATCAGCTGGTTCCTGGTGTGGGTGGACGGCGTGCTGCACTGCGCGGTGCGCGCCTGGAGGGCCGGCCGGCGCTACGGTGAGTGCCCGCGCCCGCCGCGCCGCCGCGCCGGCACGCCCACGGCGCGCGCCGGCCGCCTCACCCGCCCTGTCCCCCTGCAGATGGCTCGTGGACCTGGCTGCCCAAGCTGTGCAGCCTGCGGGAGCTGGGGCGGCGGCCGCACAGGCCCTTCGAGGAGGCGGCCGGGAACATGGTGCACGTGAAGCAGAAACTCTACCACAACGGCCACCCCAGCCCGCGGCACCTGTGAGCCGCGCACAGGACTCGCCGGGGCCCCAGGGCCGCCGGCCACCGAGACGTCAAAGGGACCTCGTGGGCGCCCGGGCCGGTGGGACTGGACGGCAGCCTTGGGCCCAGGGCGCCTGGGGCCGTGCCCGGCGTAGCCGCCCACCAGGCAAGTCCAGCGGAAGGTGCTGTCTCTCCTTTTTATACAGGGGGTAGGGGCGGGGACCGGGGTGGGGGAGGCTGCCGGGCCTCAGGGGGGCAGGGCCCCGGCCGGGCAGGGCACAGCGGCCTCACCGGCCTGCGGCCACGTCCAGCTGAAAGCCGCTGTGTGTGTTTCCTGTGAGCTGTGTCCATCTGTCCATCCGTGTCGTCTGGAGGGGAGGGAGGCGCCGAGGGCCAGCGCCCGGCACACGGGAGCATGTGCGTGCGGCGTGCGCGACCGCGAGGCGGGGGCGGAGGTCGGGGTCCTCGGCCACGGCGCCCCCCTGTGATGCCCACCCCGCCTGGTCAGTAAACTCTCCAGAAAGCTCCAGCCTCTGCCTCGTCCGTCACCCCTGACCCTAGAGCCACAGTGCAGCCGGACAAACACGACCAGCCAGCGCTCAGCTCAGACGGCTTTATTCAGTTCTGATAGAAAGACCCCAGCTCCACCCTGGGGGAGCAGCAGGCCCCGGCACAGCCACCAGGCCCCTCATGCCGGGGAAGGGCCCAGGCCACCCGCTGGTGTCCCGGTGGGTCCTGCCCCCGGCCTAGCCCACAGCAGACCCCGATCCTGTGGCCCCCTGGGGGTTTAGCTAGCACCTGCTGTGCCTGGGGGGCCCAGGTGGGTGGGGCCTGGGGACGCCTCTCCCCAGGGGCAGGAAGGAGGCCCCCGGAAGGAAAGGGCGGCTGCTGCAAAGGCTGGGGTCCGAGCCCCGCCCAGCCCCGTGGGCTCAGGGGTTGGGGTGGGGGCTGCCCCCCGGCAGCGACCCCTCGGCCTTCAGCCACTCTGTCTTCTGCTGGTGCTGCCGGATGGCGTCCTGCACGCGGGCGTCCACCATGGCCTCGGTGAGGACCCCGTCCTCAGAGGCGTACGCCATGGCCTGGCAGGGAAGAGGACACAGCTCTGCTTCGGGCAGGGCCCCGGACCCGCTCCCCCCGCCTGGTTCTCAGTGACTAAAACCAGGAACCTGGCCGAGCGCCCCCACTGCAGACCTGCAGGGGCACAGGACCTGGGACGCTGCGGGGGATGGGGCCTTCCCCTCCGACGGCTGAGCAGAGACCCTCACCCCACATCCCGGGGCTGCAGGGTGCTGCAGAGGCCTCCCACGGCACCACCGGGCAGGCCACGGCCATGTGGGCGCAGGCAGAGAGGCTGCTGAAAGCCGTCCACCCACAGCCGTGTAACGAGTCCCAGGCGCAGCGTTAGCGGAGCTCCAGAAACCTGCCCCAGGAGGGAACTCAGCACCCCAGAGCAGCCACAGGCCGCGCGCCCTCTCGGCTGCCTGGGCCTGGCCACTCCCCTGCAATCCAGCTCCCTGTCAAGGTGCCTGGCAGGCAGCAGGTGACGGCCCCAGTGCTGGGGACACTGCACTGTGAAGAGACCCAGGTGGAATTGCTAGCTTCCGCCTGGCCCAGCCCGGCTCTTACAGGCATTTGGGGAAGAGAACCGGAGGGAAGACCTCCCTCCCTCCCTGCCTTTGGTGCTTTTAAAAATTCCAGTGCCAGTTCTTCCCAGAACTAGAAAATCTCGCCCTAAAATTCCCATGGGGTCTCAAGGGCTCCTGACTAGCCAGAGGCCCGCCCGCAGCGCCGGCACCCCGTGGGCACCACTTCCAGCCCCAGCTGCTTCACTGCCTGTCCAGCTCCCTGCCAATGGCCAGGGAAAGCAGAAGACGGCCAGCGGGAGGCCCGGAAGAGGCTCCTGGCTCCTGATCGGCTCAGCTCCAGCCACTGCAGCCATCTGGGGAGTGAACCAGCGACGGAAGCTCCCCCACAAAACTGCCTTTCTAATGACTAAAGAAATGTTTTTGAAAAATTTTTTAAATTAAAAAAAAAAATTGACAAGCAGCCTCCCACGACCGGCACCCCCAGAGGCACCGGCTGGAGGCTCAGCTGCTCCGCTTCCGACCCGGCTCCTGTTACGGAGGGCAGAGGGGCTGAGTCCCTGGGCCTCCGCCCACCACGTGGGAGACCCAGCGGGAGCGCCTGGCTCCAGCCTGGCCCGGCGCTGGCCACTGTGGCCACCTGGGGAGCGAACCAGCCAATGGAAGAATGGGAGAGCTCTTTCTCTCTGTAACTTTTTTTTTTTTGGACAGGCAGAGTGGACAGTGAGAGAGAGAGAGAGAAAGGTCTTCCTTTGCCGTTGGTTCACCCTCCAATGGCCACCATGGCCGGCGCGCTGCAGCCGGCACACCGCACTGATCCGATGGCAGGAGCCAGGTGCTTGTCCTGGTCTCCCATGGGGTGCAGGGCCCAAGCACTTGGTCCATCCTCCACTGCACTCCCTGGCCACAGCAGAGAGCTGGCCTGGAAGAGGGGCAACCGGGACAGAATCCGGCGCCCCGACCGGGACTAGAACCTGGTGTGCCGGCGCCGCAGGCGGAGGATTAGCCTAGTGAGCCGCGGCGCCGGCCTGTAACTTTTTTTTAAAAAAAGATTTATTTATTTATTTCAAAGTCAGTTAGAAGGAAAAGGAGAAGGAGAGAAGGAGAGAGGGAGAGAGAGACAGTCTTCCATCTGCTGGTTCACTCCCCCAAATGGTGACAATGGTCAGAGCTGTGCTGATCCAAAGCCAGGAGCCAGGAGCCTCATTCGGGTCTCCCACGTGGGTGCAGGGCCCAAGCACTCGGGCCATCTTCCACTGCCTTCCTAGGCCACAGGAGAGAGCCAGATCAGAAGTGGAGCAGCCGGGACTCGAACCGGCGCACATACGGGATGTCGGCACTCAGGCGGCAGCTGTACCTGCTGTGCTACAGTGCCAGCCCGCTGACTTCCAGTGAATAAATAAGTGACTGCAAGCGGGGCCAGTGTGGAGGCGCGGGCTGAGCCCAGCCCTGGATGCCCACATTCCGTGTCCTCCAGACCTGACCCAGCGCCCGGGGGAGCAGGGCCCCTGCACCCGCGTGAGACCCAGCTGGAGCTCCCGGCTCCTGGCGCAGCCTGGCCCAGGCCCAGCTCTTGCTGCCACTGAGAATGAACCAGTGAAGAGAGCGCCACCTCTCGACCAAAATGAAAATGCAATCACACTCCAAGAGACCAATGATCAGGAAGTGCCAAAGCCACACCCCAGGATGAGAGGCTGGGGCCTCTGCACCGCGGGGGGGGGGGGGGCAAGGGGGCGAGAGTTAAACAGAGACCAGCGTGTGGTCCGGCCCCTGCTGCGGCCAGGGCTCAGGACAGACGCCTGCACGCGTCCCCAGCAGCCGGTGGAGCCCGCCCCAGCCCAGGCCCACAGTAGGACCCTGGCAGCCTGAACAGGAAGGAGACCCCGACACCTGCCCCCACTCCGTGCTCAGGGACAGTGCACACCCTCCGCCCCGCCACGGAGGTGAGCGACAGACCTCACACCAATGTGGCTGCTCTGGCCGGCACCAACACACCCAGGAGCAGCCACTCCGCTCAAGCCAAGGAGGCACTGTCCTGCCCAACCAGGTGGGAAGCGAGGTGCCCCTCCCCCAGGACACTGCCGCCCCCACCCCAACCTTGGCGAGGACAGTACGCGACAGCGCCCCAGGCTCTCCCAACTGCCGGCCGGGCACGGGGTGGCGTCACCTGCTCTGGTCCATGGTGCGAGGGGCGCCAAGCCAGGGGGGGCTGTCGTTCCTCACGCTGCCTCCAGAGAGGCCGTGCTTGGAGACCGCGAGGACAGCCAGGCACCGTCTGCACCAGGGCCCAAGAGGACGGCCTCCCCGCCTGGGACTGCCGGGGCCCGGCCTCACGCCCTCCCCTTCCAGTCGGCGGTGGCGACAGCCCTGGACCCCAAGCACCCACTGCGAGCCGGGCTGCTGGGGGGCAGCCGCCGCCCGCCGGCTCTTCTCTCCTGGCACGCAGAGCTTGGGACGGCACCACCCGGGACACTGGCTCCTCGGCCCGGGCAGCTGCGGACCTGCTGTTGGAACCTTCCTGGGGCGACAGAGAGGGCCATGCGTGCCTGGCCCCCGGCCTGGTCTGGGAAGTGGGGACGCCGTGAGGACGCACAGGGCGGCAGGCCGGCAGGAGGCACCGACAGCACGGGCCCGCTGCGGCCTGGCTCTGACATCATGGGAAGCCACCTCGCGCCTCTGCCCGCGGCTGGGGAGCCGTGTTGGGCCTCATCTGATCTGTGTGAAGCCACCAGCCCCCCTCGCCGTCCTCAGCACGGGGCCCCTGGACCAGGGGCGGATGACTGAGGGCCTGACCCCATGGCACCCGTGGGCCACGTCCCCCACTCACCTGCCAGGCCACAGCCAGCTGGGCGATCTCTCGGCCCGACATGCCCTCTGTCAGCCGGGCCACCTCGGAGCACTTCCTCCCGTAGTCAAACTGGGCCAGCTTCAGCCGCCTGCAGGAGGGGGCCCGGGGGTGCGAGGGCTGAGGCCCACGGGCGAGGCCACAGCCCTACGGCCACGGGCTCCCGCGGGCACAGGAGCAGGAGGGAGGCTGCAAACCTGCCCCACGCTTGCCCAAGTCTGTGCCCGAGACCCCGTGAGCCCAACTCTGCTCCCCTTCCTGCGGGAGCTGGGGCGGCCCTCACGGGAGAGGGCCCAGGTCTTCAGCTGTTGTGGGGGCAGCCTTGCCCTCTGCACACCCAGCACAGCTGCCCGCACACAGGCACACGGGCACAGGCAGGCCAGACCCGAGGACAGCACACAAATGCCTATGGCGTCCGGCTGAAGGACTGAGGAAAATGCAGGGAAAGAGGTCACAGAAATCAGGCCATGGTGCTCGGGCTGCGACAGCCACTGGGAGCAGGAGTCTGCCAGCCAGGGACAGGGACAGGGCGAAGGACAGGCCCAGGTAAGTGGGTTCCAGGGGACCTGAGTTCTTCTAGAACAGAAATGGTGCCGGGGGGGGGTTTAGGTCATGTGTGCAAAACCCAGTCCCCTGGAGATGGCCCCCGAGCAGCCTCTGCTCACGGGGGCACCCCAGCCCTCACCACCACGGCAGTCAACTGCCCGGCACAGGGGCCCCGGCCGCAGGCAGCCTGTGCCACAGCCCCTTGGAGCAGCTCTTGGAGCAGCAGGCGCCTGTGTCCTGGGACAGTAGGGGCTGGGCTGCTGGCTCAGCGGTGGACAACAGTGACCAACCCGCCCCCCCCCCCCCCCCCGGGGCAGCACACAGGTGCAGCCGCTCAGGCCTTGACCAGGGAGGGAAGGGGCCGATGATGCGGCCCTCACAGTCCCCAGGACTCGGGCCCGAGGCCCGGCCTGCCCAGTCCGGCAGGGGGCGGCCGCGGGCCGCGGGCGCGGGCGGACACTCACTGCTTTCCCTCCGTCGCCGGCTGGAGGATGTGCTTGTCAAAGTACATCCGCACCAGGCGCTCCCGCTCCTCCTGCCGCGGCAGCTCGAAGCTGACCAGCTCGTCGATGCGGTCATTGACGGCCCAGTCGAACTGCTCCGGCTGGTTGCTGGCCAGGACCAGCATGAACCTACGGCGGCAGACAGCAGCGGCTGAGCGGCCGCGGACCACCCCCAGGGGCACCTGAACCCAGAAAAACGCTGGAAGACCCACCCCACAGGCCCGACCACTCTTCTGTGCCCCGAACCCTGGGGCACAGAACTTCTGTGCGTCCAAGGCCTGGCCCCCACCCCCACTGCACTTCCTTAACCGACCCCTTGGCACTCGTGGGCTTAACTGGAAAGAGCGCAGAGGGTCCCTGGGGTCTGGAAAGAGCAGGGGCCTGCGGTCCAGGGTGCAGCTGGGCAGAGCCCTCACCCTGGCCTGCACAGGGAGCGGCCACACACCGGCCCTGGCCAGTGCAGGCCTGCAGAGGCCCCGCCAGGGCAGAGCAGCAAGGCCAAGGCCCTGGGGCTGCGCCGCTCAGCAGCCCCCCAGCTCGCGGTCCGACTGCCCAGCAGTGGGGGTGGCCCCCGGCCGTGCTGCACCGAGCGCACCTCAGGCGGGACCGGGGCCCTGCCCAGCGAGGCCGCCCTTACTTGCTGCTGTGCTGGCCTGTCCTGTGCAGGAACGCGTTCAGGGTGGCCCTGAGGTCCTCGCTTATCTTCTCCTGTGGAGAGAATGTTCCGTGTGGGCGGCCAGCAGCAGGTACACCTGGGCACAGGACGGAGCAGCTGGGCGGAGCCACAGGGAGGGGCGGGGCCGCCACCACAGTGCGCGAGCCGGAGCTGGGAGGCTGCAGCCTGACTGCAAGCCGATTTGAACACGCAAGAGCAGCCGACAAAACAGAGCCCACAGCCTTCCACAGGGACGCCCAGCACGGGAGCACGGGAGCCCCCGGCCCTGCCAACAGCCCCGGCCAGACGGGGGCCTCCACGGAGTACTCACGGTCGCCCGCTTCCTCAGAAAGGCGTCTGCCTCGTCCACGAAGAGCAGGAGGCTGTGAACCAGAGTGTCCCGGCGAGGGACTGGCTGAGCCGCAGCACCCGGGAGCACCCGGGAGCACCAGGAGCACCAGGAGCACCGGGAGCAGGGCCGCGGCTGGGGCAGGCCCCGGGGAGGAGCCACTCCATGCACAGGCTCCGCCTGTTGGGCGGCTCCAACCGTGACCCCCACCCCTCCTGGACTCCACAGTGCGGCCCTGCTCCCAGCCACCCGTGGGAACCGTGGAGGTCTCCTTCCTGGAAGGCCCCACCCAACCCTCCCCAGGCCAGGGCAGGTTGGGGGCTGCTGAAGCCGACACCAGGGCAAGGCTCAGCCAGAACAGAAGGCAAAGGCCAGGGCAGAGGCAGCAAGGCGGGCCGGCCATGCAGGGCATGGGGGCGCCACGGCGTCCGTCCGCCTGTCCCTGGGTGTGCAGCAGCCGCATGCTCACAGCCATGCCGCCGGCTGCACTCCGGCAATGGGCACTCGCCAGGGAGGGCTCAGAACCAGCAGCCGCCCTCCCTCACGGCCAGTCTGGTGGAAGCCCCACCAAACGACCCGCCCCAGCGTGAGTGTGGGGGCGCGGCATCTCACCCTCGCCGGCTGGTGTTGGCCCAGTCGAAGACCTTGTGCATGGCAGTCACGCCTTCCCGCCCCATGGGGGCCACGTCCCCGCCCGTCATGATGGCGTAGTCCATGCCGGAGTGCAGGGCCAGTTTCTGGGCAGAGTGGGGAGATGGCAGCTGTGACCCTGCCCGGCGTGCACACGGCCCCAGCTCCCGCCCAGGACAACAGGGGCTGGGCCAGGCCCCCTCCCCAGCCACCCCCCACCCGCACAGCTGAGAGCTCTCACCTTGGCAAACAGTGTCTTGCCAGTCCCTGGCGGCCCATACATCAGAATGTTCCGGTACAGGCTCTTATTCTTCTTGGTGTTCCTCGTTGCTATGGCGATGTCCCGCACCCGTGCCTCCAGGCTGGGCTGTCCAGAGAAGACCACAGTGATGGGGGAAGCTCCGCCCCCTGACAGCCTGGGGGAGTGGCACTGCAGAAGCTCCTCCCACACCCTTCCTGGGGCACCCGTGACCCAGTGGCCACTTACGCTGAGCACAACACCTTCCAGGGCATCCTGGGGTCTGCTGAGGAGCCGCCGGCTGACCTGCGGGACAGCAGCATGGGGCTGGCAGCACAGGCCGCGGCATGGCCACTGATCTCGGTGGGGGCTGGGCAGCCACAGCGGCCACACAGTGGCGGGCAGGCCCCCGCCCCGGAGTCACTGGCCGACCTGGCTGCCTGCTGTGGGTCTGGGCCATTTCTGACCAGGGGAGACCAGATGGAGACCCTGTGGCCTACTCCGGCTGCCTAAGGGAGCCGCCCAGCACTGCCTGAGTGCACCCAGGGGCCGGCCAGGTGGGGGTCCCCGCACAGCCGTGACAGGACTGTGGCCAGCAGCAGGCAGAGAACAAACTGACCAAGGTGCAGGCGTGAGCCCCTGGGGGAGGGTGGGGGTCCCAGAGTGCCGCATCACCTGCACAGGGTGCCTCAGGGCCTCCAGCACTGTGATACGAGACGTCTCGCGCACCAGGGACGGCTTCCCCAGCCGGGCCTCCAGGTACCGGCCTGCGACAGCCGTGGCGTTCTTGGCAGAATACACTCCGACCGCCAGCAACGTCAGCCCAGCCACCTGGAGCAAAGACAGCAGGGACGTGTCACCACTCCTCGAGGGGCCGCAGGAGCCGGGCCGCCACGCCGACCGAGCTCGGCCCAAGCCCGCAGCCCGCAGCGCTCAACCATCTGCAGGCGCGACCTCAGATCCTGGCCCTGCACCGGGGGAGGCCTGGACGGAGTTCCTGGCTCCTGGCTGCAGCCCGGCCCAGCCCCCGCAGCGGGCAGGCATCCGGGGAGTGGTCCAGGGCTGGAAGCGCTCTCCCACCCCTTCTGCCGTCCGAGTCCATCTTTAGGAAGCAACTGAACCGAACACCAGCGTCTGAGTGACTTTCTCTGCAGCTCGAGAGGGAGGCGCTCTGCGGCCGAGAGCCACTGGCAGCACAGCCGACCAACAACCACGAGGCACTCCGTGAGAACTGGGCAGCGGCCCAGCGGCTCCCCCGCACATGCACGGTGAGGGGGCGTGTGCAGGGCTCTCCCCTCACCGGCCAGGTGCAGCCTAGCCAGGGAGCCACACCCACTGCACAGAACACCTACTGCACGCTGGGCACCCTGCCAGCGCGGGGAGCCACAGAACCCTGGTTCCCAGAGGGTGTCTGGTCCCCAAGGCCCAGGGGTCAGAGGCCACCTCCTGCCCCCACCTCTGGCAACACCTACCCACCTCCTCTCTCCCAAGCACAGAACCTCACAAGGAAGGCGGTCTGAGCAGCAGCAGCGCCCCCTGCTGGAAACTGAGCCCATTACACACTGGCCATGGTGAGAACTGGTCTCCAGCCCAAGGGCGGGGTGGGGGGGGTTGTCCCAGGAGGTTAGGACGCGCTGGTGTGCTGTGACTGGCTCAGGGGGGCAGGGTGTGACCAGCAAGGCCACTCCAAGCCAGGGTGCCAGCTTTGGAAAGCAGCGAGGTTAACTGTTCCAGGAACAGGGCCCCTTTCTTTGGAACTCATCTAGGAGGCGGATCCCATTCACTGGTTCACTCCCAGTGCTCACAGCACCCGGGAGCCAAGAACTCAATGCAGGCCTCCCACGTGGGTGACAGGAACCCACAGCTCGAGCCTGCACGGAGGCCTCAGGGTCTGCGACAGGACACCGGGGGCTAGGGGCCGGGGGATTTAACCACTCAGCTCCCTGCTGGGCCCCTCTGTGTGCAGCCAGGGGCACTGGCCAGGACACGGTGCCCCTCACGGCATAAGGCTGACATCACAAGCTGTCCAGCCTCAGCGCTGTTACACAAACAGGAGACGGACAAGCTAACACGGAGAGGTCCAAAATGCCCCCGGCCCAGAGGCTGGGTCCCATCTGGCTGCGTGCGCCTCCCCCCGCTGAGGAACCACGGCCGCGTGGGTCAGGCAGAGCAGGCCGTGCCCCACCAGCATCCAGTGTGCCTGCACCTGGAGCCTTGCGTGGGCCCTGGAGACGGGACTGGCCCACGGGGGCTCCCATGCAGACCGTGGCGCTCACCGTGGCTGTCACCTTGTCCCAGTCTGTCACAAAGGCACGGAAGCCTTCACCGAAGAGGGCGCCAGCTGTTCTGCAGAGCAAAGCAGTCAGGTGACTGGGGGGACTCGGGGACCCCAGCAGGGGCTGCTGGACCAGACCAAGACCCTGCCACAGCCTCCCACGCTGAGGTCAGCAGGAGGCCAGCACAGGACAGCCCTGCTGAGACAGCGGCAGCAGAAGGGGTCTGAAGGCCCCCCAGGACGGCCGCTTCACACTGGCGAGGCTACACCTGCCAACCTCGGGCACAGGGAGGCGGGGGGCCGGGCCCGGCTCGCCCACCTGATGGATTCCAGGCACGGGGAGGCGGGGGGCCGGGCCCGGCTCGCCCACCTGATGGACTCCAGGCACGGGGAGGCTGGGGGCCGGGCCCGGCTTGCCCACCTGATGGACTGCAGGCACGGGGAGGCGGGGGGCTGGGCCCGGCTCGCCCACCTGATGGACTCCAGGCACGGGGAGGCGGGGGGCCGGGCCCGGCTCGCCCACCTGATGGACTCCAGGCACGGGGAGGCGGGGGGCCGGGCCCGGCTCGCCCACCTGATGGACTCCAGGCACGGGGAGGCGGGGGGCCGGGCCCGGCTCGCCCACCTGATGGACTCCAGGCACGGGGAGGCGGGGGGCCGGGCCCGGCTCGCCCACCTGATGGACTCCAGGCACGGGGAGGCGGGGGGCCGGGCCCGGCTCGCCCACCTGATGGACTCCAGGATGGTCTGGCGGTGCTCGGCGGCCTTCAGCCGGATCTGCTCCCGGATGATGTCTGCGTTCTCCCGCTCGGCCTTGGCCCTGGCCCTGGCTTCCGCCTCCACCCGCAGCATCTCGTTCTTATGGCGCAGCTCCATCTCCCGCTCCACGGTGGCTGTCCGGGAGAAGGCAGAGCGGTGCTTGGCCGAGGGCCACAGCTGCTTCCGCTCACGCTGCAGGTGTGCACACAGGCCCTCGGACAGGCTCAGGGCCACGGCAGCAGGCCACGTCCCTGGCCAGCCCTTCAGCAGTCACAGCGGTCCTGACACCAGGCCCCGGACCCAAGCAACCCTCCTCGGGACAATGGGTTTGAAGACAGAAAACAACGTGGGAAACTACAAACGGGATCCACGCATATTGAAATGTAGCCTTCAAAACAGCAGAAAACGCACGCGGCACGACATCCGTGTCCTCCCCATGGCGCTGACGTCATGGAAACTGAGCCACAGGACTCTAAACACACATGACCACTCCCACCCATGCTCAGCAGCCCCAGGACTCCCTGCAGAGACCCGGGGGGCCAGGCCCAGAGAAAGGCCGAGTGGCCGCAGACTGAGACGCCGGATGCAGAACACCAGGCCCTCGGGTGCTGCTTCCATGTTTCCTGGGGACGGAGGTGCCCAAAGCAGCCCCGCCCCACCGGCAGGCCCCGCGCCCCGTGCCCCACCTCGCCGCATGGCCTCCTGCTTCTGCACGGACTCCTCCTGTTTCCGTAAATTCTCCTCATTAAGAAGTTGCTGCGAGGAAGCCAGAGAAAGGCCTTTCACAGTCAGAACGACACGCGTCCGAGGGGCTGCGGCTGCAGCGGGCTGGGCACCCGCCCACCCACCCCCGCTGCCCACAGCCTGTGGGGAACGGGCTGGGGCCACGCAGGGGCCCTCCCGGTGCGATTCTCACAGGAGACCGCCTTGTTCTTAGTGGACTCAAAGCTGGAATGCCCAAAACTGCCAACAATCCCTACAAAAGCCTCCTGCAGACTGGAGACGGACGAGCGGCGTCCCCGGGAGACCCACCAGGCTTCTCCCAGCCCTCAGCCAGTCACAGCCGTGCGCCCCGCGGGCGTCCTCACCTGGCCAGGGCCCTCAGGCAGGGGCAGGTGCTCAGCACGGGGGTCAGACACTGGGGGCACCTGCACCCCGCACCGGAGCGAGGGCCTGGGACGGAGTCCAGGCTGCACTCCCCACTCCAGCGTCCTGCCAGCAGGCACCCTGGGGGCTGCAGGTGACGGCTCGGACTCGGGCCCCTGACGCCCACGTGGATCCAGGCTGAGTGCTGGACCCTGGCTGTGGCCTGACCCGGCCGTGGCTGCTCTGGCACTCGGGAACACACAGGCAGGGCATGTGGGAAATTTCTGTTCTCTTCCTCTCTGCCTCTCAAATAAGCAAAAGTAAATTTAAAAAATTTGGAGTCCTCAGAAAAACTGGAATATCTTCTGTGTGGAGCCCACAGAGAAGGCACTGAGCGCCAGCTCCTGTGCCCACGCGCGTCCTCGCCCTCCTGCGAGCTGCGGCCGTGCAGACCCCCCAGGGGTAGCACAGGCCTGCGGCCCCCGGAGGGCGTGGCCTCTCACCTGCTGCTTCAGCTGGTCCTCATGGCGCTGCCGGGCCAGCCTGTCCTGGTACTGGGCTCTCTAGGGGAAGAGGGGGTGACAGCACAGCTTAACCGGAGCAGCTGCTGCACAGGCCCTGCCCGGGCCATCCTCTCCCACAGTTGCCGACAGCCGCCGTCTGGACCCCGAGCCGGGCGCTGCACTGGCTCAGCCTGCAGGGACCCACGCCTCGGGGGTTTGCCCAGGGCCGCCAGGCTCACTCCTGCCCCTCACCGCCTGGTGCTGCCGGGTCTCCTCGCTCAGGGTCTTCCTCCTCTCCTCAGCCTGCACACGGATCTGCTCGCTCTTCAGCTGCTCCACGGCGGCCTCGTACTCCTGCAGAACACGCGGCTCAGGGCTGCCGCCTGGGGCTCATCGGCCACGTGCTACACCAGCTGACCTGGGCAGTGCCGGGGTGCCCCCCGCTCCAAAGTCAGCCGTCACATCGGAGCCTAGGCCCAGGAGGAAGCCTGACCCCAGGGCCAGGAGACCAGGCCCAGGGCACTCTGGTTTTGAGGGGCATCTGTCAGCCCTGCTCCAAGGCTGGGACTCAAGCTATCTACGTTCACAAGAGCCAAGGGCCAAGGGCAGAGCCCGTGCTCCGAGTACAGAGGAACCAGAGAAGAGGGGCAGCCCCCCAACCAAGACCTGCCACCCCTCACCCGCAGGCCTCTGCTGCACCGCATGACAGTGCCACACAGCGCTGGAGACCCAGGGGACGGCTGTCTTCGCCTCCCCTGCCACGTGTGTGGAGGCCGGAACCCACCCACGGCACCTCCCGCAGCCACGGCACCCCCCGCAGCCACGGCACCCCCCGCAGCCACGGCACCCCCCCGCAGCCACGGCACCCCCCGCAGCCACGGCACCCCCCCCCCCCGCAGCCACGGCACCCCCCACAGCCACGGCACCCCCCGCAGCCACGGCACCTCCCGCAGCCACGGCACCTCCCGCACCCACGACTCGCCTTGAGCTTGGACTGCTGCTCCAGCTGCAGCGTCTGCTCCTGCATCTGGGCGAGACTCAGCGCCTCCTTGGCGTGGCCTGCGGGGGACAGAGCATTAGGAAGCCCGGACAAGCAGCCAAGCAGGCCTGCGGTCGGGGGCCCTGAGCCCCCGCCACTGCCACCCTCACTCCTGCTCACATCGTGCCTGTGACCTCTGCCTCCAGAGGCTGCCGCCCCGACCCCGACTGAGAGCCTGGTGCCACACATGGTCCTAGCCCAGGTAACTGCCAAAGACCACCCAAGCTCACTGAGGGCCGAAAGCCAGGCCAACACCCGGGAGCTCCCCAGTTACAGGCTAGGGCCGTGGCCGTGCCGCCTGTCTGCTCGGCTCAGACACCGACGCCTGCAGCTCCGCGACCAAGGCTGAGGCAGAAGGAACGAGAAGCAGGCGCCAGCAGCACGGCCCGCTCGGGCTGGCGCCTCTGCCCCGGCCGGCGCGGGGCGTTCTGGAAGTCAGCTCCGCGGCTCCCTGACAGCGCTCCCCCAGAACCCAGAGGCGGGGCTGGGCACAGCGACAAGACGGCACTCGGGGATCTGAGTCCCAGCTGCACAGCTGACGCAGCCCCGGGGGCAGCAGTGAGCGCTCCAGCTGCCGGGCCCGATCCCCCAGCACAGGAGACCTGGGTCCAGTCCCCGTCTCTCCCAACTTGGGCCCCAGCCCAGGGGTAAACCAACAGATGGAAGCACGCTCTCTCGCTCATCAAAAAATTTTAAGTGGATATCTTAATGTAATCTTTTTTTAAAAGAATTTATTTATTGGGGCCAGTACCGTGGCTCACATGGCTAATCCTTCACCTGCGCCGGCATCCCACATGGGCACCGGGTTCTGGTCCCGGCTGCTCCTCTTCCAATCCAGCTCTCTGCTGTGGCCCAGGAGTGCAGTGGAGGGTGGCTCGAGTGCTTGGGCCCTGCACCCCATGGGAGACCAGGAAGAAACACCTGGCTCCTGGCTTCAGATCCGTGCAGCGCCGACTGTGGCGGCCATTTGGGGAGTGAACCAATGGAAGGAAGACCATTCTCACTGTCTCTCTCTCACTGTCTGTAACTACCTGTCTAATAAAAATAATTATTTATTTATCTGAAAGAGTTATAGACAGAGATAGAGCCAGAGAGTGAGCGAGAGAGAAGTCTTCCATCCACTGGTTCACTCCCATAATGGCTGCAACAGCCAGAACTGGGCTGATCCAAAGCCAGGAGCTGCCTGGAGCTTCCTCTGGGTCTCCCATGCAGGTGCAGGGGCCCAAGCACTTGGGCCATCTTCCACTGCTTTCCCAGGCCATAGCAGGGAGCTGGATCAGAAGTAGAGCAGCTGGGACTCAAACTGGCTTCCATATGGGATGCCGGCACTGCAGGAGGCAGCTTTACCCGCTATGCCACAGTGCCGATCCCTCTCAATGTAATCTTAAGTGTATATCTTTTTTTAAAAAAAAGATTTATTTATATTACTTAATTAAAAGGAGACTTAGAGGCAGAGGCAGAGACAGAGAGAGGTCTCTCATCCACTGGTTCACTCCTCAAATGGCTGCAACAGCTGGAGCTGCGCCAAACCAAAGCCATGAGCCATGAGCCATGAGCTTCTTCCGGGTCTCCCAGCCGGGTACAAGGACCCAAGGACTTGGGACGTCCTCCGCTGTTTTCCCAGGCCACAGCAGGGAGCTGGATCAGAAGTGGAGCAGCCGGGCCGGCGCCGCGGCTCACTAGGCTAATCCTCCGCCTAGCGGCGCCGGCACACCGGGTTCTAGTCCCGGTCGGGGCGCCGGATTCTGTCCCGGTTGCCCCTCTTCCAGGCCAGCCCTCTGCTGTGGCCAGGGAGTGCAGTGGAGGATGGCCCAGGTGCTTGGGCCCTGCACCCCATGGGAGACCAGGAAAAGCACCTGGCTCCTGGCTCCTGCCATCGGATCAGCGCGGTGCGCCGGCCGCAGCGCGCCGGCCGCGGCGGCCATTGGAGGGTGAACCAACGGCAAAGGAAGACCTTTCTCTCTGTCTCTCTCTCTCACTGTCCACTCTGCCTGTCAAAAAAAAAAAAAAATAAAAAAAAAAAAAAAAAAAAAGAAGTGGAGCAGCCGGGACTGGAACCAGCGCCCACATGGGATGCCAGCACTGCAGGTGGTGGCTTTACCCATTATGCCACAGCACTGGGACCTCAATAAAATTTTTAAAAAAGCCTTCCAACACACAAAAACATGGGCAGGTGGGAACACCTGGGAGCCACACCCAGTGCTGGAATGCGTCTGATTTGTCCCTCTCACCTGTCTCTGTATTCCCCTTCTTGCTTTTATTTAGTTCAGGCAGAAATGAACAGAGAACAAGGAAGTCCCCATCGGTTGGTTCAGTCCACAAATGCCAGGACCGGGCCAGGCTGGAGCCAGAAACTCAGGGCTCCTCAAAGAGGCCCCAGCAGGAAGTGGGCGCAGGGCCGGGACTCAACCTCAGGTGCAGGCGCCTAGCAGTGGCTTAGCCAGGCGGCAAGCGCCAGCCCCGGCCGCCTCTGAGGCTGCAGAAACACTGACGCACACACAGTGAACTCAGGCCCAGCGCTGGACAGCCTGGAGCCGCGCGTGCTCAGACAGACGCCCTGACCGTGGATGGGTCTGCAGGCCGGGTCCTGTCCCAGAGGGCCTTCTGAGCTGAGAGGCGGCAGGGAAGGCCCGGCCTCGCCTCCCTCCACCACGAGGTCAAGGGCCGCGCGGACCGCGGGAGCCTCCACGGCTGGGCCAGAGGCAGCAGCGAGGACAGAGGAGGCAGCCAGTGTGCGGGCAGGGGCCACTGAGCCACACTTCCCACGCCCGGGAGCTCAGAGCGGGAGGCTCGGGGACCGGGGCGTCCAGAGGCCTGGCATGGGGGCTCTCGGGTAGCCAGGCACGGGGCATCGCGGGAAGCAGACTTTGGGGACGGGAAGACAGGGACAAAAGGATGGCACGTCCACTCCTGGGACAGAATCCAGACACCGCGCATGGGGCAGGGCCTGGTCTCCTGGCTACAGCCGTCCGGGGAGCTCTGCCAGACCCTGCCTGGTGGGACCTGAGGGGCTGGCCCTGGGGCACGGCTGGCTCAGGATTCTGGGGCGACCAGTGCAGGAGCCTGGGGAGCGCAGGGAGGGGGGGAGCCCCAGGGCTGAGAAGTGCGAGGGGGCGGGCAGGGGTGGGTGAACCCCAGGGCCCTACACTCTGCGAGGCGCCCGGGAGGGGGAGCCCAGCCAGGCCCCCCAAGCCTGCGGCCAGGCCAGCAGCTCCTGCCCGCACCCGCCTCCCACCCGCCTTTCCTCCGGGAGAGGAGCCGCTGCTGTTTCCATCAGCAGGCGGCGCCAGCTGTGAAACATTGAAACACAGCGGCGATACAATGAACTCTCCGCACCAGCGGATGGGGTCCTGAAGGCCATCAGGCAGGGCCAGCTCCCTCTGCCTGAGGGTCTTCAGGCCCTGCTCACGGCGGTCTCCCTAAAAGCCGACGGCCCTCAGGCTGGTGTGTGGCCGGCGGGTGACGCTGGACAACATCCCACATCGCGTTGCCGGCTGAGTCCCGGCTGTGCCGCTTCTGACCCAACTCCCTGCTAACGCGCCTGGGGAGCGGGGGAGGACGCCCCAGGCAATCGGCCCCCTGCGCCCACGTGGGAGACCCGACGGCGTCCCTGGCCTTGCACAGCCAACCAGCAAAGTCTCTTTCCGTCTCTCCCTGCCGCTCTGCCTCTCGAATAAAATAAGTTAAAAAATAATAATTACAGCGACCCTCATACACGCTTCCTCTTTAAGTGAAACGCGTGCCAAGCAGCTCCGGGGCGCACCCCCGGATCCGGCCACGCGTAGGCCCTGGGCGACCTCGGACACCGGGGCCCGGCCCTGCACCTGCCACCTGGGTCTCTGCAGGCGCCTCTGCCCCGGGTTGCTCACCTGAGGCGCGCGAAGGGGACAGGCAGGCTGCGAACCTCCGGGCACAAGAGACGGCAGCGGCCCGGCGCACTCCCGGGGCCGGCTCCTCCCGCGAGACGCGGGGCTGCGGCCGCCACTGCCCGCTCGGCTGCCAAGACGGGAAAGCGGTCAGACGCCGGCGCCCCGCGGGGGAGCCTCCCGCGACCCGGGCCCGCACCCGGCCCCGCCCCGCCGCACTCACGCGAGCGCTCCAGCTCGCGCGCCGCCTTGGCCGCGCGCTCCAGGCCCGTGGGGTCGAAGTTGCTCCATTTGTCCTTGGGCGCCGGCCGGTCTCCCGCGCCGCGGTCCCCACCGCCCTCGGCCCCGGGCTGCACCGGCAGCGGCGGTCCCACGCCTTCGCCCTTGGGGCCCTTGTTGATGCCGAAGAGCCACGACATGACCCCGCCGACCCCGCGCGCCGCCGCAGCCGCCGGGACCCCGCGCCGAGCGCGACTACAGCCAGGCGCGGCGGTGCCTCCACACGCGTGAGCCGGCGGCCGATGCCACTGCGCACGCGCGACGCACACCCCTTCCCACCGGGCGGAGGCAGCGCGTGACGGCAGTGCAGCGCGCCGCCCTCGGATTGGCCGTGAGCGTCGTGACGCTATCGGCCGCGACGGCCGGAGTGGCTCGGGAGCAGGCGGGCGGGGGTGGCGGGGCGAGACGCTTGGTGACGGAAGCCACGCAGGGACAAACTTGCTGGGCGGACGTGTGCGCGCCGCAGGCAGCGTTTGTTCGGCTGGTGTCCGGTTGCTACGCGCGCTGCGGGGTCCATACCGCGTCTGCAGCGTGGAAGGTGCGAGGGTGGCCGAGAGCTTGGCGGCGCCGTTTGGAGTCCCTTACGAAGGGAGCGGCCGCGGGAGAAACTCTCCCGGGACGGCGGCCGGCGCGGAGACACTCGGGGCCACGGCGACCCAGGGCCGGGGCCGTGCGGTGGGCCCTGCGCACACGACAGGGGCTTCGGCCGGCGGAGCGATCGCGATCGGAGGCAAGTGTGAGCTTTGCTGGGAGCAGGCCGAGCCCCGCATGCTGAGAACCCCCTTGTCACCCGTCCCCCGGGCCCTCCGCACTTGGCCAGGCGTCCCCCGCCGGGTCAGGGCTGCCGGGGCGGTGGCCGAGCCCGCAGCCCCCCGCCCCCGGCCCACCGCAGCTCGGCCGGCGCCCGCAGGCCAACGCCGAGCAAGGTTCTGATTTCTGTGAACGCGCATCGGAACGGCCTCATTTAACCTGACTCCATTTTGGAAAATGTCTAAAGATTTAGGTTGATTAACTGCATTTTTGAGAAATCCGGAGTCAGCCCCGCTGGGAGCCCTTCCCTAAGAGCCAAGCGGGGCGACACCGGGGTCCCAAAGGAGCCCTAGTTTGCGTCCCGGCCGCCCCAGCTCCCCGCTGGTGCGCCTGGGAGATCAGCAAAGACGACCACCCACCCACGTGGGAGACCCCAAGAAGCTCCTGACTCCAGGCCCAGCCTCCGCTCCACAGTCGGCTGGGGAGTGAACCAGCGGACATGTCTCTCCCCCTCACCCCCTTCTGTAACTCTGCCTTTCAAATAAATCTTAAAAAAAAAAAAAAAAAAAAAAAAAAGAGTAAAAGGACCACGAGGTGGGCTCTGCTGGAGCACGTGGCTGAGCTGTGGGTGCCGGAGCCCTGCCCAGCATGGAGGCCCGGGGAGAGCCCACAGAAGTTAGGGCTGCACTGAGCTCTGAACCAGGGACCCAGCCACCTCCTGGAGTCCCAGAACAGGCCCCACAGCGTGCGTGTGCACGTGTGTGCACACGTGTGCCCATGCAGCAGTGGACAGAGCCCTCTGCTCCCAGAATCCCAGCAGCCACTGTGGTTCCCGAGTCCCGGGGAGCAGTGCGGCACAGCAGGGCCTGGCCCGAGCTGCATGTCCTGCCCAGTGACTGCTAGAGGCCAACCTCGTGTGGTCAGCCCGGGGCCATCACTTGGCTGCTTGTCCTACAGCGGCCTCAGCAGGGGACACCTCCTACTCCCCCTCACCCTTCGCGGTACACCTGCAGGCTGCCTCCTCCTGAGCCCCTCCCCCCTCCCGGTACACCTGCAGGCTGCCTCCTCCTGAGCCCCTCCCCCTTCCTGGTGCACCTGCAGGCTGCCTCCTCCTGAGCCCCTCCCCCCACACTGAGCAAACCCCAGGGCGGGTTCCCAGGCTGAGGCTCCACAGGCTTCTCAACCCGCCCAGGCGTGTGGTGAAAGAGCTGTTAGAAGTAGTGGGGCTGTGACCAGGGCAAGAGGGCCCTGGGACACCCCTCAGGGCCCCCGTAGCCTGTGTGTGTGCAGGGAGCACTGGCCCCCAGGGCCCCATAGCTGTGTGTGTGCGGGGAGCACTGGTCCCCAGGGCCCCGTATCCTGTGTGTGTTTAGTGAACACTGGCCCAGGGCCCCGTAGCCTGTGTGCAGGGAGCACTGACCCCCAGGGTCCCATGGCCTGTGTGTGTGCAGGGAGCACTGGCCCCCAGGGCCCCGTAGCCTGTGTGTGTGCAGGGAGCACTGGTCCCCAGGGCCCCGTAGCCTGTGTGTGTGCAGGGAGCACTGGTCCCCAGGGCCCCGTAGCCTGTGTGTGTGCAGGGAGCACTGGCCCCCAGGGTCCTATGGCCTGTGTGTGTGCAGGGAGCACTGGTCCCCAGGGCCCCGTAGCCTGTGTGTGTGCAGGGAGCACTGGCCCAGGGCCCGTAGCCTGTGTGTGTGCAGTGAACACTGGCCCAGGGCCCCGTAGCCTGTGTGTGTGCAGGGAGCACTGGCCCCCAGGGTCCCATGGCCTGTGTGTGTGCAGGGAGCACTGACCCCCAGGGCCCCGTATCCTGTGTGTGTTTAGTGAACACTGGCCCAGGGCCCCGTAGCCTGTATGCAGGGAGCACTGACCCCCAGGGTCCCATGGCCTGTGTGTGTGCAGGGAGCACTGGCCCTGCCCCCGACAAGCCTTGACCTGGCTGGACCTGCAGACTCAGCGCACACAGGGCAGCAGAGCCAGCACCACCCCCAGCAGGGGCCCTCCACACCTACGGGGCTCGCAGGGGTCGTGGTGCTGTGCCGGCGCCTGCTGCCCGGGGAAGTCCCGCCCTCCTGGGAGAAAGGCACGGTCAGCAGTGTGGTCTGGGAGCACGTGCTCAATCCAGGCCTCCTCGGTGTCCAGGGTGGGCTGCAACCCCAGCCCTGGAGGGCTCCTGTGGGGTGTGGCGGGACTGGGAGTGACAGTGGGAGTCGGGGGTGCCGGCTTCAGCCATGGGGTAAGTAGAGGTCACGGTTCTCGCCCTCCCTGGACCGTGCCGTGCCACCAGTTCCCTCCTGGGGCAGGTTCCAGGGGGCCACAGCCATCGAGGCTCTGCCCACACCTGTCCCTGTGCCCGGGGAGCACAAGGCACTTCTTATTCCCTGGAGAGCTCCGAGTCTGGCACAGAGGGCACGCGTTGTCACAGTGAGTCCACTGCCACGGGCAGTCAGTGGACACCAGAAGTCCTCCACCGGCGCCCCTCCTACAGGGCTGAGTCCCTCTCCCATCCGGGACCCCCACCTC
This sequence comes from Oryctolagus cuniculus, assembly GCF_051225735.1. Lineage (NCBI taxonomy): Eukaryota > Metazoa > Chordata > Mammalia > Lagomorpha > Leporidae > Oryctolagus > Oryctolagus cuniculus. The sequence goes on from NC_142873.1 coordinate 164,966,457, forward strand.
CGGGCGTATCGGGAAGCAGAAGTGGGTTTGCTCACTGTCCCTTCCCCCAGCCCCCTCCTGTGGGCCACACTCCTGGGTATCGGGCACTCGTTACTGTCCCTGTGCAAACCTGCCTGCACTGCACCCAGCGGCTCTGGCCTCGGAGGCCGCTCCTGGACACCTCGCGTCCACGTCCCAGGGAGCTGGGGTGCAGACCCAGGACCCCATACGCCCACTGGGGCTGGAGAGCCGCCCTTCCCGCTGGTGGGTGAGTGTGGGGCCCCAAGGGCAGGACAAGGCAGCAGCCTCCTCTTGTGGACTCCCAGGGCCAGGATCCCCAGGGCGCTGCCCACCTGGCCTGCACACACAGGGACGCACAGTGGCCAGCCCTCCTGTCTGGGCTGGCAAGGTGTGGTGTGTGAGCCCAAGTGTCACTCTGCCCAGTGTTGGGGACAGGGGCTGTGGCGTGAGGGGGGTCACGGGGAGACCCCGACCCGCCTGCACCCCAGGACCTGTGCTGCTCAGCCCTCAGCCAGACAACCCCCTCCCAGGCAGAGACACGTGGACGGCTGGCCCGGCCACGGCATCCAGGAAGAGGGGAAGCCGGGGCCTCTGCTGGGGGGAGGGCGGCAGGCGTTTGTCCGTTCCAGCCCACTCCACCCCGGCCTGGGCCCAGGGAGCCCCTTCAGCGGTCAGGATGGGAGTCCCGCTGGGCACTCAGGTAGCCAGCCCCGTTCCCAGCAAAAGAACCTCTCCTCTCCAGGCCCTTCTCAGATCAGTGACCGCCCAGTGTGGCAGGCTGGCGCCCTCTGCAAGCCCCAGGCCTGTGGCCCCAGCCAGGGGCCTTGAGCCCCCCAGCCACCTGCTGAGAGCGTGGGCACACAGCCCAGCTCCTGGGGTTGGGGGAGCATGGAGAGGAAACTCAAATTCTCCCCCCAGCAGTGGCCCCCACTCCGCTCAGTCTCCAGCCGTGGTCACCCATCAACAAATACTTGGGCTGCATTGACAGCAGTGGCCACAAAGGCTGGGAGGGCACCATGGGACCACGCAGGCTGAGGGGGGGCACTGTGTGGCCCCGAGGCCCCCTGGACCACGCAGGCTGGGGGGGCGCCGTGTGGCCCCGAGGCCCCCTGGACCGCGCAGGCTGGGGGGGGGCGCCGTGTGGTCCCGAGGCCCCCTGGACCACGCAGGCTGGGGGGGGGTGCCGTGTGGCCCCGAGGCCCCCTGGACCACGCAGGCTGAGGGGGGGCGCCGTGTGGCCCCGAGGCCCCCTGAACCACGCAGGCTGGGGGGGCGCCGTGTGGCCCTGAGACCCCCTGGACCACGCAGGCTGGGGGGGGCGCCGTGTGGCCCCGAGGCCCCCTGGACCACGCAGGCTGGGGGGGTGCCGTGTGGCCCTGAGACCCCTGGACCGTGCAGGCTGAGGGGGGGCACCGTGTGGCCCCGAGGCTGTCCTGGGTCAGGAGGCTGGCCACAGACAAGCGCTGCCTCCCAGACAGCAGAGCCGGGCTCCCAGGAGGGCACAGCCCCCCCGTGCACACACCACCCCCTGCACTAGATCTGGTCCAGACCGGCCGGAGAGCAGGAAGGAGAACGAGGAGACCACGTGTCTGGCTGTATTTGAAGGTCTGGGTGTTAGTGGGGGAGGCAGGGTGAGCACGGAGTGGTCACGGGTGGTCCTGGCACAGTGAGGCCAAGTCGACACGGCCACAGGGCCAGGTTCTCGGCCCCTGCAGGTCACGGGGGGTGGGGGGGGGGACAGGGGGTCTCCCTGCCAGCACAGACTTCTGAGCACAGCAGGGACAAACGGGCCCCAACTCCCCAGCAGGCACTGCCCTTCCAGCTGCTGGGGCACCCTGGTGACCACCCCTCTGCAGGCCGTGGCGGGGGTGAGCCTCTCCTCCCCCCATCCACTTTCCATCATCACCCAGGACCCCAGTGGTCAGACCAAGCTCCCTGCAACCCAGGCTGGCTCCTCACACCGCGCGAAGTGCAGGGTCTGGTCGTGGGCTCCAGGCAGTACTGTCCACGCTTCCGGCTGGCCCCAGGGCCCCGGTCCACCTCCGGGCAAAACGCGGTCCGTTGGACGCCACCGCGCGCCCAGTCCTGGGCCGGGAACAGGCGCTGGCATACGACCTCGTCCCAGGCGGCAGGCGTTCCTCGCAACAGGCTGGGGCAGAGCCCGGCCGCCCGCCCGCCGGTTCACGGCCCGCGGAGCCCCGCGGCGGGCAGCGCGGGGCGCGGGGCGCGGGTGCGGGCGCCGTCGGGCGTGCAGGCCTTGGCCGACAGCGCCCTCTCGCGGCCGGAGCGGAAGGCCGCGGTCACGGTCACCAGGTAGGCGGTGCCCGGCGCCAGGCCCTGCAGCGTGGTGCTGTTGCTGCCGGCGGGCACGTCCACGCGCTGCGCCGCGCCGCCCCGCAGCGGCCCGAGCTGCACGTGGTAGCCGAGCGCGGCGGCCGGGCCCAGCGCCGGGGCCCAGCTGACGCGGAGGCTGCGCGGCCTGGCGTGCGAGATGACGATGCGCTGCGGCCCGGCCTCCTCTGCGGGGAGCGGAGCAGAGAGGGGGAGGGGACGCCGTGAGCCCCGCGCCGCGCCCCAGCCCGCGCCGCCCAGCCCCGGCGCGCCCGGCCCACCTGGCAGCGTGCGGACCCGCAGCTGCTGCGGCCTCGAGGGGCCCGCGCTGGACTCGGGCAGCAGCGTCACGGTATAGTCCGTGTCGGGCTCCAGGCCGGCCCAGGTCCAGCCCGTGGCGTTCCCTGGCAGCTGCAGGCGTCTGGCGGCTGCCGGGCCGGCGCTGGGCACCACTTCCAGCACGTAGTAGCCGGAGTCAGCGGTCAGCAGGGGCGGCCAGGCCAGGCGGAAGCCGCTGGACGAGACCTCGGAGGCACGAAGATGCTGCGGCTGCATTGCCTCTGCGAGTGGAGCCGGGGGTCAGCGAAGGGCGGCCAGAGGTCGCCCCTGGCCCCTGACGGACACCTGGCCAGGCCGAGCAGACGCCACGGAGCCGGGGAAGGCACAGAGGGGTGCGGCCCCCACAGCTCTCCTGCCTGCTTCAGCCCCCAACACAGCTGCGGGGGCAGGGACAGCGGTCACTCCACACCGGGCCAGTGGCCAGGGTGGCATCTGCAGCAGAGGCACAGCCCCTGGGCCCGAGTGGCCAGCACGGGGTCTCTGGTCAGCACTGGGGAGGCCAGGCGACTCCAGGAGGGTCCCACGCGGTGCTGCAGTGGGACCTCTGACCTCCGTGCTTGGTGCTGGGCTCCCAGCCAGGCACCCACTCCCCACCCACCCGCGTCAGGCCCCGCTGCTCCACCCTACAGCCTCAGGTCCTGTGAGGTCCTGCGGGTGGCCCTTTCTCTTCCTGTCCCCTCCAGCTCGGCTGCTGGTCGAGTGTCCCCAGGGACGTCCTGCCCTGCCACCCTCCTCAGGCCACGGTGGCTCTGTGTGGATGAGTAACCCTCAGGTGGATACTCGCGAGGAGCCCCGGAGTGGCTTTGTTCGTGGGCACCACTGGCCAAGCCAGCGACCAGGCCCTTCCTCGCCTGCCCAGTGGGCGGCAGGCCCTGAGCTTCCTCTGTCCAGGCGTGGTGGCCTGTTGGTCATCCGGCCCCTGGACGCACTGCAGGACGTGGTGCAGAGCCTGAACTGGCAACCTCCTTCCTGGTTCTCTCCCCTCAGCCACAGTCCACTGGACACAGCCCCACACCCACCCTGCTGGGCCGGTCAGCAGGGAGGAGCCCGGCAGCCTGCCCGCTGTCCCTCCCCGGCTGGAGGGCGTCCGGTGGGGGGCTCCCCACTGCAGCCCCTCCCCCGCTCACCGAGAATGGAGCCCCTCAGCTCCTGGGCGATGAGGTGCAGGTCGTCCACGTCCACAAAACGCAGGTGCCGCTCGGCTGGGGCCGAGGCGGCGGCCGACAGCTCCAGGAGGTGGCCGCGGCCGGTGCTGACGATGAAGACGGTGACGCCCCGGTCCTTGAGCTCCTGCATGGCGGGCACCACGGGGTCGCTGGAGCCGCCGTCCGTCACCCACACCAGCACCTTGGGCACCCCTGGCCGGGCACCAGCCCCCTCTGCAAACAGCTGCTCCTGGGCGTAGGCCAGCGCCAGACCGGTGTTGGTGTCCCCCATGCGCTGGACCGCGGCGCGGATGGCGTCCCGGACGGCCTGGCCTGAGCTATGCTGGCCAAAGGGGAACTCCGTGTGTGGCCGGCTGCCCACGTGGACCAGGCTGGCTCGCAGGGCCCCGGGGCCCAGAGGTAGCAGAGCTGCCAGCTGTCCCACAAACTCCCGGACACGAGAGAACTCGTAGTGAGACACACTGGCCGAGCTGTCCAACAGAAACAGCAGGTCCCCCAGGGGGGGCGAGGAGGGGGCGCCTGGGGGAGAGGACCAGGGTTCAGCCCCAGGTGGTGGCCCCCAGACAGCCCCTCACCAGGCCTCGGGAGCACCCCAGGGGGTGGTGGGGAGCATCCTGAACCCAGAGCGCCCTGTGCACGCTGGCCGCGTGGCCTGGACCTCTGTGCGGGAAGGCCAATCCCTTCCAGCCTCCACACCCTCCCAGGGACCTCCCAGGGACTGCGCCCAGGTGGCCTGGCGTGGGCCTCACAGCCCCGTCTCAGTGTAGGCCTGGGGCGCGCTGGCCGGGTCGGGGTCGTGACCCCACTCACAGGGGTCTCCATCCGGACCCAGACCGCGGGAGACCCCCAGCGGCAGAGGGCGCGGCCCGGCTTTGCGCGAGGTGGGCCCCCGCCTTCCCGCCGCCGAACTCCCCAGGTAGGGAAGCAGACACGGCACGCCGTGGGGGGCGGGGCGCACGTGGCCACGCGCCCAGTCCTGCCCGCTGGCGTCCCCGCCCGGCTCCCGCAGCGCCCGCGCCCGCGCCCGCGGGGAGGCGGCGACGGCGCCGCGCGGTGCCGCCCGCGCACTCACCGCGCTCCGCGCCGCTGCGCGCCAGCGCCAGCCGCAGGCTCAGGGCCAGGCCCAGCGCCGTCCAGGGCAGCATCGCGCGCGACGGCCAAGGCGCGCTCGGCCGCTCGCCGCTCGCTCACTCCCGGGCTGCGGGACGTGCGGCCGCGCGCCGGGCCGGCCCCGCCCCCGGAGGCCCCGCCCCGCCTGCAGCCCCGCCCCCGGAGGCCCCGCCCCGCCAGGCGCGCGCTCGGCCGCGCGGGCGACGCCGCTACGTGCCTGGGCGGGCCGCCCACCGTCGCCAGTGACCCCCAGCCCGAGAGCACCCCCGAGGGTGCGACGAGGGTGGCACCAAGGACCACGCCCCCCGAGCGCCGGCCCTGCCTCACCTTGGCGGGGTGGGTTCAGGGGAGGGGGAGGGCCGGGACACGCGTCCCCAGGGACTGGCCAGCAGGGGTTGCTAGGGTCTTCGCGAAGGCGACGCCGCAGCCTCCTCTGGGCTGTTAGCGGGAAAGCCACGGCCACGGGAGATGCTTGCCCTGTCCAGTGTGACCGCTGGGCCGGCTCTGGCACCGTGCCGCGCCCGCAGTGAGGGGCCCAAGCGGAGGGAGACCCCCGTGAGCGGGGAGCTGGGCCCTGGGGTCTTGGCTGAGGGACGCAGGGTCCCTGCCCTCGCGGAGCCCCTCCTCCCTCGGCCTGGGCGGGGGGCGTGCCCGGGACGTCCTCTCCGCGGGGGTGTTCCGGGGGGAGGCGGATGGGTCTCCGTGGGTTTCCTTCCTCCTATTCTGGCAGGTGAGACGGGGCCTGGGAAGGCAGGAGCGAGACTTTGCCTAAAAAAGGCTGGAGGAGCCGCGCAGGAACAGGCCAGGCTGTGTCCCCGCCGTCCCCACCCCCTTTGCCGGGAATCTTGGCAGCCTGGTGCTGGCTGCTCGCCACAGACCTCAGGCCTTGCTGGCTGGGACCAGAAACTGCCTGGTGCTTCCTCCTGGGTGCTGCAGGGGGAGAGACGGGCGTGGACCCCAGGGGGCCTCACCTGGCTCCCAGCCCCCTCCCCCGCATGCCAAGGCCGCTGTGCCATTGGGGAGTGAGGGGCCGTGGACAAGTTGGCCGCAGGCAGGGGCAACTCGCCCAGGTGTGCCGGTCATCCTCCCTGAGCAGGGGGCAGGGCCGGGGACACCCCCCCCCCCCCGCCCCATGCCGCCGCTGGCAGGCAGTGCGGGTACCCCTGCCCATCATGGGGCCCGCGGGGCTGAGGGAGTTTCCGTCCTCCGTCCCTCCTGGAAAAAGTGAGTGGGTCTTCTCGTCCGTGACGCAAGCCCTCGAGGAAGCAGCCGCAGCAGCCGCAGCCGCCCTCCGCCTCGGGCGGCGGTGGGAGTAGGCTCAGCCTCCAGCCAGCCCTGGCCGAGCCGGCACCTGCCCCACTCTGCTGAGCTCTGTGGCCCCCTGTGGGACCCCCGCCCTTCCCCTCTGCTCCCTCCCCCACGCAGCCCATCCCCCAGCCCCGGCTCCAGCGGCACAGGTCTCTCATCCCCACACCGGGAGGGCGGGCGGAGACTGACGGAGTCCCAGGGCTGGTGGGGTCAGCCAGGAGTGCGAGATCTGGGCCAGGGCTCAGCTTGAGGCAGACGCCACAGGAAGCACAAGTATAATGGCCCGGAAGCCACCACTCTGGGGGCAGAGTGGGCGTGGGCGTGGGCAAGGACGGTCAGGCCAGATGGCCGGGGGGGGGGGGCCTCGGCCCCTCTCCCAGGCCCAGCTCCCACCTGACCTGTCTCTCTGGACACACGTGGCTGAAGTCCTCCTTGGCCAAGGTCCAGGGGATCCCGGTGCCTCGCCACCCTGCCTGTCCCTGCTGGCAGGTGAGAGGTCCCCACACCCAGGGACACTGCTCCCTGCTGGGCCCTGCCCCCACCCCGGGCCCTGGGGAACACTCCCTCCTGCACACATTCCAGGCTTCTGCGGAGAAAAAGGGCCTTTGTCCCCAGCCAGCTGTGGTCATGTTTGACCCCAGGGAAAAGGGCAGCTCCTGGGGCCTCTGACCCCACCCCTGACCTCAGCTGGGGGAGGGGGCTGGGCCGCACCCATGCCTGTTTCTCAAGTTGTTTGTATCTCACACAAGGACCCAGGGTCACAAACAGGAAGTGGGGGTGGCTGACGAGGGCCGAGGGCCGGGAATGGGGTGAGCTCAGCCCTGCAGCCCTGCCCCGCGGGGTGGTGGTGGTGTCCAAGTGTCAGTGGGGGTGGGGCAGGGGTCCGAGGGTGCCCCATTCCCTGGGCTGGTGCTGAGCACAGGTCAGAGCCTTGGCTGCGGCTGCCCCTGACCTGGACCCTGGACGCAGCTCCTGGCTCCTGGCTCCTGGCCGCTGTTGCTGTCATTCGGGGAGTGAACCAGCAGAGGGAAGCGCTCTCTCTCTCGCTCTCTCTGCCTTTCAGATAAATACATGAAGCTTAGACGAAAACAGAAGCCGTGCCAGGGCTTGAGGTCTGGGGTCCTAGCTCACATCCCAGGAGCCCTCTGGCCCCTAAACCCCACCCCGGCCCCTGCCAGTGACAGCTGGGGTGGCTGGGGAGACATCGGCAGGTGGGCCACCTGACACGGGATGGAAGCCTCCCCATCCGCCTTCAGCCACCCCTGTGCCAGCCCCCACACTGGGCACCACACTGGCACTGGGCAGACCCCCACCCCACCCCGGCACCGCTGGGGCAGGCAGGGAAGCCGTGTTAGCAATGACCCAGGCCTGCCTGTGCTCCGTGTGCAACCCGGGAGCCTGCTGGAAGGAAGAACCTTGTGGGCAGAGGGGCAGCAGGCACGGCGAGGGTGGGGCAGGGGTGTGGGAAGGGCGGGACTGAGGGGCAGAGGGGCAGAGGGGCAGCGTGCATGGCAGGGGTGGGGCAGGGCGGGACTCTGATGGGCAGAGGGGCATCGAGTATGGCGGGGGTGGGGCAGGGGTGTGGGAAGGGCGGGACTGATGGGCAGAGGGGCAGAGGGGCAGGGCGCATGGTGGGGGTGGGGCAGGGTGGGACTCTGATGGGCAGAGGGGCAGTGCCCATGGCATGGCGGGGGTGGGGCAGGTGTGTGGGCAGGGAGGGGCCCAGGGGAGGGGCCCTAGCTCTCCCCTTCAGCAGAGACACAGCCCACCCTCCCCCACTGGGTGTCTGCCCCAGTCCTCTTGCCTGGGCTGGGGTAGGGCCCAGGAGCAGGGGCAGCCAAGTGCTCAGGGCCCTTCCGGCTGCTCTGCGGGGGGTGGGGCTGCGGATGCCTGGTGAGCAAACACCTGGGCCAGTCCCACCCATGGGTGTGAGGGGGGAGCAGGCGAGAGGACACGCACACACACATTTATGCGTAAACACACATGTGTGTGCACACATGTACACATGCATGCATAAACACACGTGCACACACACTCTCTCATAGAGGGCAGGGGCCCTGCACCCTGATCCCAGTCCCACCCGTGGGTGTGAGGGGGGAGCAGGTGAGAGGACACACATGCACACACGTGTACACCCACCCATGTGTGCATACACACACCAGGCTCCTCTCATCTCCAGCTCCCCTGCCCCCTCCCAGGAGCCGTCTGGATGGTGACAGGGAAGGAAGCCCACTTAGGAGCCCTGGGGTTCTTGAGTGGAAGGAAGGGCCGGGACCCTCCTGTCTGCTGGCCCACGTCCTGTCTCTGGCCCTCTGGAGGTCAGCGCCGCCCCCGGCGTGCGGGCTCTGCTCCCCCTGACTTCCCTCTTCCTGCCCCCCCAGCAGTCACTGACCCCTGCGCTCTTCTGTGGACCTCCCACAAGCGCCCACCGCGTCCTGTGTGATCTGGTCGCCCCACTGCCCAGCCTGGGACACCTGGGGCCGGAGGGAGGCAGTACAGGCCCTCAGGGCAGGACTCGGAAGCTGGGAAGCACCTTTCGGAAGTGGGCTGCCTCAGGCAGCTGCCCTGGACGGCGACAGCACTCCCTGCCTGGCCGCTGGGCCTCCCACCCCGCCCCCCGCAAGCCCAGCTGTTGTTTTGATGACTTCAGGGCCAGGCAGCTCCTCAGCCAAGGGCCTCCCAGGAGAGTCCGTCTCAGCCCCAGGCGCGGGGGAAGGGGAAGGGAAGGCAGCCTGGCGCGGGGGAAGCCATCCTTGGCAGCTTGGCTACCGGCCCGGCTCCTGTCTGACCAGGAAAGGCATCAAAGCTGGACACAAACGGAGGTTGGAAAACCCCAGGACTCCTGCTGGCCCCTACGCAGCCCCACAGCAGTCTCTGCTTGAGACCACAGGCTGGGCCTGACCCTGGTCCACCCAGCCTGGGCCTGACCCTGGTCCACCCAGGCTGGGCCTGACCCTGGTCCACCCAGCTGGGCCTGACCCTGGTCCACCCAGGCTGGCAGTATGGTTTCCGGGACCCTTTAAGAGGCCTTTCAGCTACATCTGGGTTCTGGGCAAATCACAATAATCACATTTAGTACACTGCTGGGCTTACAGGAAGACAGAGATCGCCAAGCCACCCCCAAATCAAACATGAAAAACACAGACGAGGCCCTGAGCAGAGACCTGGGCGGAGAAGGGGAGCAGGTGCCTGGCACGGGAGGGGCGAGCCGGAGCGCTGTGCCCCGGGGGCTGAAGGCAGGGGGCTCCCGGGATGCTGGGGAAGGGGCTCACGCCCCGAGGGAAGTGTCCCCCAGGAGGGACCTCAGGACTGTCCCCGCGGCCCGCAGAGGCAGCACACGTGGCAGTCAGAAACGACCGGTAACAGATTCCGTGCCCAAGGACAAGGGCACTGGAATGATCCGGTACAGAATATAAAACAACTCCAAGAACCCGCGGAAGCGGCGCTTGGCTCTCCCCGTGTCTCCCACAGCGTTCTAAGGCACCCTCAGAACCCAAAAGGCGGGCAGGTGCCAAGAGACCTGCAAAAGTGATCGAGTAAATCTGAAAAGCAATGAAATACAACTTTCCAAATTTAATTTTTTAGGAATTTATTCATCTGAAAGGCAGAGAGCATCAGGCAGAGACACCCATCTGCTGGTTCACCCTGCCCATGCCTGCGGGAGCCCGGGCTGGGCCAGGCTGAAGCCAGGAGCCTGGGCCTCCATCCGGGTCTCCCACGCGGGGGCAGGAGCCAGACACTTGGGCCACCCTTGGATGCCTTCCCAGGCCATGGGCAGGGAGCTGGACCGGAAGTGAAGGGGCCAGAGCTGCAACTGGCGCTCAGGTGGGCTCACCGGCCTGCCAGGCCCTGAAGAGGGCGAGGCCCCCGACAGGCGCACCCACAGGAGCCGCACCGGACTGGGAGACGGGCGGGAGAGAGGGGTGGGGGAGTGGGGAGAATCGGCCGCTGCAGGCAACTCTGGGGGGCGGGCTGAGAACGTTCCAGAGAACGAAGGACCCGAGTCTGTGAACCGCAGGCCGCGTGGTCCCAGCACACGGAGGGGACCCCGGGCGGCAGGGGGCCTGTGAGCCCTCACGCTCCCCTGGCGCCCCGCACCTCGGATGCACCCGGCTCGGCCCCGGCCTGCGGCGGCTTCCTGGGGTCGCAGGACGCGTGCGGGGCTCCGGGAAGGGGTCACAGCCGGGCGCACAGCTGCTGAGGTCCGTCGTCGGCGCGGGAGCCCGGCGCCGGGGGCGGCAGCAGCGCGCGGAGGCGCAGGGCCAGGCGGGCGCGGGCGGCCGAGGCGAGCGCCAGCAGCGGCGGCAGCGCGAGGAAACCGAGGACGATGAGCGCCGCGGAGCCGCGGTCCGACAGCAGCGCGCGGCAGCGGGCGCCGGGCGCGGGGCGCACCTGCGGACGGCGCGCGGTCACGCCGGGCCTGGCCTTCCCGCCTCTGCTGCTTCCCCCTCCCGGTGTGGGCAGCTGACCCGAGCCCCTGCCCGCTGTCCCCAACCTGTCGCCTCTCCCCGACCACAGCAGGGGATGCAGCGGCCGCCTGCCCCGAGCTCCCAGCCCCAGACCAAGCCAGAGCCCAGCCGCAGGAGGAGCCAGGGAGGCGTGGCGCGCCCTGGTGGCCCCTGGTACCGGGCTGGGAGGCCCCGGGAGGGCGGGCGCTGAGCGACAATAGCCCTGTCTCTGCGGCCCCAGCCCGTGTGGGGGTGCCTGGCAGAAGAAGGGCTCCCCGGGAAGCCACCTGTGCCTCCAGCCTCCTGGACCCTGACCTTTGGCGGGACCCCAGTCCCCCCCACACCCACCCAGAGCTGAGGCTCACCTTCGAGTGGCACAGGAACCCCAGGTAGACCACCGCGGCGGCCGGCAGCAGAGCCAGAAGAAAGACGGTGCCGGGCAACAGCAGGTGCAGCAGGAGCCCAGCCAGGGTGCGGCCGGGCAGCAGCAGGGTCCGGAGGCCTCTGATGGCCAGGCTGGGCCCCCCGCGGCCTCTCAGGGCAGGGGGCCTTCGGGGCAGCATGGGTGCTGTGTCCGAGGTGCCCTCTCCTTCATCCTCCTCTGCCTCCCTCTCTTGCTCACTCATGCTCTCCTGCAGGTGGGCCTGGGGCTCTCGGGGCTGGCGAGAAGGCAGGGCCAGTGCCCTCCAGGGTCAGGCAGGAGACCCTGAGCCCTCCTCAGGTTGCACCCCCATGCAGATGCTGGCAACTGGGTAATGCCCCCTGGCCCGGGTAGGTCCAGCCCTGACGGTGGGCCCCCAGGGCCACTCCCCTGCGTCAGTTCCCCCTGCCAGGAGATGCAGCCAGCCGTCCAGTCTCCCTGTCAGCTCCTGTGTGCTCCGATCAGGCCCTGCACGGCTGTCCCCACAGCACAGGCCCCGGGCAGGGGCCCTCCTCCCTCCTGGTCCCTCCCAGCTCCCACACACAATGACTGCATGTCACAAGCCTGGACTGACAGCTGTGCCACCACCCCACCTCCCAGCCCGAGCCCCCGCTACTCCCCTCTTTTGAAAACCTGGCGGCTGCTCAGCCTCCGTGACATGGGAGCCTGCCCTGTGGTGCCTGCAGGCCCCGCACCTGGTGCACGCAGGGACGGCGGCCACAGTGCTCAGCGGGGCTGATACAGCAGTGGGTTTCCAGTGCTGGGTGAAGGCGTCCGTGTCCGTGGAGGGGGGCTGCAGACCGCTCCTCATCGCCTCCCACTCCGTCCCCAAATCCCAGCATGTAACCTTCCTGCACGCCATACAGCATTTTTAAATTTTTTTTTTTTTTTTGACAGGCAGAGTGGACAGTGAGAGAGAGAGACAGAGAGAAAGGTCTTCCTTTGCCGTTGGTTCACCCTCCAATGGCCGCCGCGGCCGGCGCGCTGCGGCCGGCGCACCGCGCTGATCCAATGGCAGGAGCCAGGTGCTTCTCCTGGTCTCCCATGAGGTGCAGGGCCCAAGCACCTGGGCCATCCTCCACTGCACTCCCGGGCCACAGCAGAGAGCTGGCCTGGAAGAGGGGCAACCGGGACAGAATCGGGCGCCCCGACCGGGACTAGAACCCGGGGTGCCGGCGCCGCAAGGCGGACGATTAGCCTAGTGAGCCGCGGTGCCGGCCAGCATTTTTAAATTTAATTTCATTCTGGGGCCTTTGCTGTGGCATAACAGGTAAAGCCTTCCGAAATGCCTGAATCCCATATGGGCACCGGTTCAAGTCCCAGCTGCTCCATTTCCAATCCAGCTCCCTGCTGTGGCCTGGAAAAGCAGTGGAAGATGGCCCAAGTCCTTGAGCCTCTGCACCCATGTGGGAGACCTGGAAGAACCTCCGGGCTCTTGGCTTTGGCCTGGCCCAGCCCCAGCTGCTGCAGTCATTTGGAGGGTGAACCAGCAGACGGACGATCTTTCTGTCTCTGTCTCTCTTTCAAATAAAATAAATCTTTTTTTTTTTTTTTTTTTTGACAGGCAGAGTGGACAATGAGAGAGAGAGACAGAGAGAAAGGTCTTCCTTTTGTCGTTGGTTCACCCTCCAATGGCCGCCGCGGCCGGCACACCGCGCTGATCCGATGGCAGGAGCCAGGTGCTTCTCCTGGTCTCCCATGGGGTGCAGGGCCCAAGCACTTGGGCATCCTCCACTGCACTCCCGGGCCTCAGCAGAGAGCTGGCCTGGAAGAGGGGCAACCAGGACAGAATCGGGCGCCCCGGCCGGGACTAGAACCCGGGGTGCCGGCGCCGCAAGGTGGAGGATTAGCCTAGTGAGCCGCGGCGCCGGCAAATAAAATAAATCTTAGAAAAAAGACAAACCATAGTGAGTCCCTGTGAGCTGCACGATTCCGCGGCTTCGTCCCTTTCAACTTTCCTCCCAGCGTCTGCAGGCCTCCCGCGCGCCAGCCTCCCGCAGAGCCCCAAAACAGGATGACGACAGCTACGCACGGCATGGCCGCGCCCGTCGGGAGCCGAGGGGCCCTGCCCGACTCTGCGGCAGCCTGTTTTCACTGGCACACATGTGCCAAGAACTTTTCTCAAAACTGTTTATTTAGATTTTATATGACAGACAAAAGGACAGAGAGAGGAAGAGACAGAGAAAGGGGCTCTTCCATCCGCTGGTTCCCTCCCCAAGCGCCCACAACGGGCAGGGCTGGGCCAGGCTGACGCCAGGAGCCTGGAGCTCCATCCGGGTCTCCGTGGGCTTGGCAGAGAGCTGGGTCAGAAGCACCACAGCCAGGACGTGAACCAGGCATCCCACGTGGGTGCACCACGTGCTCACCGCGTGCCCAGTGCCTGTTTATTCAGATAATGAATTTGGGATTAACAAAGAAAAGCTGCACCATCCACGTCCTCCACAGGCCCTCATTCACTGGCTGACGCTGGCTGCTGCTGGGTCTCTCTGTGTCTGCGGGGTCATCCATGAAGAAGGCACGTTCACTGGGCTCCTGGCTCCGGTGCCCGCTCAGGCGTCCGGCCACACAGGGCAAGGTGCCCATGGGGGGGCGTGACCCCATCTAACTCTGATCACCTGCCAAAGCCCCCGCCTCCAAACACCACCAACAGGACAGGACGCGGGATCAAGTTCCAAGGTTGTGCCAGGAAGTGCCCGAAGCTCTGAGGAGCCCAGGCCAAGGGGCTGGGGAGGCTGCCGGCCTGCAGGTGCGCCCTGTGGACTGGCTCTCCGACAGCTCCACAGCTCGCCCTGGGCAGACAGGCGGCCTCTGACTGCCTGTCCGTCTCCCGGGAGTCTGGGGTGAGGAGTGGGACTCTCCGGCCAGCCCCCAGGGCCAGGGCCAGCACGAAGCCGCTCCTGTGGCACAGAGGGGCAGGGGACCGAGGACTTGGCCCAACTTGCCTTTGCCGCTCACAGCAAACCACAGTGGCTGATGTCTGCGAGACCTGCCCCATGGAACGCTCTAGGAGAGAAAGGAAGACATTTGCCACAGCACAAGCAGACATTTCCGGGCAGTGGCAAGGACTCAGGAGAGACTAACGCAGGCGGGAGCCCAGGGCTGCTCCAGGTCCCCACGGGGACCTCAGGACTTCCTCTCCTCCTGGGCGTCTGGCGGTCCGAGTGGTGCTGGGATGGGAAGGGGCCCCGACTTTGCTGCCTCCTCACGGACCCCCATCAGGTACTGGAGGGGAGAGGCCGAGGGGTCAGCCGGCAGGGCAGCGTCTCCCGTCTGGACACTGGACAGGTATCCTGGACCCAGGTTTGCAGGATTCCAAGGCCCACTTAGGCCCTGCCCTGGGGGAGCCAGCTCTGCTGGGACGCCTCCCTGCCCAGGCACCGGCCCCCTGCTGTGCCCCCCCCCCCCCCCACGCAGCTGGATCACCTTCATGCAAACGCTGTGTGTGAGCCTCAGCTGACTGGGACCAGCAGGGACAGGCCAGCCCCCGAGCGGGGGGGGGGGGGGGGCCTTAGGCAGCAGGGACAGGTCAGGTGGGGGCAGGGCCCCAGGGACCCCAGGAGTCCTGGTGGGGGGTCCCCCAGCAAGTCGGGGCACATGGAAGGCTGTGCTCCGGGTGGTGGGACGGGCCGTGGTCCCCAGGCAAGTTCCTGCTCGTCTTTCTGGAACTACCTGCTCTGGCCTGTGTTCCCTGGGAGGGGGGCTGAGCCGGGGTGTGGGTGTGGAGGGGCTGCAGCCTGGCAGGCAGGGCCTCCCACTAAGTTGCTGGGTAAACAGTGTTGGGTGGACTCTGCCAGCCCATGGGCAGGAGGCGGAGCCAGGGCGGCCCCTCCCCCTAGGTGAGCTTGGTCGTCGGGGAGCAGGTACTGCAGCTCTGAGCCTGCAGGCGGGACCGGCCAGCCATGGAGAAGACCCCGGACCACACAGAAACCCTGGGGGTAGCTGTAAGTGAAGCCCCCAGACAGGCTAAGCCCCGGCGGGGCTTCTCCTTAGCTGACACTGGGCGGGACTGGCCAGAGGCCTTGTAGGGTGGGTGCGGGACCCTACTCTCCCCAGGTGGACGCCAGGAGACCCGAGTGCTGCAAGTGGGACCTGGCAAGGGAGGACGCGGAGCAGGAGCTGCGGTGGACGGAGCTGGGCTCCGAGGAGGCCCCCGCGGAAGCCGCCCAGGGCCCCGGCTGCCTTCTCCGGGCCGTGTGGCGGGGCCCCGTGGGGCTGGTGCTGCAGCTGCTGCGGCAAGGGGCCAGCGTGGAGGAGAGGTGGGCCCTTGGGGGACGCAGTGTCTTAGCCGGGCAGGGTCCCTTCCCGGGGAGGGGAGGGCCGAGGGGCACGACGGGGCGCGGCCACCCGCAGACCCCGCTGCCTCCCCGCAGGGACCGCGCCGGCCGGACCCCGCTCCACCTGGCGGTGCTGCGCGGCCACGCGCCCCTGGTGCACCTGCTGCTGCGGCGCGGGGCCCCGGCGGCGGCCGCCGACAGCGCGGGGCGCACGCCGCTGCACGAGGCCTCCTGGCACGGCCACTCGAGCGTGGCGGAGCTGCTGCTGCGGCGCGGGGCCCCGGCGGCGGCGCGCTGCGGGGCCGGCCTCACGCCGCTGCACTGCGCCGCCGCGCTCGGTCGCACGCCGCTCGCCGCCGTCCTGCTGGCCGCGCCGGGCCCGGGCCCCGCCTTGGCTGACGCGCGGGGCTGGACGGCGGCGCACTGGGCGGCCGCGGGCGGGCGGCTGCCGGTGCTCGAGCTGCTGGCGGCGGGCGGCGCGGAGCTGGACGGCGCGCTGCTGGCGGCGGCCGCGGCGGGCCGCGGGGCCGCGCTGCGCCTCCTGCTGGCGCGCGGGGCACAGGCGGACGCCGCCGACGGCTCCGGGGCCACCGCGCTGGGGCTGGCGGCCAGCCTGGGCCGCGAGCAGGTAGGTGCGGCTGTCCCCAGGGGGGGTGGCCGTCCCGGAGAGCCCCAGGGAACCCCCTGGCCTTGCTTCCGGCTCCCTTCTGGAAAATGCTACCACGGACCCGGGCGGTGCTGCGGTCCACCACCAACTCTTGAGATTTTTTTTTTAATATTTTTATTTATTTGAAAGGCAGAGCGACAAACAGGAAGTGAGGGTGTGTGTGTGGAGAGAGAATGAATTTGAATCGCTCCCCCAGCAGCCAACTGGATCAAGCAGAAACCAGAGGCCAGGAGCCTCATTCGGGTCTCCCACGTGGCTGCAGGGGCCCAGGCACTTGGGCCATCGCCTGCTGCTTTCCCAGGCCACAGCAGGGGCTGGATGGGAAGTGGAGTGGCCAGGTCTTGCGCTGTCGCTCCCGTATGGATGCCGGTGCACCCTGCCATGCCAGCCGCCCCAAGGCTTGAGTTTGTGGCTCACTGGGGGACAGTGGACACCTCCACTCAGAGCCCTGCCGGGGTGTCCTGGGCTCTGGCCGTTTACCAAGGAGGGGCAGAGTCTTGTCAGCAGGTGGCTGACAAGTGGCTCCTCCCGGCCCCAGCCCCTCCCACATTCAGGCTGAGGTGGCCCCTGTCCCCCCCTTCCAGGACATTGAGGTGCTGCTGGGCCACGGGGCGGACCCAAGCCTCAGGGACAGGCATGGCCGCTCTGCGCTGCACAGGGCTGCTGCCCGGGGACACCTGCCTGCCGTCCAGCTGCTGGTAGCCTGGGGAGCTGAGGTGGACACTCGGGACTCGCTGGACCTCACACCCCTGCACCACGCTGCTCGGGGGGGCCACGTGGAGGTCGCCAGCCACCTGCTGGACAAGGGAGCGCAGGTCAACGCTGCTGGCTGGCTGCACAAGACGGCTCTGCACCTGGCCACGGAGCATGACCACTGTGCCACCGCGCGGCTTCTGCTGAGCAGAGGGGCCAGCCCTGGCCTGAGAACACGGTGGGGTGAGCTGGCCCAGATGTCCGAGGGGGGCCTGCCCCGCGCACCGCCTGCCCTCTGAGGGCCGTCTGGCTCCCCAGCCCCTGCGTTTC
This sequence comes from Oryctolagus cuniculus, assembly GCF_051225735.1. Lineage (NCBI taxonomy): Eukaryota > Metazoa > Chordata > Mammalia > Lagomorpha > Leporidae > Oryctolagus > Oryctolagus cuniculus. The sequence goes on from NC_142873.1 coordinate 164,983,544, forward strand.
CCGGCCACGCGCCTGGACAGAGCAGAACTCAGCTTGGAGGCACCTGGAGGAGGCGGCAGCCACACGGGGTCTGTCCTGGGGCTGCAGTGCCCCCCCCACCCCCCCGCGGCTCCGGCAGGCTCTCTGGTAAAGGCTGAGTCGTGACAACAGCTGTGACCAAATCCCAACACCCCCTCAAGCTGCTGTTTTCGTAGATGTTGTATTTGGCCACCTGGGGCTCAAGCCAAGGGCCGCGGCTGCTGGAGTGTGCCCTTCTGTGTGGAGCCCATTCTCTGGACCTCCTGCTGGCCTCACTGCCCTCCCAAGCCCAGGTTTCCCTGGACCAGTGTCATCAGGGCTAGGGCTGGGGCCAGGGGCCAGGGGCTGCCCGAGCACGGAGGCCAGCTGAGCTGCCCACAGCAACCTCAGTACAGGTTGAGCCCGCCCTGCCCGGTGTGTCCCGTGTGCCCGTCTCTCCCTGCAGCAGCACCAGGCCCCCATGTCCTGGCTTCGGCATCTCCAGGAACCTGGAGCCTCGGGGTTGTTGTCTGACTGCCCACCTCTCCCAGACGCCTAGGAAAGGAGCCACGGTCGTCAGCTGCTTTAAGAGCAGGATTTTTGTTTTTAAAGACTTACTTGAGAGGTAGAGTTACAGACAGCAAGAGGGAGAGACAGAGAGGTCTTCCATATGCTAGTTCACTCCCCTAATGACTGCAGTGGCTGGAGCTGGGCCAAGCCGAAGCCAGGAGCCAGGAGCCTCTTCAGGGTCTCCTGTGCAGGTGCAGGGCCCAAGCACTTGGACCACCCTCCCCTGCTTTCCCAGGCCGTAGCAGAGAGCTGGATAAGAGGAGCAGCTGGGACTTGAACTGGTGCCCGTATGGGATGCCAGCACTGCAGGCGGAGGATTAACCCTCTGAGCCACAGAGGCAGAGCTGGTGTGCCAGGTCAGCACCGCGGCGCCCCTGAGCCCGGGCCAGCTGTGCGATTGAACTTGCAGGGCAGGGGAGGCCACCAGGGACAGCCAGCACCTGGGAGGTGACAACCGGTCACCCCTGGGTAGGCAGGCACTGGCCTGACCCTCAGGTGGGTGCGGGAGAGGGTGGGGAGAGGTGAGGGCTGGAGGGGCAGTGCTGGATGGACGACGGATTTGAAGCCCCAGGAGGACCACACCCAGCTGGCCAGCACTCGGGCCCTGCAGAGCTGCCCGCGTCTCACTCCCTGTGTCCACTGTGGTGCAAGCTGCCCCACTCGTGCCCAGACCTCACCCAGCCAGTCCATCTGTCTTGGCTTCCCCGCAGCCCACTCCAAACACGGCTGCCACCTGGTTCCACACCTTGGGTTGTGCTGCCCCTGCTCACGGGCCTGCCAGTGGCTCCCGCTCACACGGCGTGGCCGTGCCGGTGTCCTCTGCACGCTGTGACGTGGAGGACTCTGGGGTACACAGAGGTGACACTGGGTGGCCCCCCGGGCCAGGTGGGAAAGGTGAGGCTGCCTCTGCCTTCCACTGGGCGGGCACTGGACGGGGCACCGGGTGGGGGCTCTGGGCAGACACCATGGTCTCCTCTGCTGCCCCAGCCCCTCCCACGTTCCAAGTAGCCCCAGGAAGACCACACAGACAGCACGTGGAGACAAGACTGCCTGAGGGGACAGCTGGCCCAGCTCCCCGTCCTCGATGCTGCTGCGTGAGGCAGCCCCGGAACTGCCCGGCTCGCGAGATGGTGAGCGGGAGCCCTGTGCCAGGCCACCACGTTTTAGGGTGCTCTGCTACTCAGCACGGTCCCCCCGTCCCCACCTTGCTCTCCAAGACGGGCAGGCACGCTGCCCCTCAGGCCTCGGACGCCCGCCGGACTCCGCCCGGTCCGGAGAGCTGCCACATGGCATCGCCCCGTCCTCTTGTCACTTCATTTGATCCCCCATCTGGCGGTTCACTGCCCCAGTGCCTGCAACAGCCAGGGCTGGGCCGGCCGGGCCGGAGCCAGGAGCCCCCTCCGCGTCTCCACGTGGGTGCCGGGGGCCCAAACCTCGCCCCCTCCGCCCCACTCCCTCCACCAGACACCACCCCCACTCTCCAAGACCCCGCGTGTGGCGCAGCAGGCGTCCCGTGCGCGTGCTAGCTGGAGTCCTCGCTGCTGTGCTGCGGATCCAGCGCCTGCCTAACGCAGCCGGGGAGCGCTTGGGTCCCTGCACCCACGTGGCCTGCCTAACGCAGCCGGGGAGCGCTTGGGTCCCTGCACCCACGTGGCCTGCCTAACGCAGCCGGGGAGCGTTTGGGTCCCTGCACCCACGTGGGAAACCAGGGGGAAGCTCCTGGCCCAGCCCTGGCGGTGCGGCCAACTGCCGAGTGGACCAGCGGACGGAAGCTGCGACCGAAAAATACATCTTAAAACAAAAATGGGGGCCGGCGCCGCGGCTCACTAGGCTAATCCTCCGCCTGCGGCGCCGGCACACCGGGTTCTAGTCCCGGTCGGGGCGCCGGATTCTGTCCCGGTTGCCCCTCTTCCAGGCCAGCTCTCTGCTGTGGCCCGGGAGTGCAGTGGAGGATGGCCCAAGTGCTTGGGCCCTGCACCCCATGGGAGACCAGGAGAAGCACCTGGCTCCTGGCTTCGGATCAGCGCGGTGCGCCGGCCGCGGCGGCCATTGGAGGGTGAACCAACGGCAAAGGAAGACCTTTCTGTCTGTCTCTCACTGTCCATCTGCCTGTCAAAATAAATAAATAAATAAATAAATAAATAAATAAATAAAAAAACCCAAAATGGAGCAAAGCGTGAACAGCCGGTGCCCCTGGGGGAAGCGACCCGGGGACTCTGGTCCGGCAACTTCTCTCCAACTTAAAGTCGCACCGCGCACGAAGCTGCAGGAGGCCGCTCGCTCCACGCCGCCGCCTCGTCCAAAGGGAGTCTCTCGGGGGCAGCCGCCAAGGACCGACCCCCGACCCGGGGCAGTCGGACTGCCCCCACTGCCGCCCGCACGGTTGGGTCCCAGGACACTCCCGCTCCAGCCCGGCTCCCGGAGCTGAGCTCTGCCCACGGGGCACGGGGTTGCGGACCCCAGCGCCGGGCTCCGCGCAGGCCACGCTCTCCAGGGACCTCCCCGGGGTAGACAGGCTGCTTCCCGCCAACACAGGCCAGGTCTACTCCTCCGTCCTCGCTCCGCCAGCCGGCCGCCGGACCGCCGGGGCCCGATAGCTCACCGACGCAGGCGCCGGCTCCCGGACGGCAACGCGCACGCGCGGCGCCCCGGAAGTGCTCGGGCCGCCGGCGCCCCGGAAGCGCTCGCGAGCCCCGCTCCCGCGGCGGGCGGCATGGCGGCGGAGCGGCGCGAGCTGTGAGCCGCAGGGTCTCGGGGCGCCATGGTTTTCCTCACGGCGCAGCTGTGGCTGCGGAACCGGCTCACCGACCGCTACTGGCGGGTGCAGGAGGTGCTGAAGCACGCCCGGGTGAGTGCGCCGCCCGCGCCGGCGGGGCCGGGCCGCTCCGGGGCGCTCCGGGCCGCGGCCGCCCGCCGACCTCGCCGCTCTCCCGTTTCTCCACCCAGCACTTCCGGGGTAGGAAGAACCGCTGCTACCGGCTGGCCGTCCGGGCCGTGACCAGGGCCTTCGTGAAATGCACGCAGGCCCGCAGGCTGAAGAAGAGGACCATGCGGACCGTAAGCGTCCCCACGCCCGCCGCGCGCGGGCCGAGCCCCGGGCCGGGGCGGTGGCGCGTTAGGAGTGTGGCCCGGAGAGTGGAGGGCGGGGCAGTCGGGGGGCCCCGCGCGCCGGCTCCGCTCTGGGGCGACGGGAGCGGCCCCGCGCGTTCTCACGCTTTGAGGAGTCACCGGGGTAGCGGGAGAAAATGGGCTTCAAAGCTGCTTTTTTCTTTCTTTTTTTGTTTTTAAGATTTATTTATTTATTTGAAAGGCAGATGGGCCGGCGCCGCGGCTCAACAGGCTAATCCTCCGCCTGCGGCGCCGGCACACCGGGTTCTAGTCCCGGTCGGG